>NW_027529427.1:1852203-1937592 GCF_008692635.1 Crocuta crocuta | reverse complement strand
CAGAGCCCGACGCGGGGCTCGAACCCACGAACCGCGAGATCATGACCTGAGCGAAAGTCGGATGCTTAACCGACTAAGACACCCGGGCGCCCCATCTCTCTTTTTTTAAAGTGAACTTGTTTATTTTTTAAGATTTTAATTTTTTAAAGCAATCTCTATACCCAACATGGGTCTCAAACTCACAACCCCAAGGTCAAGAGTTGCATGTTCTCCCACTGAGTTACCCAAGTGCCTCAACTTTCTCTCTAAGCAAATGTAAGTGATTTAGTAGGTTTCATTTAATGTAGGAGGACACTTGTTGGGATGAGCACTGAGTGTTATGTGGAAACTAATTTGACAATAAACTATTAAAAAAAAAAGAAATATATGTATAAACAGTAAAAAAAAAAATGTAGTCTTGTATGTATGTATGTACGTACGTACGTATGTATTTATTTATTTTGAGAGAGAGAGAGGGAAGGGCAACCAGAGGGAGAGAGAGAGAATCCTAGACAAGCTCCATGCTGTCAGCAAAGAGCCTGATGTGGGACTTGAACGCACCAAACATGAGATCATGACCTGAGCTGAAATCAAGAGTTGGATGCTTAACCGACTGAGCCACCCAGGTGCCCCTTAATCCAGTCTTTAGAAGGAAAAATTCAAATTTTACCTAAACTATAATGCCATGTTTGTAGTTGTATTTGACACTGTGAGAAAAATTGGAGGAATGTATATAGAAATCTTCTATGTCCAAAATTCACACATCAATTTACTTTAATCCAAGTGAATTTGTATTAAAATTTAAATCTCATATTTGTTTTTGCCCTCTTACTTTCTATTTTTGGCTTTTAAGATCTTAGGATCCTAACAAGAAAATTTTTAAATAAAGTATCTTTCCATTTGCAGCAACATATTGGAAAGGAATTTAGACCCTGGAATGTTTAATATTTATTTTTATTTTCTCTTCAGGCTTTTCATGATAACTTATCATTGGCTTATTGTCCATTTATATTTCTGTTGTGCATTTTCTTGTAACATGGAAGGGACATGAAGGTGATTAAACCAAAGTAGTATTTCCTTTGTTCTCATCCAAAATCCTTTTTAAAGGGATAAATTGTTTTTACTAGAGAATAAAAATGTTTAATTTTTTATTAATAATTTATTAGTTTATACACACATATGTATTTACTTTTTTTGTCTTAGTGTAATGTTTACTTTTAAATAAAGGACTTATAATTCAAAGCAATTTAAAATTTTTAAAAATGTTTATTTATTTTTGACAGAGAGAGAGAGAGAGAGAAGGTGGGGGGGGTGGGGGGGTGAGGAGGGGGCAGAGAGAGAGGGGGACACAGAATCCCAAGCAGGCTCCAGGCTCCAAGCTGTCAGCACAGGATCACGGGGCTCAAACTCACTGGCTTCTAGATCATGACCTGAGGAGAAGTCAGACATTTAACTGACTGAGCCATCCAGGTGGCCCTAATTCAAAGCAATTTAATGCTTATTTGAAAAATTCTTATCCAAATAGAAAATCACCATTTTAAGATTAGGTCCTAAGAACTACTAGTTTGTGGGGATATGGATATATTTGGGCAGATTAGAGTGGTAACAACAAAGATTGTTACTTTCATTTTCAAGCAGGAAAGTTTTTCTTAAAGAGCTAGTGTACTTAAAGCACTCAGAGTTTGATTCAATTTCTAGATGTTTTTGGGAGATGCATTAGTTATCTTTTGCTGCATAAAAACCACCCTAAAATTTAGTGGCTTAAAACAACAGTGATTAATGATTTCTCATAGTTGTGTGGGTTGGCAATCTGACTGGTTGGACTGTAGTCAGGGATCATTCATGGGACTTCCTGCAGTCATCTGATGGCCCTACTAGGACTGGAATGTTCTAAGAAGGTCTGGATAACGTGTCTGGCTGGGTGGGCCTCTTCAATCCTCCAGGTGATCTGGTATTCTCCAACTGACTAGACTAGGTTTCTTATAGCATGGTGGTGGCCTCCCTGTCAAAAGAGAAAGAGCAGAAACTACAAGGCTTTTCAAGTCCAAGTCTCTGGGTCTCATACCCTCTCACTTCTGCAACATTTTATTGGTTAAGACAAACCACTTGTTTTACAAACTTATACATCCAATGCAGGATCAAGGGTGTGGAGAAATAGACTTCATCTCTTGATGGGAAGAGAAGAAATGATGCTTCACAACGAGAGGTGGATACAGCAAGGTGAGATTTTTTTTGAGGACCATGATTACCGTGATCTACCACAGTAGCTATTAAGATTCCTTCCAGAATTTATGTAAAATGCTTAATGATCTTTCTTATAGCAACTAAAGTAGGAATCCATTACAATTGAGATACTCTCTGTCCTTTAAGAATATTTAGTAGACAGGTAAACTAATCTAGATCAAAGTTTCTTCTGGCTGGTTTCATTCCATTTACCCATTTCTTTTCTCCAGAACTAGACAGCAGACACTGCTGCTGAATCAAAAGGCTGGAGTTTCCTTGGGATCCTGAAATCATCTTGGGCTCTTTACACACCATCTTTCAGTCTTCTTGGGCATTCATATGGAAAAAAAAAAACTCATTTGTTCAAAATAAAGAGGATAATTGTTGAACTTCAGTTCCCGTAGATATTCATGATAGCCTTGTATTTTAAAGAAAGGAAAAGAAAAAGAAATAGTTGAATCAGGTGAAAAAACCCATCCACAATCAAAAAAACACCTAAATCAGCTTGTTCTAGGATTTCCAGCAAACCGCACATTATTCAACTTCTAAGGCAGTGTGTCTCTTATCTTGATGAAGGGTGGCTGCTGGGACCATGTCTTTTGTTCTCCTCTAAGCTCTGCTCTAGCTAAAGTTTTATGGGAGCCTGGGAATTCTTATCCCCTGACCCCGGCTGAATGGCTTAATCTCACAAGTCACAAAGAGATACCTGTTTTGTCTCAAGTTGGCTTAATAAATTGGATTCTTTGAACTGATAAAATTTTCAAATAAGTTACAAAGTTTCCATGAAAATTTCCAAAAATTTCCATTTTTCCTTTAGTTTGACTACACAGGCTTTATCATTTCAAAAAATCCCTGTGCTGACTCCACTAACATCTGGCAGCCACTTCCGTGCAGCATAAACGACTATTCCCACTATTATATATTTGAAGTTCTCTCACTTTCTGTTGGTTCTCAGCCAAAGTTACCCTAAGTTGTTTGGGTCCTGTGAGAAGGAAGCACAAGTCAGGACCTAGTTGTCAAAGGGAGGTGAACTCACCCTGGAGTCCTCATTCTCTGACTTTTTTGCTTTATCTCAATCAGCTAGTTCAAGGCACCATTTTTTTTTTTTTTAGTTTAAAAAAGATCCAAATAATCTCAATCTTTGTTACAATAAGTGACCCAACAGTAGAAGAAAACATCATATGCAGATGTTCCAATAATAAGAAGAAAACATCAGCTCTACGGGAAATCGAAACCATTCGGTATTGCCAGTCCTGGAGAAACAGCAGGTGGTGCCAACGGACTTCCCATGGACTTAACTGTATCATTTATGGACCTTCCTTCTTCTTCAAGGAACACAACTTCTTAAAAAAAAAATGTATGTTGAGTGACGTGAGGATTTCAATGAGTTTTCTCCTCTACTCTTTCTAATGGGGAAACTTCCTGCAGGAATCCTTCCAGTAAATTCATTATAGACAATGGCTCTGGAGTTCTAGTTGGATTCTAGAAATAACTCCCTTCTGTGTTCTACTGCTTGATCCTTTCTCCCCCATGCAATTCCTTTTTCTCTGAGAATTTATTCTTAGCATCATAATTGTTCATAGGGAATCTCTTTGACAGTCTCCCACCCCCATGCCCACCAAGTACCGTTCTGTTAGTAGTTTGGGTGGAATGAAGGTGTATTCTTTGGTATTTTCTATTGAGTGGTTTGTCCAGGTAAGCGAGTTTCCTGTTGGTATATTACAGTTTTCTTATCATGGAAAAGCTGATGCGGAAAAGCCACCATGCCTTCTAACATTTGGAAAGCCGTGCGACACTGTTTATGTTCAAAAAGGACCAAAACTTCCCATAGTTGATCAGAAGCATCTGTGACATCCAGGGGATGGAACCGATCATCTATTAACTTTTCTATCTTGTTGCCTTTTTTCTCTACAGTCTTAATCAGATGGGTGCACATGAGTCCCTATTTTTTTTCTTTTTAAAATTTTTATATGTTTTATTTATTTCTGAGAGAGAGAGAGACAGCGTGAGCAGGGGAGGGTCAGAGAGAGAGAGGGAGACACAAAATCGGAAGCAGCTCCAGGCTCTGAGCTGTCAGCACAGAACCCCACGTGGGGCTCAAACCCATGAACCGTGAGATCATGATTTGAGCTGAAGTCAGACGCTTAACCAACTGAGCTCCTTTATTTCTTGGTCTTCTTCCATACTTCCTTTTGATTTCTTTTCTTCCCTTCTTACTGTTAAGGTGACACCGTGCTATTTTTCCAGAGCTGAAGGGTAACACGTTTGCAGATGGCCATTTAATTTCATTTTGAATGACTAATTTCTTTCCACTTTAGGAGAGCAGCTATAAACCTCAGGTCTAGGGACAATCAGACTTCTTGAGCCATTGAACCTCCTGGAAAAATCCTCATAGAAATCTGTGAGGCACACACATATCCTTTTCCTGCCGTCTACCCTGTGTCTTCTTCTCTCTATTTGTTGTTATTCCTACTGATAATTTATTGTGCAGAACAATTTAGTTGTCTTGGTCTTGAAGACCAGCTCAAGAGGACTGTCCTTTCAAAGCGTGAAGGACTAAATGAGCTGTTTTCTTTTTTTTTTTTAATTTTTTTTTTTTTTATTTCTAGGGGAGAGAGAGAGAGAGAGAGACAGCATGAGCAGGGGAGGGTCAGAGAGAGAGGGAGTCACAGACTGAAACAGGCTCCAGGCTCTGAGCTGGCAGTCAGCACAGAGCCCGACGCGGGGCTCGAACCCACGAACCGCGAGATCATGACCTAAGCGAAAGTCGGACGCTTAACCCACTAAGCCACCCAGGCACCCCATAAATGAGCTGTTTTCTTAAGCAAAACAATTCTTTCTGTAGCTCATCTCCATCTTTATATAGACAGTATTGCAGAACATTTTTAATAACATTCTTTTCTTCCTGTTATATTCCTGTGTGGTTTTAATTGAAAAGCAGCCAAATTATAAATATATATATATATAAATATCCTATCTCTTCCGTTGTGTCTGATTAAGATTTAATAAGAGGTCTGTCTCATAGTGTCCACCTGCCAGCTGCTGTGGTTCGTCCTGTGTATCTTTGGAGACAGAGAGATCAGCAGAGTTTGATGTCATACATTCATGGGTGATGAGCTGCTTCTGTTTCTAAAATGGAATTTGCTTTATCAATTGCTGAAATTTTATGCCTTTGGAGCTAAAATATCCAATTACCAAGCTCCAAAGGCATAAAAAATATCCAATTACCAAGTAATATTCTCAAAGATGGTTGTTCTTACAGAAGATCATTTCTCTTCAATGTCCAGCACAGTGTTATTTGTTCAATAAACACTGGTCGAGCATCTAATAAGTTACAGACATTGGAAATACAGAGCCGTTCCCCCAAAGTCTAGTTTAGGAGGTTACGTGGCACATAAATAAATGAGTTAAAAATTTCGGGTGCTCTGGTAGCAGTACCTGGGAGGTAATGGGGTGTGAATGTAGTATAGCTTTGGGCCTTAGGTCTTCCAGGGTGTCACCAGATGTCTTAGAATGCCCAGATGGGGAAGGATTTAATGATGAGGGAGTGAGTTTGTTTATAGACTTTTTAAATGTTAAAAGGAATAATAACATTTTCTATATTTTGCTTTGAACTGTCTTCTGGCTTGGAGAACAAACTGGTAGCACTAACCTTGGACTTAAGTGGCTTAAGAATCACCACTCATGAGAACTCCAATTGCTCCAGAGTTGCTAATCATATAGACTGTGATCAGTGGTGGATTAATCATGAAACGAACAGAGCCTAGTATCATGGCCTCTAAAACCTTGGGAGGGGGCCCCAGCACTGTGTTCACAAAGGCATATGTTTTGCATATGCCGTTTTATTGGGTTGAGGAAAAGAAGCAATTCAGGGAGGTTATTTCTTACCCAAAGGCCAAGAAGGACATTAAAGGAGCCTGTGCGTGGAGCACTGAATCCAGGGATCAAGTTTGTTCAGGAAACTAAGGAGCAACTGAAGAGGTTTAAAGCACATGCTGCCTTTTCATTAGTATGGGAATGGCAGAAGGATAAACATAGAGTCAAAGGTGATAGCTTGATTAACCTGGAGGAAAGGAGAGGTGGTCAAGGGTTAAGGTCAAGATGCTAAGAGACAAAAGCAGGGAGAGGGGAGTGTGACAGCACAGACTGATGTAAAAGGGAAAAGGAGATGCATCCAAGTCCAGTTGCTTTTTTTTCTTTTTTAAAGTTTGTTTATTTTGAGAGAGACAGAGACAGCACGAGTCGGGGAGGAGCAGAGAGAGAGAGAAAGAGAGGGAGGGAGAATCCCAAGCAGGCTCTGCACTGTCAGCACAGAGCCTGAGGTGGGGCTTGAATCCATGACCTGAGCAGAAATCAAGACTTGGATGCTTAACTGACTGAGTCACTCAGGTGTCCCTGGGTCCAGTTGCTCTTAAGGTTCTAGTTGTCAGTAAGAAATGGTGACAGGGAACCAACAAAGTTCAACAGAGGAAGCACGCTGAGACCTGAGAGAGCAGCTCAGAACGAATACACAGAAGGATGCCTGGATGCAGGAAACTACCGAGAAACACCTTCTTCGTGTGCCAATTTCCATCTTCTTTCCGGGTCTTCTTTCTCCTTGACATCAATTAGAAGAGACTACTTTATGCCGCCGGAACAAGTTAACACAAAAATCTCAGTAGTGCACATGCACAGAGATTTATCTATCACCATGTGGTCAGTAGAGGAGGGCTTTGCTCTCTTTAGTAACTCAGGGACCCAGGCTGACTGAAGGCTCCGCCATCTTGTAGATGTATCATCTGGAACATGAAGCTTCTGGGGCAAGAAAGAGAGAGCCTAGAGAGTCATACTTGGGCTTTCCATTGCCTCCACTTGGAAGTGACACATGTGATACATACTCACATTTCATTGGCCAGAACTAGTCGTTTGGGCCCAGGAAAATGACGAGTATGTTACTCTTTATGCCACATTCTTCAATCAAACATTTGATAGCAATGTTGTCAGCTGTTTCCTGGAGAAGCTTGTGAGGTCTAGGTTTGCGTAGAAACTGAACATGATTTGAACATCCCCAGAGTGGGTTTTGAAGACATTTTATATTTGATTCCCTTGATTGGTGGAGTCTCTAACTCCTTACCTCCTCTTTAGTCTGTGCCAAAGGTGATTAGACAGACTTCTGTCTTCCCTATTCCCTACCTCCTATGAATGCCAGAGCTATTTTCATCCTTTGTTCATGCATTCATTTCTTTATCCAGTATTTATTAATCTCTTACTATGTGTCTTTACCTGGCCCTAAAGAGACATTGAAGAATAAAACACAGTCCCTGTTCTCAAGAAGCTTCTAACTTGGAGACAGTAAAGCAAGTTTGTACAGATTAAGTAGACACAGCAGTCATTTCTGGCTGGAGGGATTAGAAAGTGTTTCACAGAGATGACAGCTCTGTGCATTTATAAACTCAGAAAAGACCTAAAAGTGAGACCTGAAACCATAAAAATCCCTGAAGAGAGAACAGGTAGTCATCTCTCTGACATTGGCCAGAGCAACATTTTTCTAGATATGTCTCCTGAGGCAAGGGAAATAAAAGCAAAAACAAAAACAAAAAACCTATTGGGACTACATCAGAATAAAAAGTTTCTGCACAGTGAAGGAAACAATCAACAAAACTAAAAGGCAACCTATGGAATGGGAGAAGACATTTGCAAATGACATATCTGATAAAGGGTTAGTATCCAAAATATATAAAGAGCTGATATAGCGCAATATCCAAAAAACAAATTATCTGATTAAAAATGGGCAGAAAACATGAACAAATATTTCTCTGAGGAAAACACACAGATGGCCAACAGCCATGCGGACAGATGCTCAACGTGACTCATCATCAGGGAAATACAAATCAAAACTACAATGAGAGGGGCACCTGATTGGCTCAGTCTGTAGAGCACATGGCTCTTGATCTTGGGGTCATGAGTTCAAGCCCTACATTGGGTATAGAGCTTACTTAAAAACACACACACACAAAAACTCAGCAAAACAAAAAGTGACAATGAGATATCACCTCATACCTCTCAGAATGGCTAAAATAAAAAACACAAGAAACAACAGGTATTGGTGGGGATGTGGAGTAAAAGGAACCTTTGTGCACTGTTGATAAGAATGCAAACTGGTGCAGCCACTGTGGAAGACAGTATGAAGGTATCTCAAAAAAGTTAAAAATAGGACACCCCTATGATCAGGAATCATACTACTGTGTATTTTTCCAAAAAATACAAAAACACTAATTCAAAGGGATACATAGCAGAATTATTTACAAGAACCAAGATATAGAAGCAGCGTCGATTATCCATGGATAGATGAATGGATGATGAAGATGCAGTATACATGTACAATGGAAGGAATATTTTCCAGCCTTAAAAGGGACTGAAATCTTGCCATATTTGCAACAAATATGGATGGAGCTAGAGAGTATTATGATATGTGAAATAAGTTAGAGAACTCTAGGCAAATACCAAATGATTTCATTCATATGTGGAATGTAAGAAACAAAATAAATGAACAAATGAAAAAGTGTGTGTGTGTGCGTGTGTGTGTGTGTGTGAGAGAGAGAGAGAGAGAGAGAAACCAAGAAATAGACTTTTAACTATAGAAAAGAAACTAATGGTTACCAGATGAGGGGGATGGGGAAAATAAGGGATGGATATTTAAGAGTACACGTATCAGGATGCAGAAATAAAATAAAGTGAAAAAGAAAAAAATACCTTGGGTAGATTTGGGAATTATCTATCTTTAGTGGACTTGAGAATGTCCTCTAGATCTCAAATAAGCACAAATGTAGTGTTTTCTATTTTTATAACTGATTTCGTCTTGCTCACTGACAAGACGTGTTTGTGTGAATTAAAAATATCCATAAAGTTAACGCAGACTCCACCACTTAAAATGTCTTCGTCAAGTTAGCTCAGGTTCAGTGCATTAAATACTTTGCCAATTCTAGGCGGAAACTCTCTGTTGGAGTTGGTTCTGGTTTTTCAGGAAGCATTTCTTCGGTTTCTCTTTCCAGAGATGGTATCTGGGACCAAGGGGTTTCTTATTATCTGAATGGCAGTGTAGGGGCCTTGGTCTCCTTACTTAAGTATCTGCTTGTCTTCCATTTAATAGGTCTGATCTGATCTGGTTTCTGGGCGTCATGTATTGGATTTGTGGACAAATGAATGAGGCTTATTCAGTGCCAAGCTCTTTGCTAGATGTTGCTGGTCACAGGCTGCAGGAGGCTCAATAAACATGATGGGTTAGACCTGAGCCAGCTCGGGACTCTTCTCTCTTGAAACAAAATGGGCTATGGTAAAAGGAGCCTTTACTAACTCTTGTACCATCTACACAAAGGGCACAGATTGGTGAGGTGGATCCTCAATACTCTGCTAAAACAACTCCATCACTCATTTCTTTCTAATGTTGTATAGATATTTTTTAATTCATAAGGGTTATTTTATATCTTAGTTGGGATGTTTTAATTTTAATATCTTAGTCACTTTGTTTCTTCCTTCCTTCCTTCCTTAAATGTTTTTATTCATTTTTGAGAGACAGAGAGAGAGTAGCAGAATGTGAGCAGGGGACGGGCAGAGAGAGGGAGACACAGAATCCGAAGCAGGCTCCAGGCTCTGAGCTGTCAGCACAGAGCCCAACGTGGGGCTCGAACTCACAGAGCATAAGATCATGACCTGAGCTGAAGTCAGACACTTAACCAACTGAGCCACCCATGTGCCCCAGCCACTCTATTTCTTTTCTTTTCTTTCTTTCTTTCTTTTTTTTATTTATTTCTAGGAGAGAGAGAGAGAGAGAGACAGCGTGAGCAGGGGAGGGTCAGAGAGAGAGGGAGATACAGACTCCGAAATAGGCTCCAGGCTCTGAGCTGGCAGTCAGCACAGAGCCCCACGTGGGGCTCGAACCCGCGAACCGCGAGGTCATGACCTAAGCGAAAGTCGGACGCTTAACCGACTAAGCCACCCAGGCGCCCCTCAGCTACTCTATTTCTAATAGCTCTCGAGGAACTGTCCCTTGTGCAAGAATGCTTCATTATTGACCTTCCAGAAAAGAGATTATTTACCCTCTTAAACCACTCTCTCATGGGTAAATTGGGAATTATAACGCTGTGTTACGATACAGTTGTAACGCACTGCATTGTTTTCCAGTCCATAAGGCCGATCAAGCTGATATCCTAGGTAAAAAGAAAAACAACATTC
Organism: Crocuta crocuta; assembly: GCF_008692635.1. NCBI lineage: Eukaryota > Metazoa > Chordata > Mammalia > Carnivora > Hyaenidae > Crocuta > Crocuta crocuta. The sequence continues at coordinate 1,927,179 of NW_027529427.1, read as the reverse complement.
TTTCTTCTCTTTACTTCTGTATTCTGTATTTAATACAGAAGATGCTGAATTAATATTTTTTATAATACAGTTTTCTTCCTGTTACAGTCATGTGTGGTTTTAGTTGGAAATGTGCTAAGTGATAAATCTATAACATCCTGCCGACTTAGCCATATCTGATTAAGATTAGAATAAAAGGCTTCATGGTTTTCACCTGTCAATACGATGCAGGTGTCTTCTGTATCTGGAGGCACCCAAAGAAACCTGCAGTAGCTGGATGTGCTCTTTAAAGTTTATTTTTGAGAGAAAGAGAGAGATAGAATGAGTTGGGGGAGGGGCAGAAAGAGAGGGAGAGAGAGGATCCCAAGCGGGTTTTGTGCAATCAATGTGCAGAGCCCGATGAGGGGCTCAACCCACGAACCGTGAGATCATGACCTCAGGCAAAACCAAGAGTTTGTCACTTAACTGACTGAGCCACCCAGGTGCCCACTATATATACATATATGTGTGTATGTGTTTATTTAAATGTTTTTAATGTTTATTTTTGAGAGACAGAGAGACAGAGCATGAGTGGGGGAGGGGCAGAGAGAGAGGGAGACATAGAATCCAAAGCAGGCTTCAGGCTCTGAGCTGTCAGCACAGAGCCTGATGCAGGGCTCGAACTCACAACCTGCGAGATCATAATCTGAGCTAAAGTTGGATGCCTAAGCGACTGAGCCACCCAGGAGCCCCTCCAATGTATATTTTTAAAACGGGCTATCTCCTTGCTGCTCTGGAAATGGGGGTGCTTTGGTTTCTGGAATTGGGAATTTAACTGTGTTTATGGCAGAAACATTGTGTTGTTTTGAACCCTAGCTCATACCATTTAATGGTATTATATTAAGTATATTAATAGAATAGCGTCCAGTGAATGATACTGGATTATCATTCTATCAAGTGATATAATTTGTGCTGTGATGTGAAGCCGTCATGTCATCAAGTTGAATAACATTCTCAAAACAATTCTTTTTTTCAAGTTTATTTATTTTGAGAGAGAAAGAACAGGCATGCATGGGAGGGGCAGAAAGAGAAGGAGAGAGAGAGAGAATCCAAAGCACCACCAGCACACAGCCTGACACGGGGCTCGAACCCACGAACCATGAGGTCATGACCTGAGCCAAAACCAAGAATTGGGCGTCTAACCCACTCAGCCACTCAGGTGCTCCTCAAAACAATTCTTTCTGGTTGAGGTGATCTGTGTAAAACACCTACCTGAGTGCCATTTGATTTATTCATTCACTTCATAGATAGAATTTGGGATTTTTTAATACTATTTTTTAATGCAGAATATGGAGGTAAATGAGACACAGAATTTAAAAAACTTTTTTATATGTTTTATTTATTTCTGAAAGAGAGGTAGATAGTGTGAGCAGGGGAGGGTCACGCCACCCCACCTTTCCTCTTGGCCTTAGATCTAAGGAGGTGGGGGTGGTCACTGGTGGTTTCAAGCCGCATCTGCCTTATCTTTTCTGTTTCACCTGCCTCTCCTGTGACCTTTACCTTTGTCAGCCACTCTCCTAGCAAAAGACTTTCTCTTTTCTCTTTCTGTTGGGGGCAGTTCTCTTAAATTATATTTTGTGCCTTCTTTAGCTATGGTTTATAATACGAGTGTGTTCTGTGCCCTACCAAACCCAGCTCTTAATATACAAAGGGGAAAGCTTTGAAGTTTAGAAAACCATAATCCTTTGAAACTATTTTCTTCTGGAGACTTAAAAATCTTACTTTGGAGGACTGGAGTTGAATGTTGACTCCTTCTTCCTCTATTTTCTGTATTAACAACCTCTTTCTCACCTGAAGATCATTTGGTGACTAGCTGAAAGGGACAGTTCACATAAAATGAAGTGCAATTTAAAAAAAAAAGGGTAGCATCATTAAAAAGCCCCTTATGGGGGCGCCTGGGTGGCTTAGTCGGTTAAGCGTCTGACTTTCGCTTAGGTCATGATCTCCCAGTTTGTGGGTTCGAGCCCCGCGTCGGGCTCTGTGCTGACTGCCAGCTCAGAGCCTGGAGCCCATTTCAGAGTCTGTGTCTCCCTCTCTCTCTGACCCTCCCCTGCTCACACTGTCTCTCTCTCTCTCTCCTAGAAATAAATAAAAACTATTTTTAAAAAACTATAATTTAAAAAAAAAGCCCCTTATGTCTAGATATTGTATCCGTCTATCATCTATTTATCTATTATTATCTATCCATCAGCACCCAAAACTATCACCAGCGTCATCAATCATACCACCTATCTAATCCATTTCTTTAGTGTCTATATTTCCCTTTAAAAATTAAAAAAAATAATTTTTTAGGAGAATAGAACATATTTCATTTAACAGATTGTGAGCTTGACTTAGAACATTTAAACATTTCGACAATAGAAGGTGGATTTCCATTTGTACTTCTGGTCCAGGAAGGTTCTGCTGATAACAATCCCTGTGGATGTTGGGCATACCAAATATTCTAGATAAAACTGTATAAGTTTCGTTCCCTAAAAACACGACCTTTTCATCCTTAGCACCTGGCGCAATGCCTTAGCACCTAGCACAATTTATTTGTTCCTCAATAAATATTTGTGGAACAAAGGACTAAATTGGAGTTGTTCTTGTAAGCTGAGTCATGAAAATTCACGTCTCTGGAGCAGATGCTCCTAGTGTGGGAGGTAAGAGCCAATATTTTCTACAACAACAGAGAGTATATTACTTGTGTAAATCACTTAGCAATATTTCTGTCACTTAGTAGATCCACAGTAAATGTTACCTACCATTACTTATTAAATTTTTTTGATGTTTATTTATTTTTGAGAGAGAGACACTGGTGTGATCGGGGGAGGGTCAGAGAGAGAGAGGGAGACACAGAATCCGAAACAGGCTCCCGGCTCTGAGCTGGCTGTCAGCACAGAGCCCGACTCGGGGCTCGAACCCACGAACCGTGAGATCATGACCTGAGCCGAAGTCGGACGCTTAATCTACTGAGCCACCCAGGCGCCCCTGTTGCCTGCCATTATTAATTATAGAGTCTATGAATTATGAATTCTAGAGATTTCATCAGTTGAGACTCAGTGTCATTTGTATAAATGCTTTAAAATATTTGATAAATTGTTTCACATCATAAAAGTTTCCATGAAACGATTCCTCGCCATCTGAATAGTGTAGCATCTATCCTAACTGGTAGGTTCCAACACTTGTCAAAGTATTTACTTGATTAACTCTATAGCTATGGCATCCTCAGAGTAGATATAAAATTTATTTCAAACTATCTTTTAAGTGGAACAATTTCACTGCCCTCAAATACTAATATATTTCTGTCTTCATTAATTTCTTTCATTGTTCAAACAATAGAACACTGATATCTTAGTCAATAGATCTTCTAGGACACTTAAATTTTAAAAAAATTTAATGTTTATTTATTTTTGAGAGAGAGAGAGCGTGAGCGAGCGAGCGAGCAGGGGAGGGGCAGACACAAAATCCGAAGCAGGCTCCAGGCCCTGAGTTGCCAGCACAGAGCCCTATGCGGGACTCAAACTCACGAACCATGAGATCATGACCTGACCGGAAGTTGGACGCCTAACCAGCAGAGCCACCCAGGCGCCCCCATATTGTGATCTTTAAAAAACAAAACAAAACAAAAAAACAAGAGATTTGGGCGCCTGGGTGGCTCAGTCGTTTAAAGCATCCGGCCTCGGCTCAGGTCATGATCTCATGGTTCGTGGGTTCGAGCCCCGCATCGGGCTCTGTGCTGACAGCTCAGAGCCTGGAGCCTGTTTCGGATTCTGTGTCTCCCTCTCTCTCTGACCCTCCCCTGCTCACACTGTCTCTCTCTCTCTCTCTCAGAAATAAATAAAACATTAGAAAATAAACAAGCGATTCCTTTATTCTTGGCTCCTTCTGCTTCCAGGAACTTGGCCTCCCCAGCGCTGCCCTCTTTTGGCGATCCTATAAACTGCACACTTGTGACCAGGAACCTGAGCACTCCGGCAGAAGCGGCCGCTTCCACACAGTGGACACGTACGCTGATACAGTGAGTGAGTTAGTTTGATTTTGAAATTTCTTTTTAAACATTGCTCATTTAAGTATTTGGAACTCAGAAGCCCGGAACTTGTCAAAGACTATGTAAAAGACTCCATATCTATTTGAAAGGAGAGTGGGGATTGGGGGAGTCCTCAACACATCTCCTGAGCTTGAAATGCTCCCCACTCCAGCCAATCTTAGAAGAGAGAGGGACTTAGACATGGAGTGGGATGAAAGAGATAAATTTTTTTTTTCTTTCTTCTCCTTTAAGAAGGCTGGGTGATTCAGGGGCGCCTGGGTAGCTCAGTGGGTAAAGCATCCGACATCAGCTCAGGTCATGATCTCATGGTTGGTGGGTTCGAGTCCCACGTCGGGCTCTGTGCTGACAGCTCAGAGCCTGGAGCCTGTTTCAGATTCTGTGTCTCCCTCTCTCTCTGCCCCTCCCCTGCTCATGCTGTCTCTCTCTCTCAAAAATAAATTTAAAAAAATTAAAGAAAAAGGTTAGGTGATTCAGAGGAGAATAGGAGGATTTCCAGGTACTCCACTGGCAATATGGTAACAAACAATATTTTTACCACTTAACTTATAATAAATTTCTCTTCTGCAAATGTAATAATCATAATTCCCTTTCTATTGCAGATAAAGAATCTGAGACGTGGACAACTTTATGTGAAAGCATTTTTATGATAACATTAACTAGATGAAACTGAATAACATGGAATTTTCTTTTCCACCTTCCTCCTATTCCTCATTCTTTTCTTCCTTTTCCTCACTGATAATTATTGATAAATTATTACCATTAAGAAAACTGTCACTCTGTTTTTATGTTCAAAAAGGGATGTCTAGTAACTGCAACTTTTCAGAAAACAATTTAAGTTTTAAATCAGAATATCATTTTTACTAATTTACACTGGGAAATGCAACTGTCAGATTGGCCAGATATAACCTGAATGTGACTAAAGCATCTTCTGACAGTAACGCACAGGGTGGGGGAGGGGTTGGTATGTGATGATTGAAAACCTAATCCGGGTGCTGGGTGGCTCAGTGGGTTAAGAGTTCAACTCTTGGTTTCAGCTCAGGTCGTGATCTCATGGTTCATTAATCTGAGCCCCACATCAGGCGCTGCAATGACTGCACGGAGCCCACTTGCAAGTCTCTCTCCCACCCCCCCCAACTCCTTCTCTTGGTCTCTCTCAAAATAAATAATAATAAAAAAAAGAAAACCTAGTTAACGAACAGGGGAAGCTGGATATTTAGTTGGAAGGTTTAATGACCTTAAGCTCTGCAAACTGACAAACCCATCTTTCCAAGAAAGATGCAAGTAACTTCCATTCCATCACAAGACAATAGCAGATGTCTTTCAGGAGGCCAGAGCATCATATTGACCAGTAAGGGCATTCTCTGGCTTAAATAGCCTTTGTTTGTTTTCGATAGTTCTCTTATGCTTCTGGAGTAGAATGTTAAAACCGAAATTGTGACCAAGTCATCAAAATGTAAAAGATAGGAAATCCTGAAGCCAGACAACTAAACACAGAATTTGCAAAGGTAGTATATTAAATTTGGTTCATGGGACTTGGCCCCATTAAACAGATCATGGATATTAAAGGGGTCATAGTGTCAAGAGAGGAGGTTTTCTTTTTTTCAAGTTTATTTATTTTGAAAGAGAGAGAGAACAGGAGTGAGGGAGGGGCGGTGGGGGGGATCCCAAGCCGCCTCCATGCTGTCCGTGCAGAGTCCCATGTGGGGCCCCACCTCGAGAACCAACGGATCATGACCTGAGCAGAAATCAAGAGTCTGACACTTAACTGGCTGGGTGACCCAGGGGCCTTGACAGCTTCTCAAATCTTGATGTGCATAAGAATAACCTGGAAAGTTTGTGGAAAACAGATTCTGATTTAGTAGGTCCGGGTAAGGCCTGATAATTTTCATTTTTTAACAAACTTTTTAAAGTTTATTTAGTTTAAATAACATGAGAGACAGCATGAAAGCGGGGGGGGGGAGGGGAGAGACAGAGAGAGAGAGACAGTGAGAGAGAGAGTAAGTGGGGGAGGGCAGAGAGAGGGAGACACAGAATCTGAAGCCGGCTCCAGGCTCTGAGCTGTCAGCACAGAGCTCCATGTGGGGTTCGAACTCACGAATGGTGAAATCATAACCTGAGCCGAAGTCAAATACTTAACTGACTGAGCCTCCCAGGCGCTCTTAAAAATAAAATCTTGGGGCGCCTGGGTGGCTCAGTCGGTTAAGTGTCCCACTCTGGCTCAGGTCATGACCTCAGGTTCGTGGGTTCGAGCCCCGCGTCCGGCTCTGTGCTGACAGCTCAGAGCCTGGAGCCTGCTTCAGATTCTGCGTCTCCCTCTGTCTCTGACCCTCCCCTGCTCACGCTGTGGGTCTCTCTCATTCTCTCAGAAATAAAACATTTTTAAAAATGTAAAAATAGAATCTTAAAAAATAAAGCCCTGCCACTTATTTTACTAGCAAAAATGGTTTATTCAGGAATAACAGAGAAATGTAATCTNGACCCAGGGAAACACCGCAAAAGCGTAAGCAAGTCTGCATAACAAAGGACGGAATAGTCCCCCACAGAGGAAAGTGGAGAGTTGGGAGAACCGTTATAAACAAAATGTCCATTGGCTTAAATGACGAGCTCTAAGTATAGTGGCTTTTCATTGGCTGAACTGTAACTGTCTCTCATTGGCTGCGCTGTTGCTGGGGGAGGAGGAAGCCTTCCTTCTCTGGGGGATTGTCAAGTGGTATCCACCGGGAAGGTTCTTCCTGCTGTGCCTGTGCTTGACTACCAGAGGTGGGGCGTGAGAGGGGCCCCTTCGGAACCTCCCGACTCCATTTTAGTGAGGTTTCCCTTTATTAGTTTTTACAAACCCGAAAGAACTGGGTTCAGGGAGAATCTGGGCTGGTGAACACAGGGAGGTGCAGGGAGAGTAGCTTACCTGGAGAGGGCGTGGAAGCTCGGCACCCCTCCTACGTGCCTGCCCTGCGCATCTTTTCCCTCTNTCGGATGTTTAACCGACTGAGCCACCCAGGCGCCCTGAGTTGTGTCCTTTTGTAACAAACCGCTGATCTAGTAGGTAAAATGTTCCTGAGTTCTGTGAGCGCTTTAGCAAATTAATGGAATCCGGGGAGGAGGTGCGTAAACCTCCTCTGCTGCTGGTCTGTTCTCAAAGCACNTCATGACCTGAGCTGAAGTCGGATGTTTAACCGACTGAGCCACCCAGGCGCCCTGAGTTGTGTCCTTTTGTAACCAACCGCTGATCTAGTAGGTAAAATGTTCCTCTGAGTTCTGTGAGCGCTTTAGCAAATTAATGGAATCCGGGGAGGAGGTGCGTAAACCTCCTCTGCTGCTGGTCTGTTCTCAAAGCACAGGTAAAACCTGGGCTCGGAATGGCACCTGAAGTGTGTGTGTGTGGTAGTCTTATAGGACTGAAACTTTAATCTGTGGAATCCGATGCTGTCTTTGGATAGATAGTGTCATAACGGAGTTGAATTCTTTTTTAAATAATTTTTTAATATTTATTTATTTTTGAGACAGAGCATGAGTGGGGGAGGGGCAGAGAGAGAGAGAGGGAGACACAGAATCCGAAGCAGGTTCCAGCTCTGAGCTGTCAGCACAGAGCCTGACGTGGGGCTCGAGCTCACAAACCGTGACATCATGACCTGGACCAGAGTCTGACGCTTAACCACTCGATTGAGTTGAATTCTTAGACACCTGCTGGTTGGCATCAGCGAATTGCTCTGGGTTATGTCGGATGCCTCCAACCCCCTAAGCCCCTGTAATAAGTGGGTCCAGGAACCAAAAGAATAACTTTGACATTTCATTGTGCACAGAATGCCCCTAACCATTCCCTTGCCTTTTCTTGCTCCTCTGAACTTTCGGTAACGCGCTCCAAAGCCTGAACATCCCGGGCAGGCTGAGCCAGGGAGAGTAGTTCTCCGTAGCTCCTGGTTCAGAGATGGACATAAGCCTTGAGCCAGGCCATCCAGTGTCCTCTTCTGGGTTGTCAAACTGCAGCTGGAAGAAGAGACCCCTTTGTCTGTTGGGATTCAAAAGGGATAGACTCAGTCTGCAGTAGAAGAGAATGGAACCAGGCCAGAACAGCTGAGGGGTCAATGGATAGACCCCTGGCAGTGGCTGGTCCCAGCTTCCATACCCAGTGGCTCAGTAAGTTGCTCCAGGCCTTTTCAGTCCATTTTGTATTTGTCTGTCAACAGGTGGATTTCTGGGTTCCTAACTCTGGAAGCTCTGTGTTCTGACAGATAAATGAAATGATGCAATTTGAGTTTCTCTTTCATTCCCATCAGGGGCAATTGCAGCCTCGGTTCTCTCTCTAAACCTTTTATTAACCACTTCCTTCCTTCCAGTAGTTTTTGTCTTCTGTTTCACTGAGAGAAATAACGTTACCAGACGAAGATTTAATAAATTCTCTTCTCCCTTCCCTACAAGTGTTAGCAGCAGCACCAGGATTTGTTCATCCCTCTCGTCCCCAAGAACAGAGTCGTTTTCTCTCAGCTCAAGGCCCGTCTCTCTGCTCCTGTTTATAGATCTCAATTCCTTGAGGAACCACATGAGGAAATGGGCCTCACAGAAGTGCTGCCTACTCCACAGAAGTATGTAAGAAGCAGAATGTTCTGAGGGCCGTGTGGACCCTGTGTATGCCGTCCAAGATGTGAACTGACTCTGAACAGGAATCTTGATGAAGCCCTGAGAATGCTCACTTTTACCAGTGTGATGTTGTAACCTTCCTATACTCTTCTTACCGAGTGTAGAAAAAGTGGTTGCCAAGGAAAAATGGTTGAAACGTGGAGGTGGGCTAACTGGGACTTTCTATGCTGGATGGAAGTGAAGGTGTTAGGGCCCACCCTGAAACTCTGTGGGCCAGTGGGAGAGGAAAGCCTGGCACTACGGCCCCACCGCCTGTGGGTCTTTCTGCCTTTGACCCAGTCTTGACAGTGAGCCCTTGCAGGCCTGGCTCAGTGGCTCCAGAGGGTCCTGGGTTACTAACAGTGAACGCCACTTAGTGAAGATTGAGAGGCAGCTGTGGGGAGCAGTGGAGTGTTGCAGAGGGATCCAGCTAGAATAGGATCTCAGGAGTGGTGGTGCGGGAAGTCACTGTTCAGTCCCGGAGGATGTAGGCTGACCACCTGCTACATTGACCGATGGACGCTGGAGCCGGAGACAACCAGCGATGGGCCCGAGGTTTGGAACTATTTGCATAAGGGGTACTGAGCTGATGAAACTTGGATTTGATGTAAAGAGGACTCTTTGAACAGAGTGAGTACAATATTTGTGTCCCCTTCGTACTCTGTGGGTGACAGGGAGGATGAAGCAAAATAAATCAATGGAGTGTGAGCTAGAGCACAAGGGCTGAGTTATCAAATTGTTCGCTGGGGTGAAAGATTCTGTGTGATTTTGAAATAGCATCAAATAATGCTGAAGAGAAGAGAAGCAGTGAATTTGAAACCCTGCTTGACAGAAATATTCCTTTTTTTTTTTTTTGCTTTGATGCCTGGCAGGTGGATGAAGGGAGAGCTTCTCCTAACAGTGCACCAATTGATAGTAAGTAGTATCAGTGGGTGACCTTGACTGACTTCTTTCTGCTGTCATTCTGCAAGTTGTAGAGGTAGTTTGCAATTTTTCTTCCACTGGATAGATTTCCAGGGGTTATCTTTTTTTTTTTCTGGACAAGCTGTACAGATTTTACAGCTGTCTGTGTCCTTTCTAGCAGTTTCTGCCTCTACCTGTTTGATGGGTTATCTCCCTTATTTTAGGCTCCTACCGGCTGGAGCTTCCTGAATGTCCACTCCCATTACTGCACCCAAGCATTGGTCTATGGGAAGTTATGTTTCACAATAAAACATGAAAATAGAGGGCCAGTTACATGGCATTGCTCCTCGTGGTATTTTAATCATTTGAAGAAAATGGTAGCATCACTGTCCCCCTTGCTCTGGTTCAGCGTTCCCCACAATTCAATAATATCAGTTTCGTTCTTTCAAACTCCTAACCCGTTGGGGCCTGGCTCTAGATTTTTATGCCTCAGTCAACTCAAATACGTCTCTCGGTGATCTAAACTTTCTTTCTCCGACCCTTGGTGCTTTCGATCTCAAGTATAGCAAGAGATCTAAGGGAGGAGAGGTGCTGATGAGTTCAAGGACACGTGTGGTTGAAATGAGAACAAGAACTCAAAGAACAAAAATTTCAATATGTAAAAATTCTGAAAGGGCCTGGTTACCAGGAATGCCAGGGTCCAGGGAGGGGCCATGAGTATCACTGAGTTGAGGGACCTGAGTTTCCTTGTAAACTCCAACTCCTTCGTTTGTGTCAGCCGAAATAGCTCTTCCAAAGAGAAGCTGCCCCTGGTGGGAGCTGGCTTCCCCACAGCCGCCTCCATGTTGTAACCTCTCATTACGCATGGTACATCTTTTTTTCTTTAGAGATTTTGCACATCTATTGTTAAACAATTTCCTATAAACTTACTCTGTGTAACACCTTGACTGCCAGCTAGACTGTAAACCCCAGGAGGGCGTGGATAGTGTCTGTCCTGTTGGTTGGACTACTCCTAGCCCGCGGCGCAGTGTGAATATGTGATGGTGTAGAGTCGCTGTTAGTCAGTGCTCGCTGCTGGTATGTTACATGTCGTGCACAGTAGCTCACAAATATTACCTCAGTGAGCACTCCCACCTTATGAGTGATTTTCCTTCTGTCTCCCCTTGTTTCTTTCTCTGGTGTCACTAACAGTAAAACCGTTAAAAATGGGAAGAGAGTGAATGCATGTATTAGAGAGAGCAAGGCTAAGATGGGTTCAGGGTTAAACTTCACATGACACCCAGCTATGACTTTAGAGCGATTCCAAAAGTGTGTGTGTGTGTGTGTGTAGGTGGGGGGGGGTGTTGATGCAGGAAGAAAAATGGTACAAGTGGATCAATCATTTTGCTGGAGCAAATGAGAAAGTGAGGGATGCCCAGGGACTGGTTTGGGAGAAAGAAGGGGTGGCAGGGGACAGAGAGGCTGTGGCCTCTGTGAGACTTGAGCCCTGGCCCGGCTCTCGGGTAGGACTGCTGGCCCGAGGCAGCTGCACAGAGAGAAGATCAGGTCTGTAAATACTGATTATAGCCCCTCCTTGTCCTGGTAAAAGAGACTTTAGCCCCAGGTGACATGTGCAGTCTGGGCAGGAGGGTTTTAAAGGTCACAAAAGATCCCTAAGGGGGAGAAGTCGGTTCTGTCGAAGCCCCTTGTTATTACCAGCCCCTCTGTGCTCCAGGTCCCCAGTCTCCAGATCATTCTGAGAAGGGAAGAAAGACCAATAATCATACGTCCCCACTTCCTGATTCCCACACCAGCCCTCCACAGTCACCTGTGATTCCTATGCTGCTTGTCCTCATTTTCTGCTGGCCTGATGATTGTTCTTAAACTTCGAACCTCCTCGTGATTTTCTGCTTCGGCCATGAGCTAAGTCACAGGGAAGGACAATGCCTGACTGAACCAAAGACTTCCTCTCATGGGCCAAACGGTAACCGATTGCAGCACCCTGACCCTGAAAGATCTCACTCTGCAGCGATCAGCCAAGACCCTCGTGGGAGAGAAAGCCACTGGTACTTTTTGATGCAACTTTTTTTTTTTAATCCCAGCCCCCATCATGGGGGCCTAGTTCTCAGAGACCTAAGGAAGCATGATGTCAAAAGGCCATGTTCATATAAGGAGATTTTGGAGATTCAGAATCTAATTGGTGTTTGAGCTTCAGAAAGTGGCAGGTGAGGTCTCCGATCGCATCTTAGATGGTAAAGTGTCTCTCTATTGGTTCTCAGTAGGGAGGATGTCAGAGGGTGTGTTTATATACTCCCCTCCCATTACTGTAGACCTTTGTTGGTATCCTGATATCTTCTTGCAGCTGGGACTGTGACTTTGATGACATGCGAGTCTGGATGGCTTCGAATTTCCCTCTTCAGGGCCTCTGTTTTCTCCTCAGCATCATGGTGGCTGCTCCAGGTGAGAGTTTCCTGGGCTCAACAGTAAGTGAGTAGACACCCTGGTGAAGGGAAAGGTTTCTGGAGTCAGGGAGCCAGAGCCTCAATGTAAATCATGTGTTTTTGACCAAAAAGGGACCACACTGACTGAATGTTGGTTCTCCTTATTTTTTTATGTTATTTATTTTTGAGAGAGATATAGAGACAGAGAGTGAGTAGGGGAGAGGGGCAGAGAAAGAGAGAGACACAGAACCCAAGCATGCTCCAGGCTCTGAGCTGTCAGCACAGAGCCTGATGCAGGGCTCGAACTCACTAACCATGAGATCATGACCTGAGCCGAAGTCGGACCCTTAACCAACTGAGCCACCCAGGTGCCCCTGAATGTTGGTTCTTTGACGTGGGGTCAACTGGTCATGGTGGCAGATGTTTCAGAGAAGTGATATTGGGCCCAGACTGAGATGAATCCGTGACAGTCCTCTCCAATGTCCCCTTTGTTTTCAGGGATCATCTGGTTAGTCCTGGTGGCTCCCTGTGTGTGAGAAGGATCAGCTGTGTCTCGGGGCTGCTGCTGGCACACGCCACTTGCCTGCTTTGCAGAGGCCGCCCCCTCCGGATTTCTATGTTTTATAGGTTTATGTGCCTGCAGGCCATGTGCTTGTGTGTGTGTGCGTGTGGAGTGGGGGTGAGGGGGGTCTGAGCAGCGGGAGCAAGCTGTCCGCCGGAGAGGAACAGGGCGGCTGAGAAGTGACTGAGCCTGTTAGTCTGTGAAGCACACAGTACCCACACTGCTGGAGAGTCACATCAGCTGTAGGTAACCAGATCGTAGATAATCTCGCACCTGCTCCCCTCCTTCAGTCTTTTGGCCTTCTTGCTGCTTGTCTGCAGTGTTTGCCAAGCACGGGGCTCTCAGAGAGGCTTTGCCTGCTGGCCTCACCTCCTATCAAGCATCTCTTCTAGAGCAGAGGGACCTGCAGCCATAACAGGAGGTCTCTTGTTAATAGAGAGTAGCCCATGCATAGCGTCAGTTACAGTAAGTCTCCTGGGTTCCCACCCCCATCCTCGTGAATCATTTCCTGACTTGGCGGGATCCTGGACTGGTCCTTTTTGAGACACTCCCTACAGGGTTCATTTAGTGTGAATCCTGCAGGGCACATTTTCTCTCTCCTGCTCTCTTCTGTCCCTCTCTGAAGGCTGCTTTCCACTGTGCCTTTGACTCAGAGGACTGCAGGCGTCAGGGGTAGGGCTGCAAAAAATCTAGCCTTCAGGCTGGAGGAGGCCACTCTTTCAAATTTGGGTACTGGTCAAGGCTGAGCCTTCTTCTAGTTCTGACTCCTCTCGGTGCTCATTGCCTTCTTCCTAGAGCTCAGTCTCTCAGTCCCTCCCTAACTCTCCTGGAGAGACCCCAACCCTCCAAGTTTCTGCTCCATGAGTGTTGGCCGGATGCTAGCGAAAATTCTTCTCTTGACGACTCTGAAGTGCAGATATGAGTTTTGGTCCCATGAGGGGGAGAGGCGATGAGTGTTCTGATAAGAGACCCCCTCTTCTTGCTGGGAAGACTATGGGACGTTTCCTCAGTCGTAACTTAAGTTGCAAGAACATTTCGCCAAAGCAAGTGTTCTTTTTATCTTCCCAGAAACGCCACCATTCAGTGTTGTCCTACCAAAAATTTATTCCACTTCGTACAACATTGGTCTTGCTCTGTGTAAAACAATAGTCCTCAGCTTTCTGAGCACTTGATCATTTCTGAGTTGGGCACACGTTACAGGAGTCTCCACTGTGAAATCCATGATGGGCATTGGCAGAAGATTATTCTTTGAAACACATATTATTCCATTATACACAGAAACATAGACTCTCAAAGACTGCATAATTCAGTATTTATTATTTTGTAAACTTTTTAAAAAAGTTAACGATATATTTTGGGTATCTCCCTATTTTACATGGTTAAAATCTTTTATGGTAGTATTACAAAAATGTAGACTGTTACAGGGGTAATATGGAAAATTTTAATTACTTCTAATTATTTTATTATATGACTGGAATGCAATATACTCACCTAATCACCTTTTTTGGGCATTTAGTTGTTTTCAGTGTGGTTTTTTTTTGAGACTAAATATTTAAAGTCATATTTAANGACCCAAGCGAAAGTCGGACGCTTAACCGACTAAGCCACCCAGGCGCCCCCCTAAATATTTAAAGTTTTAAAAAAGTTTACATCCAAGTTAGCATATAGTGTGACAATGATTTATTTCAGGAGTAGATTCCCTAATGCCCCTTACCGACTTACCCCACCCGCCTTCCCACAACCCCTCCAGTAATCCTCTGTTCTCCATATTTAAGAGTCTCTTATGTTTCATCCCCCTCCCTGTTTTTATATTATTTTTGCTTCCCTTCCCTTATGTTCATCTGTTTTGTATCTTAACATCCTCATATGAGGGAAGTCATATGATATTTATCTTTCTCTGACTAATTTCACTTAGCATAGTACCCTCTAGTTCCATCCATGTTGTTGTCAATGGCAAGATTTCATTCTTTTTGATTGCTGGGTAATACCCAGCAACATATATATGTACACCACATCTTTATCCATTCATCTGTCAGTGGACATTTGGGCTCTTTCCATACTTTGGCTATTGTTGATATTGTGCTGCTATAAACATTGGGGTGCATGTGCCCATTCGAAACAGCACACCTGTTTCTCTTGGATAAATACCTAGTAGTGCAATTGCTGAGTTGTAGGGAAGTTCTATTTTTCATTTTTTGAGGAACCTCCATACTGTTTTCCAGAGTGGCTGCGCCAGTTTGCATTCCCACCAGTAGTGCAAAAGAGAGCCTTGTTCTCCACCAACATCTGTTGTTGCCTGAGTCCTGAATGTTAGCCACTCTGACAGGTGTGAGGTGGTATCTCCTTGTGGTTTTGATTTGTATTTCCCTGATGATGAGTAATGTTGAGCATTTTTTCACGTGTCGGTTGGCCATCTGGCTGTCCTCTTTGGGGAAGTGTCTATTCATGTTTTTTGCCCATTTCTTCATTGGATTATTTGTTTTTTGGGTGTTGAGTTTGATAAGTTCTTTATAGATTTTGGATACGAACCCTTTATCAGATATGTTGTTTGCACGTATCTTCTCATATTCCTTCAGCTGCCTTTTAGTTTTGCTGATTGTTTCCTTCGTTGTGCAGAAGCTTTTTATTTTGATGAGGTCCCAATAGTTCATTTTTGCTTTTGTTTCCCTTGCCTCCCTTGTTGAGTAAGAAGTTGCTGTGGCCAAGGTCAAAGAAGTTTTTGCTTGCTTTCTCCTGGAGGATTTTGATGGCTTCCTGTCTTACATTTAGGTCTTTCATCCAGTTTGAGTTTGTTTTTGTGTATGGTGTAAGAAAGTGGTCCAGGTTCATTTTTCTGCATGTTGCTGTCTAGTTTTCCCAGCACCTCTTGCTGAAGAGACTGTCTTTATTCCATTGGATATTCTTTCCTGCTTCATCAAAGATTAGTTAGCCATAGATTTGTGGGTCCATTTCTGGGTTCTTTATTCTGTTCCATTGATCTGAGTATCTATTTTTGTGCCAGTACCGTACTATCTTGATGATTACAGCTTTGTAATATAGCTTGAAGTCTGGGATTGTGATGCCTCCTGCTTTGGTTTTCTTTTTCAAGATTGCTTTGGCTATTTGGGGTCTTTTCTGGTTCCATACAAATTTTAGGATTGTTTGTTCTAGTGAAGAATGTGGGTGTTATTTTGACAGGGATTGCATTGAATATATAGATGGCTTTGGGTAGTATTGACATTTTCACAATTTTTGTTCTTCCTATCCAGGAGCATGGAATATTTCTCCATTTTTTTTGGTGTCTTCTTCAATTTTTTTTCATAAGCTTTCTATAGTTTTCAGCATATAGATTTTTCACCTCTTTGGTTAGATTTATTCCTAGATATTTTATGGTTTTTTGGTGCAATTGTAAATGGGATCAATTCCTTGATTTCTCTTTCTGTTACTTGATTATTGGTATATAGGAATACAACTGATTGCTGTGTATTGATTTTATATCCTGCAACTTTGCTGAATTCATAGCTCAGTTCTAGCAGTTTTTTTTGTGTGGAATCTTTTGTGTTTTCTATATAGAGTATCATGTCATCTGCAAAGAGCAAAAGTTTGACCTCCTCCTGGCTGATTTGGATGCCTTTTATTCCTTTGTGTTGTCTGATTGCTGAGGCTAAGACTTCCAATAACAGTGGTGAAAGTGGACATTCCTGTCTTGTTCCTGACCTTGGGGGAAAGCTCTCAGTTTATCCCAATCGAGGATGATATTAGCATTGGGTCTTTCATATATGGCTTTTATTATCTCAAGGTATGATTCTTCTATCCCTACTTTCTTGAGGGTTTTTATCAAGAAAGGATACTATATTTTGTCAAATGCTTTCTCTGCATCTATTGAGCTGATCATGTGGTTCTTGTCTTTAGTTTCATTGATGTGATGAAAACCATTGATTGTTTTGCGGGTATTGAAACACCCCTGCATCTCAGGCATAAATCCCACTTGGTTGTGGTGAATAATTTTTTTTTTTTAGATGTTTTATTTATTTCTAGGAGAGAGAGAGAGAGACAGCGTGAGCAGGGGAGGGTCAGAGAGAGAGGGAGTCACAGACTGAAACAGGCTCCAGGCTCCGAGCTGGCAGTCAGCACAGAGCCCGACGCGGGGCTCGAACCCACGAACCGCGAGATCATGACCCAAGCGAAAGTCGGACGCCCAACCGACTAAGCCACCCAGGCGCCCCGGTGAATAACTTTTTTAATGTATTGTTGGATTCCGTTGGCTAATCTCTTGTTGAGGATTTCTGCATCCATGTTCATCAAGGAAATTGGCTTATAGTTCTCCTATTTTTAGTGGGATCTTTGTCTGGTTTTGGAATCAAGATAACGCTGGCTTCATAGAAAGAGTTTGGAAGTTTTCCTTCCATTTATATTTTTTGGAACAGCTCCCAAGAGAATAGGTGTTAACTCTTCTTTAAATGTTTGGTAGAATTCCCCCGGAAAGCCATCTGGCCCTGGACTCTTGTTTTTTTGGGAGAGTTTTGATGACTAATTTGATTTCTTTACTGGTTATGGGTCTGTTCAAATTTTTTATTTCTTCCTGTTTCAGTTTTGGTGGTTTATATGTTTCTAGGAATTTGTCTATTTCTTACAGATTGCCCATTTTTTTTGGCGTATAATTGCTCATAGTATTCTTTTATTATTCTTTGTCTTTCTGCTATGTTGGTTGTGATATCTCCTCTTTCATTCTTGATTTTATTGATTTGGGTCCTTTCCTTTTTCTTTATGATCAAACTGGCTAGGGGTTTATCAATTTTGTTAATTCTTTCAAAGAACAAGCTTCTGGTTTCATTGATCTGTTCTACTGTGGGTTGGTTTTTTGTTTTTTGTCTCGATAGCATTGATTTCTGCTCTAATCTTTATTTCCTGTCTTCTTCTGGTTTCGGGTTTTATTTGCTGTTCTTTTTCCAGCTATTTAAGATGTAAGGTCAGGTTGTGTATCTGAGACCTTTCTTCCTTCTTTAGGAAGGGCTGGATTGCTATGTATTTTCCTCTATGACCACCTTTGCTGTGTCCCAAAGGTTTTGGGCTGTGGTATTATTATTTTCATAGGCTTGCATGCACTTTTTAATTTCCTCTTTAACTTCTTGGTTAGCCCATTCATTCTTTAGTAGGATGGTCTTTAGTCTCCAAGTATTTGTTATCTTTCCACATTTTTTCTTGTGGTTGGTTTTGAGTTTCACAGCATTGTGGTCCGAAAATATGCATGGTATGATCTCGATCTTTTTGTACTTGTTGAGGGCTGATTTGTGTCCCAGTGTGTGATCTATTCTGGAGAACATTCCATGTGCTCCGTAGAAGAATGTATATTCCACTGCTTTAGGATGAAATGTTTTGAATATATCTGTTAAGTCCATCTGGTTCAGTGTGTCATTCAGAGCCATTGTTTC
Organism: Crocuta crocuta; assembly: GCF_008692635.1. Classification (NCBI taxonomy): domain Eukaryota; kingdom Metazoa; phylum Chordata; class Mammalia; order Carnivora; family Hyaenidae; genus Crocuta; species Crocuta crocuta. The sequence continues at coordinate 1,909,221 of NW_027529427.1, read as the reverse complement.
CTTGTTAATTTTCTGTTTAGATGATCTGTCCATTGCTATAAGTGGGGTTGAAGTTGAAGTCCCCTAATATTGTGGTATTATTATCAATGAGTTTCTTTATGTTTGTGATTAATTGACTTATATATTTGGGTGCTTTACATGTGGAGCATAAATGTTTATAATTACTAGGTCTTCTTGGTGGATAGACCCCTTAATTATAATATAATGCCCTTCTTCATCTCTTGTTACAGTATTTTAAAATCTAGATTGTCTGCCTTTCCCCCACCATTTCCGCCCTTCTTCTCCCCCTTGGCAAACCATGAGAGACTCTTGAATGCTGACAAAAACTGAGGACTGATGGATGTGGGGGGGAGGGGGGGATGGGCATGGAGGAGGACACTTGTGGGGATGAGCACTGAGTGTTATGTGGAAACTAATTTGACAATAAACTATTTGTAAAAATAAATAAATAAATAAATAAATAAATCTAGATTGTCTGATAGAAGTACGGCTACTCCAGCTTTCTTTTGTCGACGATTAGCATGATATATGANTAATTGACTTATATATTTGGGTGCTTTACATGTGGAGCATAAATGTTTATAATTACTAGGTCTTCTTGGTGGATAGACCCCTTAATTATAATATAATGCCCTTCTTCATCTCTTGTTACAGTATTTTAAAATCTAGATTGTCTGCCTTTCCCCCACCATTTCCGCCCTTCTTCTCCCCCTTGGCAAACCATGAGAGACTCTTGAATGCTGACAAAAACTGAGGACTGATGGATGTGGGGGGGAGGGGGGGATGGGCATGGAGGAGGACACTTGTGGGGATGAGCACTGAGTGTTATGTGGAAACTAATTTGACAATAAACTATTTGTAAAAATAAATAAATAAATAAATAAATAAATAAATCTAGATTGTCTGATAGAAGTACGGCTACTCCAGCTTTCTTTTGTCGACGATTAGCATGATATATGATTCTCCATCCTCTTATTTTCAATCTGAAGGTGTCTTTAGGTCTAAAGTGGGTCTCTTGTAAACAGCATATAGATGGATCTTGTTTTCTTATCCATTCTGTTACTCTATGTCTTTTGATTGGAGCATTTAGTCCATTGACGTTTAGAGTGAGTACTGAAAGATATGAATTTATTGCCATTAGGTAGCCTGTAGAATTGGAGTTTCTGGTGGTGTTCTCTAGTCCTTTCTAGTCTTTGCTGCTTTTGGTCTTTTCTTTCTTTTCTCCCCCCCACCCCCATCTTTTCTCCCCTCAGAGAGTCCCCCTTAAAATATCTTGCAGGGCTGGTTTACTGGTCGCAAACTCCTTTAATTTTTGTTTGGGAAATTTTTTATGTCTCCTCCTATTTTGAATGACAGCCCTGCTTGATAAAGGATTCTTGACTACATATTTTTCTGATTCAGCACATTGAATATATCCTGCCACTCCTTTCTGGCCTGTGAAGTTTCTGTGGATAAGTCTGCTGCAAACCCGATCTGTCTTCTGTTGTAGGTTAAGGACTTTTTTCCCTTGCTATTTTCATGATTCTTTCCTTGCCTGAGTATTTTGTGAATTTGACTATGATGTGTCTTGTTGATGGTTGGTTTTTTTTAATCTAATGGAAGTCCTCTGTGCTTCCTGGATTTTGATGTCCATGTCTTTCCCCAGGTTATGAAAGTTTTCTGCTATGATTTGCTCACATAACCCTTCTACCCCTTTTTCTCTCTTCATCTTTTGAGCCCCTATGATTCTGATGTTCCTTTTTAACGAATCACTGATTTCTCTAATTCTTAAATCATGCTCTTTTGCCATAGACTCCCTCTTTTTCTCTGCTTCACTATTTTCCATAAGTTTGTCCTCCATATCATTGATTTGCTGCTCTGCCTCATCCATTCTTGCCACAATGGCATCCATTCGAGATTGCAGCTCAGTTATAGCATTTTTTATTTCAGCCGGGCTAGCTTTTTCTTCTTTTTATCTCCACAGAAAGGGATTTCAATCTGTTTTCATCCCCAGCTAGTATTCTTATGATTGTGATTTTAAATTCTGGTTAAGACATCTTGCTTGTATCTGTGTTGATTAAGTCCCTGGCTGTCATTTCTTCCTGCTCTTACTTTTGGGGTGAATACCTTTGTCTCATCATTTTGAAGGAAGAAGAGGAATTAGTAAGGTTAAAATTAATTAAAATTAAAAAATTAAAAACAACACACAAAAAATGCAAATAAATGATGCTAGATCCTAGGTCTGATGTTTTGGTGTGGTTGTTGAAAGGAGCTTTGTTAGATTAGATAAAAAAGGGAAAGATAAGAACAGAAGGAAAAAAGGGGAAAAAGTTAGAAAATTTGAAAAAATGAATACAATGAAATAAAATAAATGAAATGATGGGAATAAAATAGAATTTGCAAAATTTACAAAAAAGTAAAAAATATAGTAGAAAAAATTAAAGAAAAGTATTTTTAATAAAATTGAAAATAAAAATAAATTTTTTCTTTCTGTATTCAAGAAAAAGAAAAGAATTGAATACATGGACCAGCAATCAGACTGAAATATGATTAAAATTACATCGTTTTCCCCCAGAAGTCAAACTATGAAGTACTTCATAGTCTGTAAACTAGCAGGTGGAGAGACTTGTGGTGTTTCTTTTTTTTTTTTTTAATTTTTTTTTAATGTTTTATTTATTTCTAGGAGAGAGAGAGAGACAGCATGAGCAGGGGAGGGTCAGAGAGAGAGGGAGTCACAGACTGAAACAGGCTCCAGGCTCCGAGCTGGCAGTCAGCACAGAGCCCGACGCGGGGCTCGAACCCACGAACCGCGAGATCATGACTTAAGCGAAAGTCGGACGCTTAACCGACTAAGCCACCCAGGCGCCCCAGACTTGTGGTGTTTCTGAAGAGCAAGGTTGGCCCCGCTTAGTGTAACAGTTCCATTCTCCACTGGATGGTGCTTCTCGCTTATTGGAGTGGATTGTTGTGGTGCTTGTAGGTGTGTATGCACATGCACGGGGGGAGTGAAAATGGTGTCACCCAGCTACCCAATCTCTAGTATCAGAACTCTGTTCTCCCCGATCAGCAATCACACACCTGCCCTTTGTTTCTGGCTTCTGTCCAGTCCCCGCTTTTACACTGTCCATGACCAAGCCATCGGGTTGCCAGGCAGCACTTTCCTCCTGAGTTTTATCTCACATGTGGCTGTGTTTCCCAACCCTTCACTTCTGAGGGACTGCGGCTTTGACCTGCTCAGACCTTCTGGGGGAGGATCTCACTGAGCAAGTGCCAGCCATCCCCCAGAAATGTTTGCAGGACCGTGCTGCTGCTGATGCCCAGAGACTGTGACTGGGTGCCAGCCTGCCCCAGAAAAAGTCCACACGATCATGTAGCAGCAGTGTTTCAGGGATCTGGCACCAAGCTTCCCCCTTAACATCCTTGTTCCAGCATCAGTGAATGTGGTTGTTCTCTGGGGTCTGTTGGGACTTTTGGCTGTGGGGTGGCTATATAGCCTCTACCAAATGTCCTCCCAGCAGGGGAACCACCTCTCCCTGTGTGGCCTGAGGACCCCCAGAGCTTCCTGTCTGCTCATGGGGATTTGCCCTTCCCACAGAGCACCACCAGGTATTGAGCTGCAGAGTTTCAGGCTCCGCACTCCCCCCATTTCTAGAGTCTTAATGGAATTTAACCCTCTATTTTCTCCTTTCTCCTTTTTTTGTTCAGTCCCTGCGTCTGTTTCCACTTTCCCACTTTCTCTCAAAGTGCTTTTGGGGGAGGGTGACTTTCCCATACTCTCCCCCCATCTCTGTTCTCTGTCCACAAACAAAAAAAGCAACCTGCCCTCCACGGCTTCTCTCTCCCTCACATCACCTCCCTGCACTGCGTACCTACTGAGTTCTGTGGTTCAGGTTGTGCAGATTGTTGTGTTAATCTTCAAATCAATTTTCTAGGTGTGCAAGATGGTTTAGTATTGATCTGGCTGTATACCTGGATGGGAGACACAGAAAAAACTTCCATGCTGTTCCACCATCTTGGCCCCTCTGTTTTCAGTGTTTTGGCCAGTATGAGAATGTTGTTCTGAACTTCCTTATATTTAAGTGTAAATCACTTCATGATCGTCTTTCTCAATACCATTCTAGGAGCGGAATTACTGTTTTATAATCTATAAATACATTCAAAACTTTTGATACACAAAGATCAATTGCTTGCTGGAAATGTTTGCACTAAATGTTATTCTCACTAACATTGTATACAAGTGTTAATTTCTGTATTTCCCCACCAACATTGGCTATTTATCAAGTTTTAAAAACTTGGGCCAGTTTTGGGGTACCTGGGTGGCTCAATTGGTTGAGCATCAGGCTCTTGATTTTGGCTCAGGTCAAGATCTCATGGTTCATTAGTTCAAGCCCCATGTTGGATCTGAGCTGATGGCATAGAGCCTGCCTGGGATTCTCTCTCTCCTTTTCTCTCCCTCTCTCTCCTCCTCTTCTGCTCATGCTCTCTTTCTTTCTCAAAATAAATACATGAACTTAAAAAGAAATTGACCAGTTTTGTAAGCGAAAACTGGTACATATGAGCCAATTTAATCCTTCATTTGTGAATTACTTGCTAATGACCTCTGCTTTTTTAAACTTGGGATGTTTGTCATGATTTAGATTGGAACTCTTTATCCTGTTACTACCACTATGACTACGACAATTATTATTACTACCAGCACCAGATACTTATACTGCACTCACTCCTTTTAAAAAAAATTTTACTTATTCTTGAGAGAGAGAAAAAGACAGAGTACAAGTAGGGGAGGAACAGAGAGAGAGAGAGAGAGACAGACAGACAGAATCCAAAGCAGGCTCCAGGCTCTGAGCTGTCAGCACAGAGCCTGACATGGGACTTGAACTCATGAACCATGATTTCATGACCTGAGTTGAAGTTGGACACTCAACTGACTGAGCCACCTAGGCGCCCCACGCTGGATTCACTTTTATGAACTCATTTGAGTTACAACAACCGTACAAGGCAAACAATGTTTCTGTCTCAAAAAATAGATCCTAAAACTGAGGTGAAACAAAGTTAAATCATTTGCCCAAGGTGAGACAGGTGTAAGTAGTAGGGGCAAGATTTGAACCCAAGCAACTTGTGTTGAAAGAGGGTGGAAGAGATCCTGGCGCTTGTCTCACAGAGTCAAGGAATGAATCTTGCGTACAACAGAGAGTGAGCAGAGCCATAGAATTTACTGAGGGAAAGTATAAAGCTCTTAAGAGTGAGAGAGGTCCCAGCTGGGTAGCCACTGAAGATTTCTGTCCCTGACTTTTTATTGGAACTTTATCAGAAAGTTTGTGAGACTCCACTGATGACCTAGCTCACGTGGGTCAAGAATACATTTTTCCTTTTTTCCTCCCCAAACCCTGCTGCTTCTTCAGCCTCCCACTTGCAGCTGCAGTCTGCCTCTGAGGCTCCCTTATCTCTCTGCCTAATGTTAACCCTTTCCCTGTTTACTTGGGTCCACAGTCGTTGTCCTTATTGGATTTTTCCACTTATAGGCTGCAAATATTTCCCCCAGTTTACTGTTTTCATTGTATTATTCCTATGTTTTAATTTTTATTACTTTTGTCTTCATTAAAATTTAAAAAAATGTTTTATTTGTTTTTGGAGGGGAGACAGGCAGAGTGTGAGCCAAAGAGGGGCAGAGAGAGAGGGAGACACAGAACCAGAAGCAGTCTCCAGGCTCTGAGCTGTCAGCACAGAGCCTGATGCAGGGCTCAAACTCATGGACTGCAAGATCACGACCTGAGCTGAAGTCAGACGCCCAACCTGCTGAGGCACCCAGGCGCCCCAGTGTTTATTTTGAGAGAGAGAGAGAGAGAGAGAGAGAGAAAGGTAGAGACAGTGCACATGAATGGGAAAGGAGCAGAGAGAGAGGGAGAGAGAGAATCCCAAGCAGGCTCCGTGCTGTTAGTGCAGAGTCTAGTGCAGGGCTTGATCTCACAAACCATGAGATCACGCATGACCTGAGCCGAAATCAAGAGTTGGATGCTTAACCAACTGAGCCACCCAGGCACTCCATCCCTATGTTGTTAGATGCATGGAAGTTTCTAATGTTAATGGTCAAATATATATATAAATATATTTTTCTCTCTCTCTTTGGTTTCTGCTTGTAGAGACTTTTTAAGAAAGTTCTTTTCTGCTTCAGTTTCAAAGATATTATTTCATCTTTATTCTAATAATTTCATAAATACATTTAAATATGCCAATACTAGCTATTTAACCAAATGATATAGAATAATATCTAACTTTATTTTTATTTTTTCCAGTATTATGTCCTGAATTATGTTTTTTTCCTTTTCTCACTGATTTGAATGCTTAACACCATAATAAATTATACCATGGCCTTTCCATTACATCTTTTTCAGCTTTATTTAGACTGTAATTCCACAAATGTTTAAGACGGGCTGGTGGGATATTAAGTCTATGTATCCCCTTTGCAGTTCAGTAGGTACTGAGATCCTAGTGGGGATGAATGAAATGTTCCCTGGCCCATGAAGCTGATAGTTCAGTGAGGCTGGGCATCAAAACACGAATTTATAATAAACTTTGCTAAGTGCCATGAGTGGGGATACAACCAGGGTTATATAATCTAGCTGAGAGACACAGAGAAGTCTTTCTTAACGAAGTAAAATTTAAACTGAGGCCATGCATTCTGGACATGAAATTATTTATTATAATTTTATTTTTTGGGTATTGCTTACAATTTTTGGCACTAATAATAATATCTAATATAATACATCATATGGATCCATGAATGCATACATGTTTAGTATATGTTACCCTTCTATAGTATCATTTAAGTTGTTTCTTTAAAAATGTCTATTTATTTATTTTGAGAGAGACAGAGAGTGAGCAGGGGAGGGTCAGAGAGAGAGGGTGAGCCAGCTCCACACTGTCAGCACAGAGCCTGATGTGGGGACCGATCTCACAAACTGAGAGATCATGACCTGAGCTGAAACCAAGAGTTGGACACCTAACCGAATGAGTCACCCAGGTGTCCCTAAGTTCTTTATTTCAACTATTGAAGTCTGAAAAATATATTCTAGTTCCTATTTCTATTATTCTGTTAATATTATGTTGCATCTTCAAAAGTTTTTTTATTATATATTTTTTTCTACTTTTCCCAGCTTTCTTTAGATATAATTGACATATAACCTTGTGTCAGTGTAAGGCACACAATGTGATGATCTGAAATACATATATATTGAGATATGTTTATGACAATAAAGCTAGTTAACATGTCTATTGTATCACATAGTTACTGTTAAGACCTACTGTTTTAACAACTTTCAAGTATAAAATCCAGTGTCACTAACTATAGTCTCCATGCTGTACATTATACATCACATGCCCAGAACTTATTCATGTTATAACTGGAAGTTTGTACCCTTTGACCACCTTCATTGTCCCTTCCACCCATTCTGTGATTCCCTCCAACCCTGGCCCCCATCCCCGCCAACCACCAATCTACTGTCTTCTTTCTGAGTTTGGTTTTTCTTTTTTTAGATTCCACATATAAGTGAGGTCATATGGTATTTATCTTTCTCTGTCTGATTTATTTCAGTTAGCATGATTCCCTCAAAGGTCCATCCATGTTTTTCCAAATGGTAGAATTTCTTTCATTTTTATGAAATGAAATGTATATACATGTTCCATCATGTATATCTATGTCACATTTTCATTATCTTTTTTTCCATTATGAAAAACGTTTATTGGGAATTTTTAGTGACGTAGAAAAATGAAGTTAACTAAAGTAAAATTTAATAGTTAAGAGTGGTATCAACTATGGGTTGTTTTTTTTTTAATTTGAATTCAAGTTAGTTAACATACAGTGTAGTCTTGGCTTCAGGAGTAGAACCCAGTGATTCACCTCTTATATTTGATACCCCGTGCTTACCCCAGCAAGTGCCCTCCTTAATGCCCATCATCCATTTAACCCATCCCCCACCGCCAACCTCCCCTCTAGCAACCCTCAGTCATTACCCTTTCAACCACTGATGGACACTTCGGTTGTTTCCATGTCTTAGCTGTTGTGAATAATGTGAAGTGACCATAGGAGTGGAGATGTCTTTTCAAAATCATGATTTCATTTCTTCAGCTATATACCCAAAGCGGGATTTTTGGATAATATGGTAGTTCTATTTTTAATTTTTTGAAGAACCTCCATGCTGTTTTCCATAGTGGCTGCACTAATTTACATTCCCACCAACAGTGCACAAAGACTTCCCTTTCTCCCCATTCTCACCAACATTTATTATCTCCTGTCTTTTTGATAACAGCCATTCTAGGGAGCATGAGGTCATGGTTTTCTCATTGTCATTTTGATTTGCGTTTCCCTGATGATTACTGATGTTGAGCACCTTTTCACATACTTGTTGGCCATTTGTATATCTTCTTCGGAAAATCTATTCCTGTTCTTTGTCCTTTTTAAATTAGATGTTTAAAATTTGTTTATTTATTTTTCAAGTTTTTATTAAGTTTTGTTAGTTGACATATAGTGTAATATTGGTTTCAGGAGTAGAATTTAGTAATTCATTATATTATGTATAACACCCAGTGTTCATCACAAGGGCCCGCCTTAGTGCCCATCATCCATTTAGCATGTCTCCACCCACCTCCCCTCCTTAACCCTCAATTTGTTCTCTATAGTTAAGTCTCTTAGGGTTTAGTTAGATTCTTTTTTAAAATTCTCTTTCTCTTTCTTTCTTGCCATTGCTTTGTATGAGTTCCTTATATATTCTGGATATTTACTCTTATCAGATAGATGGCTTGCAAATATTTTCTCCCATTCCATATGTGCCTTTTTATTTTGGTGATCATTTCTTTTGCTCTTTTAGTTGAATGTAGTGTTATTTGTTTCTTTTTGCTTTTTTTGCATGTGTTTTTGATGCCATATCCATAAAATCATTGTCAAGACTAATGTCAAGGATATTTCTCCCTATATTTTCTTCTAGGAGTTTTATATTTCAGGTTTCATATTTAAGTCTTTAATCCATTTTGAGGTTTTTTTTTTTTTTTTTAGTGGTGTAAGATAGTGGTTCAGTTTCATTCTTTTGTATGTGAACATCTAGTTTTCTAACACTATTGAAGACCCTTTCCTCATTGAATATTCTTGGCTTTCTTGTCAAATATTAGTTGACTGTATTGCATAGGTTTATTTCTAGGCTCTTGATTCTTTTCCACTGGTCCATGTGTCTATTTTCATGCCAGTACCATACTATAGCTTTGTAGTACAGCTTGAAATCAGGAAGTGTGATACTTTCAGCTTTGTTTATTGTTCTTCAGATTTCTTTGATTACTTAGTGTCTTTTTAGTTCCATACAAATTTTAGGATTGCTTTTTATACTTCTATGAAAAATGTGATTGGAATTGATAGGAATTGCGTTGAATATATAGATGTAGCCATCTATATATTCCATGGGTAGTATGGATAGTTTAACAATATTAATTCTTCTAAACACAAACATGGTATATCTTCCCATTTATTTGTGGTTTCTTCAATTTATTTAAGTCAAAGTCTTACAGTTTTAAATCTCTAGCTCTTTCACCTCCTTAGTTAAGTTTATTCCTAAGAATCCTATTCTTTTGATGCTATTGTAAACAAAGTGAGTTTTAAAATTTAGTTTTTAGATATTTTATTGTTCATATGTAGACACACAGTTGATTTCTGTATTTTGGCTATATCATGCAACTTTGCAAAACTCACTGATTAGATATAACAGTTTTTTGGTTGAGTCTTTAGAATTTTCTATATGTAAAATCATGCCATCTGCAATGGAGACACTATTACTTCTTCCTTTGTGATTTGGATGTTTTTTAATTTCTTTTTCTGTCTGATTGTTCTGGTTGGGACTTACTATGTAGAATAAGAGTGGTGACCCTTGTTTTGTTCCTAGTCTTAGAGGAAAAGCTTTCAACCTTTCACCACTGAGTGTGATATTATCTGTGGGATTCTTATATATGGCTTGTATTATGTTGAGGTATGTTTCTTCTATACCCAATTTTTGGAGAGATTTCATCATTTAAGGATGTTGAATTTTTCCACCTTTTCTACATCTAGTGAGAAGATCATATGATTTTTATCTTTCCTCCTATATATGTGGTGTATTACATGTGTTGATTTGCATGTGTTGAACCGTTTTTGCATCTCATTGATGAATCCCACTCCATCATGGTAGATGATCCTTTTAATGTGTCATTGAATTCAGTTTGTTAATATTTTGTTGAGACTTTTTACATGGCAGTCACTGGGGACATTGGTCTATAACTTTCTATTTTTATAGTGTCCTTATGTAGCTTTGGTGTCAGGTTAGTGCTAATAATGTAATAATGTAAAATGATTTTTGTTCTTTCTGCTTCAGTTTTATGGAAGTGTTTAAGAAGAAAGAGTGTTCATTTTTCTTTAAGTGTTTGGTCAAATTCATCAGTGAAACCATCTGTTTCTGGCCTTTATTGTTGTTGTTGTTTGGGGAGGTTTTTAATGACTAATTTAATCTTCTTACTCATTATTGATCTGTTCAGATTTTTTATTTCTTCATACTTCAATTGTGTTAGGATGGATGGTTCTAGGAATTTATCCATTTCTTCTGGGTTGTCCAGTTTGTTAACATATAATTGTTCATATAGTCTCTTATGATCAGTTGTACTGTCCCCTCTTTTCATCGATAATTTTATTTATCTGTGTCTTCTCTTTCTTTTTCTGATTAACCCAGCTAACGTTTTGTTATCTAAAAAGTCATTTCATAGAAATGTCTCTTAGTGTTAATCTTTGTATTATCTCCTTCTTCTCTATTTCATTAATTTCTGCTCTAATCTTTTTTCTATTTTGCCTCCATACTATTTTCCATACTGGCTCTACTACTTTACATTCCCACCAGCAGTGCACAAGGGCTTCCCTTTCTATGTTCCCTTTGCTATCTTTAGGCTTAATTTGTTCCTCATTTCTGGTTCTTCAAAGTGTAGTAATTTGGCATCTTTCTTTTTTCTTAATATATGCATTTATCGCTATAAATGTCCCTTTTAGAACTGCTTTTCCTGTATCCTCTATATGTTGGTATGTGTGTTTCCACCTTTGTTTGTGCCAAGACATTTTTTCATTGGATCCGTTGGCTGTTCAGGAGCATGTTGTTTAATTTCCACATACCTGTGAATTTTTTAGCTTTCTTTCTCCAGTTGCTTTCTAGTTTCATACCATTGTGTTCAGAAATGATATTTGAATTTATTTCTGTATTCTTGAACTTGTGGAGACTTGTTCTGTGGCCTAACATATTATGTATCCTAGAAAATGCTCTGTGTGCACTTAAGAATATGTAATCTGCTCCTGTTGGATGGAATATTCTGTGCATATCTGTTAGTCCACTTGGTTTATACAGTGTTATTCAAATTTGCTTTGTTCTTATTGATTACCTGACAATTCTCTGTATACATTCTTGGGAGAGGTGTATTATAGTACCCAACTATTATTATATTGCTGGTTACTTCTATTTAGTTGTTATAGTATTTGCTTTATATATTTAGATGCTTTGAGCATGAGTGCATAAATATTTACAACTGTTATATCTTGATGAATGGACCCCTTTATCATTATATAATACTCTTTGTCTCTTTCAACCATTTTTAGCTTAAAGTCTGTTTTGTCTAAGTATAGCTATCCTTGCTCTCTTTTGGTTACCATTTGCTTATTCCATTCCTCATCCTCAGTTTGTTTTCTTTTTTTTTTAATTAAAAAATTTTTAATGTTTATTCATCTTTAAGAGAGAGAGACAGACAGACAGAATGTGAGCAGGTAAGGGTCAGAGAGAGAAGGAGACACAGAATCCGAAGCAGGCTCCAGGCTCTGAGCTCTTTTTTTTATTATTATTTTTTTAAATTTTTTAATGTTTTATTTATTTCTGAGACAGAGAGACAGTGTGAGCAGGGGAGAGTCAGAGAGAGAGGGAGACACAGAATCCAAAGCAGGCTCCAGGCTCTGAGCTGTCAGCACAGAGCCTGATGCGGGGCTCAAACCCATGAACTGTGAGATCATAACCTGAGCCAAAGTCGGACACTTAACCCACTGAACCACCCAGGCTCCCCCAGGCTCTGAACTCTTAGCACAGAGCCTGATGTGGGGCTTGAACCCACAAACCAGGAGATAGTGACCTGAGCCAAAGTAGGTTAAGTATCCGACTGAGTCACCCACTCAGTTTGTGTTCTTAAAGGTAAAGTGAGTCTCCTGTAGGCAGCACCTCATTGGATCTTGCCTCTTATTTTGTTTTTATTTTTTATTTATTTTTTAAAATTTAAAATTTTATTTAAATTCAAGTTAGTTAACATATAGTGTAATAATGATTTCAAGAGTAGGATTTAGTGGTTCATCACTTACATATAACACCCAGTGCTCATACCAACAAATGCCCTCCTTAATGCCCATCACCCATTTAGCTCATCCCCCACCAAACACCCCACCAAACACCCCTCCAGCAACCCTCAGTTTGTTCTTCTATATTTAAGAGTCTCTTAGGGTTTTCCTCTTTCTCCCTTTTTACCTTATTTTCCCTTCCTTTCCCCTATATTCATCTTTTTTGTTTCTTCAATTTCACATATGAGTGAAATCATATATTTATCTTTCTCTTTGTCCATCAACTGACAAATGGATAGAGAAGATGATACACACACACATACATACACACAATTACTGAGAAATAAGAAAGAATGAAATGAATTTCATTCTTTCTCATTGCTGAGTAGTATTCCATTGTATATATAAACCACATCTTCCTTATCCATTCATCAGTTTATGGACATTTAGGCTTTTTCCATAATTTGGCTATTGTTGAAAGCACTGCTATAAACATTGAGGTAAGGGAAGGGGAAAAAATAGTTGCAAACAGAGAGGGAGGGAGGCAAACCATAAGAAACTCTTAAATACAGAGAACAAACTGAGGGTGGATGAGAGTATGGGGGAGAAGGGGAAATGGGTGATGGGCACTGAGGAGGGCACTTGTTGGGATGAGCACTGGGTGTTGTATATAAGCGATGAACCACAGGAATCTAGCCCGAAAACCAAGAGCACACTTCACACACTGTGTGTTAGCCAATTTGACAATAAATTATATTAAAAACAAACAAACAAAAAAAGAATGAAATCTTGCCATTTGCAACAAAGTGGATGGAACGAGAGCGCATTATGCTAAGTGGATCTTGCTTTTTAAAAAAATCCTTTCAGTCATTCTATATCTTTTGTTACTATTGCCATTACATGATTTTCTGTTTCATAGATCATTTTGTTCTTTGCTTCCTCTCTTGTCTTTGATTTGGTGAATGTTTATGGCCGTATGCTTTGACTCCTTTATCATAATCTTTTATATATATACTATTGGCTTTTCCTTTGTGATTACCATGAGGCTTACATAAAATATCTTACAGTAATAACATATTTTATGCTGATAACTACTTAACTTCAATAGTATACAGAAACTTTTTGCTTACGCTTTTCTTCCCCCTCAGATTTTAGTTTATTCATGTTACAATTTACATCTTTTTCCTATTTTGTATTCAATAAAAAACTATTGAGGTTATAATTATTCTTTTAATTAATTAATTAATTTTGAGAGTGAAAGAGAGCATGGGGAGAGGCAAAGAGAGAGAGGGAAAGAAAAAGAGGAACCCAAGCAGATGCTGTGCTGTTAGAGATTCAGAGCTCAAACTCATGAACCGTGAGATTGTGACTGAGATGAAACCAAGAGTTGTTATATTATTTGATGTTCAAAGTCTTAAATTTATTTTAGGGAGGAAAAATAGCATAGTGATATTTTGGTTTCTGAAGCCAGACTGCCTAGGTTTAAATCCTAAAGAGCTTTTAGCTAAATGAGATTGAAGATGTTAATCTCTTCTGGCTTTATTTCCTTTATAAAATGAGGATACTAAAAATGCCTATATATTAATATAATCACTATTAACTAGCATATGTAATGCTCTCACAATTTTAATTGGCAGCAAAATTTAAAACTAACCTATGGAATGGGAAAAATAATCGTAAATCATATAGCCAATAAGGGTTCATAGCAAAATATATAAACATCTTATACAACTCAATAGCAAACACCCCCATAATCCAATTAAAAATGGACAAGGAACCTAATAGACATTTTTCCAAAGAAGATATATGAGTGGCCAACAGGTACAAGAGAAGTTACTCAACGTCACTCATCATCAGGGAAATGCAAATCAAAACCACAAGAAAATCTCATTTCACATCTGTTAGAATGGCTATCATCAGAAAGATAATATAGCAAATAGTGCTGTGGATATGGAGAAATGTAATCCTTGTGACCCACTGGAAGGAATGTAAATTGGTGCCACCAATATGGAAAACAGTATAGTGGTTCCTCAGAACATGAAGACTAGACCTATTATATGATCCAGCATTTCCACTTCAGAGAAAATATACAAAGGAAAAGAAAAGATTGTGTTAAAGAGCTGTATGCCCCCCACTCCCATGTTCATAGCAGCATTATTTACAATAACCAAGACATGGAAACAACCTAAGAATCCATTGACAAATGAATGGATAAAGGATTCGTGGTATATATATATCCAATGGAATATTTTTCAGCCATAAAAAGGACATTCTGTCATTTGTGACAGCATGAATGGATGTTGAGGACATTACGCTAAGTGAAATAAGTCAGACATGAAAGACATATATTGTATGATCTCACTTATATGTGGACTCTAATTTAAACAAAAACCCAAACTCATAAAAAAAGAGATCAGATTTGTGGTTGCTAGAGGTGGGTGTTGGGGGGCAGAATTGGGTGAAAGTGGTCAAAGATACAAACTTCATCTCGTAAATAAGCACTAGGGATGTAATGCACAACATGGTGACTACGGTTAATACTGCTGTATGGTATATTTGAAAATATGGTCTATTTGAAACTCTTAGGATATACTGTCTCAGAATATATCCTAAGAGTTCTCATCATAAGGAAAAAACCTTTTTTCTCCCTTTTCTTTTGTATCTGTATGAAATGACTGGATGTTACCTAAATTTATAGTGGCAATCATTTCACAGGCTGTACACCCTAAAATTATACAGCGTTGTATGTCAATTATATGCCAATGAAACTGAAAAAAATCTCAACTTCTAATTGTTCATTGCTAGTATATAGAGATACAATTGCCTTTCTATATTGGTCTTGTATATTATAGTCTTGCTTAAACCCATTTATTACTAGTAAGTTTTTTTTTGTAGATTCTATTTTATTTTATACATAGATGATCATATTGCTTGTGAATAAAGACAGTTTTACTTCTTTCTTCCTAATCTAGATGCCTTTTTTCTTCTTTATTACCTTATTTCACTGGATGGAACCTCTAGTAAAGTGTTGAATAAAAGTACTGAGAGCAGACATCATTGTCGTTTTCCTGATATGAGGATGAAAGTATTTAGCTTTTCACCATTAAGAATTATATTTCCTATAGTTTTTTCATTGATGTCCTTTATCAGGTTGAGGAAGTTCCCTTCTATTTATAGAGTGCTGAGAGTTTTTATCAAGATTGGTTGTTGGGTTTTGTCAAGTGCTTTTTCTTCATCTATTGTAATGATGGTACGGTTTTTCTTTTAAGATTCTTTTTTAGAGCTGTTTTGGGTTTACAACAAAATTGAGAGGGAGATTTCCCATATTCCCCTTACCCCTACATATGTATGGCCTCTCCAATTGTCTGCATCTCTCACCAGCATGGTACATGTAGGATGAGCCTAAATCGCCACATCATAATCTTCCAAAGTCCACTGTTTACTTTAGGGTTCACTTTTGGTGTTGTACATTCTATGGGCTTGGACAAATGTATAATGACAAATATCCGTCATTATAGTATCATACAGAGTATTTTCACTGGCCTACAAATTCCCTGCTCCACTGATTCATCTTTCCACTGTCCCACCCCAGCAGCTACTGATCTTTCTATTTCTCTGTAATTTTGCCTTTCCCACAGTGTCATATAGCTGGAAATCATATTTTTCTTTTTTAGTCTTTGGGTCATTCAGAGTTCTCCAAAGACACAGAACCAAGAATTGGCTCACATAATTATGGAGGCAAAGAGACCTCACAAGCTGATATCTGCAAGCTGGAGAACCAGGAAATCCAAGGGAATAATTTAGTCCAAGTCTGAAATGCTAAGAGCTGGGGGAGCCAAAAGTATAAACCCCATTCTGAGTCCAAAGGTCTGAGAATAAGGGGCTGATAGGGTAAAACCATAGTCTGAGTGTGAAAGCCCAAGAACCAGGAGTACCAATGTTAGAGGGCAGGAAGAGATGGATGCCCTAGCTCAAGCAGAGAGAAAATTCCCCCTTTCTCTGCCTTTCTGTTCCATTCAGACCTTCTGTAGATTAGATGATGCCCACCTGCATTGGTGAGAGTGATCTTTACTTGGTCCACCAATTCACATGAGTTTAGATAAACGACTCCATGATATTGCATCTATTTTTTTGTGACTCCATGGTCTTTAGGGGCTTTGGACAGATACTAGCCCCTTCTGCAAGCACGTGTCCTAGATAACAGCCCACAGATTCACAAACGAATGTGAAAAGTTCCTGGTATGACTCTCCTATCGGTCCTTGCGAGCATCATCTCTCCTACTCTCCCAGGGCCTCCATTGTACATCCCTCAGGTAAGACTCCCACATGAGACTTCTAAAAACCCCACTTTTGCATTGATCAATCTGGCCTTAGTATGGGAACCCCAAAGCACTCCACCTGTGGACCCTAATAAAGGCATGTGCTACAGTTCCTGGTGCTCTCCCTGCCTCACCCTGTCTTGACTTCCTTGTGTGGCCCCTTTAAGGCCCATGCTGTACATTTCCTCCAGGACTTGTGAGTATTAAACAGCTCTGTTTCAGTTCTCTTGTGGTCTGAACTGTGGCTCACCATCTGATACCCCAGGGCTTTACCTAACATGTGTTAATTTAATGAAGTCACAAGAAAATGCTAATCTCTTCTGGAAACAGCCTTGCAGACACACTCAGAAATAATACTTTATCAGCTCTCTGGCCATTCCTCAGCCTAGTCAAGTTGACACATAAAATTAACCATCACAGTCTATTAATATGATCAATTACATTGATGGTGTTTTGAATATATATTTTTATTTTTATTTTTAAAATTTAATATTTTTATTTTTTGAGAGAGAGTGAGTGCAAGCAGGGAGGGAGAGGGAGAGAGAGAGAGAGACAGAGAGAGAGAGAGGGAGAGAGAGAGAATCCTAAGTAGGCTCTGCACTGTCAGCATAGAGCAGAAGATGGGGCTTGAACTCAGGAACTATGGGATCATAATCTGAGCTGAAGTCAGGTGCTTAACTGATTGGGCCACCCAGGCGCCCCAATAATATTTTGACTACTAAACCAACCTGTCATTCCTAGGAGAAACCCCATTTGGTCTTGATGTATTATTCTTTTAATATATTATTGACTTTGATTTGCTAAAATTATAAATTTTTTGCATCTATATTTATGAAGGCTATTGATTTGTAGTATTATTTTGTATAACATCTTTATAAGGTTTTGATATCAGGTTAATACTGACCTTGTAGGAGGAGTTGGAAAATATTCTTCCATTTTCTGGAAGAATTTGTATGGAACTGTTATTTCTTCCTGAACTGTTTGAATTCACTAGTGAAGCCATCAGGGTCTAGCTGTTGCTTTGTGGGAAGGTTATTAATTAACCTTCAATTTAATTCCTTAAATGCAAAATTTTATTTTATTGTTTCTATTAAAAATTTTTAAAGTTTATTTTTGAGAGAGAGAAAGTGAGTGTGAGCAGGGGAGGAGCAGAGAAAGGAAGACACAACTCCAAAAGGGATCCAGCTCTGTGCTGTCAGCACAGAGCCTGATGTGGGGGCTCAAACTCACAAACTGTGAGATCATGACCTGAGTCAGATGCTTAACCAACCGAGCCACTCCCATGCCCCTAAATGCAGCTTTTAAAATAGATATAAGACTTCAGGTTATTTGTTTCTTTTTGGGAGGCAAGAATTCTACCACTGAACCCCCAATGCCTTGCCTGATTTGTTTCCTTTGGAGATCGGTGGGATATAGAAGACTCGCTGTAAACTTGACTCTGGGTTTCTCTGGCATATGTGGGTGGTTCATAATCTGGTGATGAAGCACACTCAGTGTAACTGAGAAAGGACCCTTGACGAAGTGTCCAGAAGCTCCTGGGCCTCTCTGTTTTTGCCTTCATTTCTCCTGTGGTGCTTTATCTTTTGTCTTCACTAAAACCTGTGTGCATACTTTGTGGGGCCTCGCGGGGGCCTTTCTGAATCTGCAGTATGGCCAGGCACCAACCCTGTGGCACATGTAACTTTCTCCCTATTTGTGAGTTTTCTCTTCTTTCTTTAAAAATCATAATCATACTCCATACAGAGGTTTTGTTTATCTTGTTTAACTTTCTGTACTCCTCGGTGTTCATTTCCTTTTGTTCCCCCTTAAAAAATATTTTTTTTCTTATGATAAGTATACTCTTTAATTCCCATCCCTATTTCCCCCATCCCCCCCTTCCATCTGGAAACCATCTGTTTGTTCTCTATAGGTGAGAGTCTGTTTCTTGGTGTATCTCTCTCCCTCTTTTTTCCTTTGCTCATTTGTTTGTTTCTTTTTTTTTAAAATAGTTTATTGTCAAGGTTGTTTCCATATAACACCCAGTGCTCATCCCCACAGGTGCCCTCCTCCATGCCCATCACCCTCATTTGTTTCTTAAATTCTACATATGAGTGAGATCATATGGTATTTTTCTCTGACTGACTTATTTCATTCAGCGTTATACTCTCTAGCTGTATCCATGTTGTTGCAAATGGCAAGATTTCATCTGTCTTATAGCTGAAAATGTTTTATTGTATATATATATATAGCATATATATGTATATATATAGCACATTTTCTTTATTCATTCATCTATTCATAGACACTTGGGCTGCTTCCATAGTTTAGCTATTGTAAATAATGCTGCTATAAGCATAGAGGTGTATGTAATCCTTTGAATCAGTGATGTTTTTGGGTAAATACTCAGTAGTATGATTCCTGCATCATAGGGTAGTTCTATTTTTCTTTTTTCTTTCTTTCTGTTTTTTTTTTTTTAAAGGGAGGNGGAAACCATCTGTTTGTTCTCTATAGGTGAGAGTCTGTTTCTTGGTGTATCTCTCTCCCTCTTTTTTCCTTTGCTCATTTGTTTGTTTCTTTTTTTTTTAAAATAGTTTATTGTCAAGGTTGTTTCCATATAACACCCAGTGCTCATCCCCACAGGTGCCCTCCTCCATGCCCATCACCCTCATTTGTTTCTTAAATTCTACATATGAGTGAGATCATATGGTATTTTTCTCTGACTGACTTATTTCATTCAGCGTTATACTCTCTAGCTGTATCCATGTTGTTGCAAATGGCAAGATTTCATCTGTCTTATAGCTGAAAATGTTTTATTGTATATATATATATAGCATATATATGTATATATATAGCACATTTTCTTTATTCATTCATCTATTCATAGACACTTGGGCTGCTTCCATAGTTTAGCTATTGTAAATAATGCTGCTATAAGCATAGAGGTGTATGTAATCCTTTGAATCAGTGATGTTTTTGGGTAAATACTCAGTAGTATGATTCCTGCATCATAGGGTAGTTCTATTTTTCTTTTTTCTTTCTTTCTGTTTTTTTTTTTTTAAGAGAGAGACAGAGCACGAGCAGGGGAGGAGCAGAGAAAGAGAGGAAGACAGAATCTGGAGCACTCTCCAGGCTCTGAGCTGTTGGCATAGGGCCCTATGTGGGGCTTGAACTCACAAATTGTGAGATCATGACCTGAGCTGAAGTTGGATGCTTAACCACTGAGCCACCCAGGTGCCCCTATTTATTTATTTTTTTTTTTTGAGGAAACTCCATACTGTTTTCTCCAGTGGCTACACCAATTTGTATTCCCACCAACAGTGCTAGAGGGTTCCTTTTTCTCCACATCCTTGCCAACACTTGTTGTTTCTTGTGTGTGTGTGTGTGTGTGTGTGTGTTTTAGCCATTCTGACAGATATGAAGTGATATCTCACTGTAGTTTTGATTTGCATTTCCCTGATGATGAGTGATGTTGAACATCTTTTCACGTGTCTGTTGGCCATCTGTATATCTTCTTTGGAGAAATAATCTGCTTATGTTTTCTGCCCATTTTTATTGGATTATTTGTTTTTTGAGTATTGAGTCGTATCAGTTCTTTGTATGTTTTGGATACTAACCCTTGATTGGATATGTCATTTGCAAATACCTTCTCCCATTCAGTAGGTTGCCTTTTAGTTTTATTGTTTTCTTCTCTGTGCACTTTTTATTTTGATGTAGTCCCAATAGTTTGTCTGTCTGTTTATTTATTTATGTTTTTCCTTTATATTTAATCACAGATGGGTGGGGTAACACAGCACAATTACTCCCAGATCATTATTTATATTGTATACACACCCAGACCGGTGAATGCAATCTGGAAGAAATTGGCAGTGACCAATGAAAGACACACAGCTGTTCCTTCTCTCGCTCAAAATAGTTCAAAAGCACACAAACTTAGAATCTCATCAACACACACTCTCCTGTGACAGATGATTCAGACATAAATAGTGGGTACAAAGAAACTATATGCTGACACATGTATAACCTTTGTTAATGAAACAAGAGAAGCAGCCATAATGATTAAGATACATTCAGTTACTGGTAATTAGTTGTGCCATAATGGACATTATCAAAAGAAAAATCCGTGCTGCAGAGAAAGGCTATATATACACACACAATGAGAAAATAAACCGCGAGATCAATGCATAAATGTTTAATACTGGAAAGATCACAGCCCTCCAAAAGTTCTCCACGTTTGTTCTAAAAGCCCTCTGTGCTCAATGAAAATTAAAATGATCTTAAAAGGATAATATATGTAAAATTTACTTAAGTCTTTTCAGCCACAGAAACTGTGATGGAAATAAATGTCCGGAGTCGTTTTCAAAACAAAAGCAAAAATCTACTCTTCTGATGACATGCATGATTAAAAGGTCTACGCAACGTACATTGCTCTACATTCCCAAGGACCAGGAAAAAACCCTTCAAGTCAATTTTTAGTTTGCAGATGGTCCAAGGAGTTTGTATTCCAGCAGGGGTTCAAATCTTCTGGATCTTTTCACCAATAGCTACTGGGTTTTCTTTTTCGATGTTCTCCGCAGCCTCAGCTTTGTAATCGTGTGAGCAATTCTGCATGCCTGAGTAATGGTGTACACTGCGGTGAACATGGCCACACTGGCATTCAAACCCAGGAAGTCCTACTTTCTTCCTGCACGTGAAACAGCAGTTCTTTTTCTGTTTTGGGTTTTCAAGAGACTTGCTTTGCTCTTCAGACGGCTGCTGTGCCGTATCTGATACTGAAGCTTGCAGGTCTTCGGTTTCAGGTATTGCTTTGTCCACAGGTGTACTTGGGCAGATGATACAGATTCTGATAAAAGTGACTGATTTGATACAGGTCTTGGCTCCATGGATGCAGATATGAAGTTTAGTGGCGACTGCGCGTCAGGGAGGCTGCCGTCGTCGTGCGGGACTGGGGAAGACTCAGACAGACTGACCGAAGCTGCAGGTGGGCTGCTTTTACCATTACTATTATTCTGTCTTTGAAGATATTCTTTATAGCATACTGAATACATACCATGTGTTGGAGGGTTTCCATAAAGTCTGCAGCCAGTAGAACAAAGCATTGGTGCTTGGCTGTGATTAGTTTCTTGAGCCATGTTTCTCTGTTGCACCCCCACAAAACCTGCACAGTTTTCTGTTTCCCCAACCGTTTATTTTTGCTTTTATTTCCCTTGCCTCAGGAGACAGCTAGAAAAATGTTGCTATGGCAACAGAGATTTCTGCCTGTGCTCTCTTTAAGGATTTTTAGGTTTCAGGTCTCACATTGAGGTGTTTAATCCATTTTGAGGTGTGTGTGTGTGTGTGTGTGTGTGTGTGTGTGTGTGTGTGTTGAAAGAAAGTAGTCTAGTTGCATTCTTTTGCATGTGGCAGTCCAGTTTTCCAGAAATCATTTGTTGAAGAGACTGTCTTTTTCCCATCGGATATTCATTCCTCCCTTGTCAAGGATTAATTGACCATATAATTGTAGGTTTATTTCTGGGTTTTCTGTTCTATTCTGTTGATCTGTGTGTCTGTTTTTATGCCAGTACCATACTGTTTTAATTACTACTGCTTTGTAATATAACTTGAAATCTGGAATTGTGATATCTATAGTTTGTTTTTCTTTTTCTTTTTTTCTTTTTTTTTAAGATTTTTTATTTATTTCTAGGAGAGAGAGACAGAGAGACAGCGTGAGCAGGGGAGGGTCAGAGAGAGAGGGAGACACAGACTCTGAAATAGGCTCCAGGCTCTGAGCTGGCAGTCAGCACAGAGCCCGATGCGGGGCTTGAACCCACAAACCGCGAGATCATGACCCAAGCGAAAGTTGGACGCTTAACCGACTAAGCCACCCAGGAGCCCCTTGTTTTTCTTTTTCAAGGTTGCTTTGGCTATCTGGGATCTTTTGTAGAGTCATATATATTTTGGGATTGTTTGTTCCTGTTCTGTGACAAATGCTGTTGGTATTTTGGTAGGGATTGCATTAAATCTGTAGGTTGCTTTGGGTAGTATAGACATTTTAACAATAACAGAGTACGGGTCCTTTACCCCTCTGGTTAAGTTTATTCATAGATATTTTATTGTTTTGGGTACAATTGTAAATGGAACTATTTTCTTAATTTCTCTTTCTGCTGCTTAATTATTAATGTATAGGAATGCAATAGTATACATTGATTTTGTATCCTGAGACTTTACTGAATTCATTGATGACTTCTAGTAGTTTTTTGGTGGAGTCTTTAGGGTTTTCTATATCTAGTGCCATGTTATCTGCAAACTGTGAGAGTTTTATTTCTTCCTTATCAGTTTGGATGACTTTTATTTCTTCATGTTGTCTAATTGCTGTCTAGGACTACCAGTGCTATGTTGAATTAAAGTGGTGACAGTGGACAGCCTTGTCTTGTTCCTGGCCTTAGGAGAAAAGCTCTCAGGTTTTCACTATTGAGTATGATATTGGTGTGAGCTTTTCATATAAGGCCTTTATTATCTTGAGGTATGTTCCCTCTAGACTCTCCTCGGTAGAGTTTTTTTTTTTTTAATCATGAATGGATGTTATATTTTGTCAAATGCTTTTTCTGCATCTACTGAAATGATCATATGGGTTTAATCCTTTGTCTAATTCATGTGACGTATCATATTAATATTTTTACAAATAGTGAACCACCCTCGAATCCTGGGAATAAATCCCACTTGATCGTGGTGTATAATTTTTTTAAATGTATCGTTGGATTTGGTTTGCTAATATTTTGCTGAGGATTTTTACATCTATATTCATGAGAGATATTGACCTGAAGTTCTTCCTCGTCTTCTTTTCTTTGTGATATCTTTATCTGATTTTGGCATCAGGATGATACAAGCCTCATAGAATGAATATGGAAGTTTGCCTTCCTTTTGTATTTTTTGGAATAGTTTGAGAAGAGTAAGTATTAACTGTTCTTTAAATGTTTGGTAGAATTAATCTGTGAAGACCACTGGTCCTAAACTTTTGTTTTTTGGGAGTTTTTGATTATCGTTTCAATTTTATTACTGGTGATTAGTCTGTTTAAACTTTCTATTTCTTCCTGCTTTAGTTTTGGTAGGTTATATGTTTCTAGGAATTGACTTTAATTTTCTTTAGGTGTTTTTTGATGAACAAATCTGTTAATTTTAATTTAACCAAATTTATCAATCTTTTCTTTCTTTTTATACTCAAACTAAGAAATCTTTCCCTACCCTCATGTTTAATAGCTATTCAGCTACTGTTTCTACTAAGCATTTTAAAGTTTAATTTTGAGAGGTGGTTTACTAAATCCATCTGGAGATGGTAGCTATTTATTATGAGAGGTAGAAATCCAATATAATTTTTTTCCATTTTGGTCATGAGTTTCCGTCTTCATTTATGTAATTGATCTTAGTTTCCTTGGTTTTTTGACATGCTTCCTTTGTCATATCCTAACTCTGCATATGCCTTTGTCTGTTTAAAATTTTTTATTACATCTTAGTTCAAGCTGCTATAATAAAATACCGTAGACTCGATGGCTTAAACAACACACATTTATTTCTCACAGTTATGGAGGCTGGAAGTCCAAGATCAAAGTTCTGGCAGATTTGGTATCTGGTGGCATTTTCTTCCTGGTTTGCAGATGGCTACCTTCTTGCTATATCTTTACATGGCAGAGAGAGAGAGAGAGCAAGCTCTCTAGTTTCATTTTAATGTCACTAATCCCATCACAGGGCTTCACCTTCATGAACTATCTAAATGTAATTATTTCCCCAAGACTCCACTTCCAAATACCATCATACTGGGAAATAAGGCTTCAGTGTGTGAATTTGGAGTGGGGGCCACAAACGTTCTATTGGTCAAACTATCCTATTGTCAAAACCATGCTGTTTTATTAATATTAAACTTCACAATAAGGCTTGATATTTAATAGAGCAAGCTCCCCTGTCCCTGATACTGTTTCTTTCCTTTTTTAAAAAATAAATTTTAAAAAAGTGTTTATTTTTGAGAGAAAGAGCAAGAGAGAGAGAGAGAGAGAGGCCACATGAGCAGGGGAGGGAGGGGCAAAGAGAGAGGGGGACAGAGGATCTAAAGTGGATTCCATGCTGACAGCAGAGAGCCCAACGTGGGGCTCAAACTCATGAACCATGAGGTCATGACCTGAGCCAAAGTTGGATGCTCAACCTACTGAGCTGCCCAGGAGCCCCTGATCCCATTTCTGAAAAAAGTTTCAACTCTTGTTGGTTCTTTGCTCTCCCGCATATATTTAGAATGAGTGAGTCAGATTACATGAAAAACCATGATGTGGTTTTGACCGGAATTGCACTGTATGTATACTTCATACACTAGTTAAAAGGCAATAAAGTACAAGTCATTGTTGTTAAGGATCTTATTTATTGGCATGATTTCTCTCCCTATTTACTTAAGTCTTCTTAAATAACATCTCTTTTTTTTTTTTTAAAGAGAGAGAGAGAAGAGAAAAAGGATGACTGGAGGAGAGACAAAAGGAGTGGAGAGGGAAAGAGAGAATCTTAAGCAAGCTCCATGTTGGGCATGTAGCCCTCTGAGGGGCTTGATCTCATGACTGTGAGATCATGACCTGGACTGAAATCAGGAATCAAAGGCCTAACCAACTAAGCCACCCAGTTGCCCTGGTATTTTTTGTCTTTCAAGAAAGTTCCCATTATCTAAGTTAAAAGCATAAAGTTGATTTATAATATTCCCTTATCATTTTAATGACTATAAGAATCTGTAGTAATATTTCCTATTTTATTCCTCATATCGATACTTTGTGTCTTCTCTCCTTACCCCTCTTTTTGGTGTGTGGCTACATGTTTAGGAATTATCTAATTATTTTCAAATAGCAAATTTTTGGTTTCATTTATTTTCCCAATTATTTTGGGTCTGTTTTGTATTTTACTGATATTTACTCTATTTTTTTTTTTACTTCTGTTTTCCTTGGATTTAATTTGCTGTGCTCTTTCTAGTTTATTAAGGTGGAAGCTTTGATTTGAGAACATTATTATTCTATAATTTAAATATTTAGTGCTATAAGTTTCTAGGCACTGTTTTGGATGCTACCACATATATTGATATATTGTGCTTTTGTGTCACTCACTATAAAATCTTTTCTAATATTTCTTATAATTTTTATTTGATTCATGAATTATTTAAGAGTTCATTGTTAATTTCCATATATTTCTAAGGTTTTAAATATCTCTTTTCCAGCCTTAGAGATATAGTTGACACATAACATTTTAAGCTTAAGCATACAATGTGATGATTTGATATACTTGTATATCTTGAAATTATTACCACAGTAATGTTAGATAACACCTTCATCACCTCACATAATTACCATTTCTTTATAATGGTGGGAGCATTTCAGATCTACTCTCTTAGCAACTTTCAAGTATATAATACAGTATTGTTACCTATAATCACTCTGCTGTGCACTGGATTCCCAGAAATTAGTCATCTTATAACTGGAAGTTTGTAGACTCTGATTAACATCTAGCCATTCCTCCCACCAGCCACCGCTGGCAATCACCATCTAATCTCATTTCTAGGAGTTTGGCTTTTATAGATTTCTACATACAAGTGAGATCATACTGCATTTTTCTTTCTCTGTTGAACTTATTTCAGCTGTGCAATGTCTTCAAGGGTTGTCTATATTGTCCCAAATGGCAGGATGTCCTTCTTTCTCAAGGCTGAATAATATTACTGTGTATGTGTGTGTGTGTGTGTGTGTGTGTGTGTGTCCTATCATCTTTATGTATTCATTCATCAATGGACACTTACGTTATTTTCATATCTTGACTATTTTGAATAATACTGCAATGAACATGGGAGCACAGAGAACTCTTTATCACGTTTTCATTTCCTTTGATAAATACTCAAAAGTGGGATTGTTAGCTTATATGGTAGTTCTAGTTTTAATTTTTTGAGAAATCTCCATGTTTTTTTCCATATTGTCAATTCAACAGTGCACAAGGATTACATTTCTCCATTTCCACACCAACGCTTGTTATTGTCTTTTTTTTTTTTAAGTAATCTCTATGCCCAGTGTGGGGTTCTAACTCATGACCTTGGGATCAAGAGGCATATGCTGTACCGACTGAGCCAGCCAGGTGCTTGTTGTCTTTTTAATGATAATCTTCTAACAGACGTGAAGTGGTATCTTAATGTGGTTTTTGATTTGCATTTCACTAATGATTAGTAACATTGAGCACTTTTTTTGTGTATCTGTTGGTCACCTGTATGTTTATTTTAGAAAAGAGTTGATTCAGGTTCTCTGCTCATTTTAAATTGCATTTTTTTCATTTGCTTGTTTTCTCTTCTTTCTTTCTTTCTTTCTTTCTTTCTTTCTTTCTTTCTTTCTTTCTTTCTTTCTTTCTTTCTTTCTTTCTTCCTTCCCTCCTTCCCTCCCTTCCTATTGAGTTATATGACTTTCATATATATTTTGGATATTAACCCCTTATCAGATAGATGGTTGCAAGTATTCTTTCCCATTACATATGTTGCTGTTTTGTTGATTGTGTCGTTTTGTTGTGCAGAGCTTTTCAGTGTTATGTACTCCCACTTATTTATATTTGCTTTTGTTTCTTATACTTTTGGTGTTATATTCCAAAAGTCTTTGCCAAGGCCAGTGTAAATGAGCTTTTCCCCTATGTTTCTTCTAGGTACTTTACAGTTTGGGGTCTTACAGTTAAACCTTTCATCTGTTTTAATTTTTGTTAATGGTGTAAGATAGTGGTCCAGTTTCATTCTGCTGCATATAGTTATTCAGTTTTCCTAAAATCATTTATTGAAGACATTGTTCTTTGATCATATATGCATGGGTTTATTTTTGGACTCTCTATTATGTTACACTTGTCTGTGTGTCTGTTTTCATGCAAGTAGCATATGTTTTGATTACTAGAGCTTTGTGGTAGTTTGAAGTCAGGAACACACTACCTCCAGCTTTGTTCTTCTTCTTTTTTTAATGTTTATTTATTTTTGAGAGAGAAAGATAGAGCACAAGCAGGGGAGAGGATGACACAGAATCCAAAGCAGACTCCAGGCTCTGAGCTGTCGGCACAGAGCCTGACATGGAGCTTGAATCCATGAACTGCAAGATCATGACCTGAGCCGAAGTCAGACACTTAACTGACTGAACCATCCAGGTGCCCCCCAGCTTTGTTCTTCTTGTACAAAATCACTTTGGCTATTTGGGATCTTTTGTGGTTCCATACAAATTTGAGGATTTTTTTTTTCTGAAAAAATGTCATTGGAATTTTGATAAGGATTGCATTGATTGTTTGGATGACTGTCGGCAGTATGGACATTTTAACAATATTAATTCTTCCAACCGACAAACATAGATATTTTTCATCAGAGTCTCATAGTTTTCAGTGTACAGATCTTTCACCTTTACTAGTTTAATTTAATCCTAAGTATTTGATTTGTTTTTGATGTTTTGTGTATTTGATGCTGTTTTGAATGGAATTGTGTTTGATGCTATTGTGAATGGAATTGCTTTCTTTATTTATCAGACATTTCATTGACCATGTGTATATAGACAGCTGATTTCTGTATATTGATTTTTAATCCTACAACTTTTGTATCTATTGATTAGTTCTGACAGGTTTTTTTTTGGTAGTCTTTATGGTTTTTTATATAGAAGATCATATCATCTGCAAACTAAGACAATTTTATTTCTTCCTTGGATGCCTTTTATTTCTTTTTCTTGCCCTATTGCTCTGTCTAGGATTTCCAGTACTATTTTCAATAGGGGTGGTGGGAATGGGCACCCTTGTCTTGTTTCTGATCTTAGAGGACAAGCTTCTTCCTTGGTCTTTCGAGAATTTCTATTTTTTCATGACTTCTTCTTGGTAGTCTTGGTAGATTGTCCCCAGGCATCTATTTTGTATTTTCTGTTTCTATTATCTATTTTGTAGTTCATTGATTTTATTCATGTGTGATTATTCATAGAAGCCTCTTTTGATCCTTGGGCTTTCTGTGGTATTAATTGTAATGTTTTCTCTTTCATTTATAATTTTGTTTATTTATGTCTTTTGTTTTCTTAGTCTAGTTAAAGTTTTGTCAATTTTGTTTACCTTTTCAAAATACCAGCTCTTTTGTTAATCTTTTCTATTGTTTATCTGATCTGTATTTAATTTATTTCTGTTCTTTGTTATCTCCTTTTTTCTGTTGCTAACATTGGCTTTGTTTCATCTTTTTTTTCTAGTTACTTGAGGTATAAGGTTAGGTTTTCAATTTGAGATCTTTGTTTTTTTGTAATGTAAGCATTTATTTCTATAAACTTCTCTCCTAGAAATGCTTTAATATCCCACAGGTTTTAATATGTTGTGTTTCCATGTATATTTGTTTCAAGATTTTTTTTGAATTCCCTTTTGAGTTTTTCTTTGACTCACTGTTTAAAAGTGTGTTGTTTAGTGTCCACATGATTGTAAAATTTCCAGCTTTCTCCCTTTTATTAATTTTTAGTTTCATACCATTGTGACTGAAAGAGATACTTGTTATGATTTTAGTGTTCTTAAAATTTTTTAGCTGTTTTTTGGCCTATCATGTAATTTACTCTGAAGAATTTTCCATGTGTGCTTGAGAAGAATATGTTCTGCTTCTGTTGGATGGAATTATCCGTATATATCTCTCAGATTCATTTGGTTTAAAGTATGGTTCAAGTCCAAGATTTCCTTGTTTGTTTTCTGCATGGATGGTCCACCCATTATTGGAATGGTGTATTGAAAAACTCTACTTATTATTTTCTTGTTGTCTGTTTCTCCCTTTGCATCTGTTAGTATTTGCTCAACATATTTAGTTGCTTCAATGTTGGGGGCATATATTTGCAATTGTTATGTCCTCTTGATGAATTGACCACTTTATCATTATATAATGGGCTTATTTGTTTCTTTTCAGCTTTTGACTAAAGTCTACATTGTGTGTTATAAGTACGGCTAACTCTGCTTTCTTTTGGTTTCCATTTCCCTGGACTATATTTTCCCAACCTTTCACTTTCAGTGTGTGAACTTAAAGCTGTGGTGAATCTCTTGTAAACAGCATATATCTGGTCTTTTTGTTTTTTATCCATTCATCTACTCTATGGCTTTTGATTGCAGACTGCAGTCCATTTACATTTAGATAAATTATTGATCTGTGGTATTTACTAATGTCATATTATTGTTTTCTGGCTGTTTTATCATTTTCTTGTTCCTTTCTTCCTCTTGTTGCCTTACTTTGTAAATTGATCTTCCATAGTAGTGTGCTTTGACTCTTTTATCTTTATCTTTTGTGAATCTACTATAGGTTTTCTCTTTGTGGTCACCATGAAGCTTACATAAAACACCTTATACACAAAAGTCTATTTTATACTGTTAACAAGTTAATTTCTATCTCATACAAAAACTCTTTTGTTTCATATTTCCCCTTTTATGTTTCTGATGTCACAGCTGACATCATTTTATATTGAGTATCCATTAATAAATTATTTTAGCTATATTTATTTTTAATACTTCTATCCTTTAGCCTTCATATTAGAGTTAAGTAGTTAATATATTATATTATAGTATTAGAGTATTCTGAATCTAACTATATGCTTTACCAGTATGTTCTATATTTTCATATGTTCTCATGTTGCTAACTGCAGTCTTTTCATTTCAGCTTGCAAGAACTCATTTCAACATTTTCTGTAACGCAGGTCTAACGGTAATGAATTTTCTTAGCTTTTATTTGTTAGCAAAAGTCTTTATCTTTCCATCATTTCTGAATGACAACATGCTGGGTAAGATATTATTTGGAAGTGGTTTATTTTTAGTGCTTTGAATCTATCACATCATTGTCTCCTGGCTTGCAAAGTGTCTGCTGAGGAATCTAGTCTTACATGAGTTTCCTTGCATTGAAATTATTTTTTCTCTTACTGCTTTTAAAATATTCTCTGTATGTTTTATTTTAGGCAGGTTTATAATAGTTTGTCTTGGATGAGATAATTTTGGATTGAGATTTTACAGTGCCTAATAGTTTTATGAACTAGGATGTCTATATTTCTTCCCCACTTTGGGAAATTCTCAGGCATTATTTCTTTAAGTAAGCTTTTTAGTCCTTCCTCACTCCCTTTTACTTCTGTGGCCCTGGTGAGTAGTACATAGTTTCCTTTTTTAAATTTTTTTTCAATTTATTTAAATTCAAGTTAGTTAACATATAGCGTGATAATGATTTCAGGAATAGAATTTAGCGATTCATCACTTCCACATTAACGCCCAGTGCTCATCCCAACAAGTGCCCTCCTTAATGCCCATTGTCCATTTATCTAATCCCCTCTGCCGAAACACCCCACCAGCAACCCTCAGCTTGTTCTCTGTATTAAGAATCTCTTATGGGGGTACCTAGATGGCTTAGTTGGTTAAGCTTCCAACTTTGGCTCAGGTCATGAAATCCTGTTTTGTTGAGTTTGAGCCATGCATTGGGCTCTGTGCTGACAGCTCGGAGCCTAAAGCCTGCTTCAGATTCTGTGTCTCCCTCTCCCTCTTTCTGTCCCTCCCCTGCTCAGACTGTCTCTCTCTCAAAAATAAACATTAAATTTTTCTTAAAAGTCTCTTATTGTTTGTTTTCTTCTCTTTTGATCTTATTTTTGCTTCCCCTTCCTATGTTCATCTGTTTTATTTCTTAAATTCCAGATATGAGTGAAATCATATGATATTTATCTTCCTCTGACTTATTTCACTTAGTATACTTAGTTCCATCCACATTGTTGCAAATGGTAAGAGTTCATTCTTTTTGTTTGCTAAGTAATATTACATTGTATATATATACACATACCACAT
Organism: Crocuta crocuta; assembly: GCF_008692635.1. Taxonomy (NCBI): domain Eukaryota; kingdom Metazoa; phylum Chordata; class Mammalia; order Carnivora; family Hyaenidae; genus Crocuta; species Crocuta crocuta. The sequence goes on along the minus strand of NW_027529427.1, from coordinate 1,877,769 downwards.
CTTCTTTATCCATTCATCTGTCGATGAACATTTGGGCTCTTTCCATACTTTGGATATTGTTGCTAGTGCTGCTATAAACATTGGGGTGCATGTGCCCCTTTGAATCAGCATTTTTGTATCCTTTGGATAAATACCTAATAGTGCAATTGCTAGGTTGTAAGGTAGTTCTATTTTTAATTTTTTGAGGAACTTCCATACTGTTTTCCAGAGTGGCTGCATGAGTTTGCATTTCCACCAGCAGCACAAAAGTGTTCCTTTTTCTTTGCATCCTCACCAACATCTGTTGTTGCTTGAATTATTAATTTTAGCCATTCTGACAGGTGTGAGGTGGTATCTCAGTGTGGTTTGATTTGTATTCCCCTGATGATAAGTGATGTTGAGCATCTTTTCATGTGTCTGTTAGCCATCTGGATGTCTTTTTTGGAAAAGAGTCTATTCATGTCTTCTGCCCATTTCTTCACTGGATTATTTGGAGTTTTTTTGGGGTGTTGAGTTTGATGTTATTTATAGATTTGGGACACTAACCCTTTATTTGATACGTCATTTGCAAACACCTTCTCCCATTCTGCTGGTTGCCTTTTAGTTTTGCTGATTATTTCCTTCACTGTGCAGAAGCTTTTTATCTTCGTGAGGTCCCAATAGTTCATTTTTGCTTTTGTTTCCCTTGCCTCCAGAGACATGGCAAGTAAGAAATTGCTGCAGCCGAGGTCAGAGATTGTTACCTGTTTTCTTCTCTAGCATTTTGATGGCTTACTGTTTGACATTTAGGTCTTTTATCCATTTTGAGTTTATTTTTTATTTCTTTTCTTTTAATGTTTATTTATTTTTGAGAGAGAAAGAGACAGAGTGTGAGCAGGGCAGGGGCAGAGAGAGAGGGAAACACAGAATCTGAAGGAGGTTCCAGGCTTTCAGCTGTCAGCACAGAGCCTGACATGGATCTCGAACCACAAACCGAGAGATCATTACCTGAGCTGAAGTTGGATGCTTAACCAGCTGAGCCACCAAGGAGCCCCATTTTGAGTTTATTTTGTGTTTGGTGTAAGAAAGTGGTCCAGGTTCATTCTTCTGCATGTCGCTGTCCACTTTTCCCAACACCATTTGCTGAGGAGACTCTTTTCTGTTGTATATTCTTTCCTGGTTCATCAAATTTAGTTGGCCATATGTTTTTGGGTCCATTTCTGGGTTCTCTGTTCTGTTCAATTGATCTATGTGTCTGTTTTTGTGTCAGTACCATACTGTCTTGATTACAATTTTGTAATACATCTTGAAGTCTGGAATTATGATGCCTCCAGCTTTGGTTTTCTTTTTCAGAATGGCTTTGGCTATTCAGAGTCTTTTCTGGTTCCATACAAATTTTAGGATTGTTCTAGCTTTGTGAAGAATGCTGGTGTTATTTTGATAGGGATTGCATTGAATATGTAGATTGCTTTGGATAGTACTGACATTTTAACAATTTTTTTCTTCCAATCCATGAACATGGAATACTTTTCCTGTGTGTGTGTGTGTGTGTGTGTGTGTGTGTGTGTGTGTGTGTGTGTCTTCTTCAATTTCTTTTATAAGCTTTCTATAGTTTTCAGCGTATAGATTTTTCACCTCTTTGGTTAAGTTTATTCCTAGGTATTTTATGGTTTTTGGTGCAATTGTTAATGGGATTGATTCCTTGATTTTTATTTCTGTTGCTTCATTATTGGTGTATAGGAATGCAACTGACTTATGTACATTGATTTCATATCTTGCAACTTTGCTGAATTCACTTATCAGTTCTAGCAGTTTTTGGTGGAACCTTTTGGGTTTTCCACATAGAGTATCATGTCATGTGTGAAGAGTGGAAGTTTGACTCCCTCCTTGCTGATTTGGATGCCTTTTATTTCATTTTGTTGTCTGATTGCTGAGACTAGGACTTCCAACACTATGTTGTATGTCAATGGTGAGAGTGGACATCCCTGTCATGTCCCTGACCTTAGGAGGAAAGCTCTCAGTTTTTCCCCATTGAAGATGATATTAGCGATTGGTCTTTCATATATGGCCTTTAGGATCTTGAAGTATATTGCTTCTGTCCCTACGTTCTCGATTGTTTTCATCAAGAAAGTATGCTGTATTTTGTCAAATGTTTTTTCTGCATCTTTTGAGAGGATTGTGTGGTTCTTACTTTCTCTTATTAATGTGATGCATCACATTGATTGATTTGTGCATATTGAACCAGCCCTGAATCCTAGGAATAAATTTCACTTGGTTGTGGTGAATACTTCTTTTAATGTATGGTTGGATCCAGTTGGTTATTATCTTGTTGAGAATTTTTGCATCTATGTTCATCAGGAAAATTGGTCTATAGTCTTCCTTTTTCAGAGGGTTCTTTAGTTTTGGAAACAAGGTAATGCTGGCCTCACTGAATGAGTTTGAAGTTTTCCTTCCATTTCTATGTTTTGGAACAGCTTCAGAAAATGTGTGTTACTTCTGTAAATGTTTGGTAGAATTTCCCTGGAAAGCCATCTGGCCCTGGAATCTTGTTTTTTAGATTATTGATTACTGATTCCATTTCTTTACTGGTTATGGGTCTGTTCAAATTTTCTATTTCTTCCTGTTTCAGTTTTGGTAGTTTATATGTTTCTAAGAATTTATCCATTTCTTCCAGATTGCCCAGTTTGTGGGGATATCATTGTAATACTCTCTTATTATTATTATTGTTTGTATTTCTGGGGTATTGGATGTGATTGCTCCTCTTTTATTCATGATTTTATTTATTTGGGCTCTTTCCTTTTTCTTTTGATCAATATGACTAGGGGTTTATCAATTTTGTCAATTCTTTCAAAGAACCTGTTCTTGGTTTCATAGATCTGTTTTTTAAAAATTTTGATATCATTGATTTCTGCTATAATCTTTATTATTTCCCTTCTTCTGCTGCTTTTGGCCTTTATTTGCTGGTCTTTTTCCAGATCTTTAGGTGTAAGGTTAGGTTGTATACTTGAGACCTTTCTTTCTTCTTTAGAAGAAAGGCCTGGATTGCTATATACTTCCCTCTTATGACTGCGTTTGCTGCATGCCAGAGGTTTGGGGTTGTCATGTTTTCATTTTCATTGGCTTCCATGTACTTTAAAATTTCCTCTTTAATTTATTAGTTAACCCATTCATTATTTAGTCGGATGTTCTTTAAGCTCCCAAGTATTCATTATATTTCTAAATCTTTTTTCTTGTTGATTTTGAGTTTCATAGCATTGTGGTCTGAAGATATGCAAGGTACGATCTCAATCTTTTTGTACTTGTTGAGGGCTGATTTGTGACCCAGTATATGATCTATTCTGGAGAATATTCCATGTGCACTTGAGAAGAATGTGTATTCTGCTGCTTTAGGATGAAATGTTCTGAATATATGTTCTGTTAAATTCATCCAGTCTAGTGTGTCATTCAAAGCCATTGTTTCCCTTATTGATTTTCTGCTCACATGATCTGTCCATTGCTATAAGTGGTGTGTTGAAGTCACCTACTATTATGGTATTATTATCTTTTTTTATGTTTTATTTATTTCAGAGAGAGAGAGAGAGACAGCATGAGCAGAGGAGGGTCAGAGAGAGAGAGATACAGAATCTGAAACAGGCTCCAGGCTCTGAGCTGTCAGCACAAAGCCCAACGCGGGGCTCAAACCCATGAACCGTGAGATCATGACCTGAGCTGAAGTCGGACACTTAACCCACCGAGCCACCTAGGTGCCCCTCTCCTTCTATTTTGAATGACAACCTTCCTAGATAAAGAGTTCTTGACTGAATATTTTTCTGACTCAGCACATTGAATAGATCCTGGTACTCCTTTCTGGCCTGCCAAGTTTCTGTGGGTAGGTTTGCTGAGAACCTGATCTGTAGGTTAGATTTTTTTTCCCTTGCTGCTTTCATAATTCTTTTCTTGTGTGTGAATTTTGTGAAATTGACTATGATGTGCCTTGTTGATGTCTGGTTTTTGTTGACTATAATGGGAGTCCTCTGGGCTTCTTGGAGTTTGATGTTTGTGTCCTTCCCCAGATTAGGAAAGTTTTCTGCTATAATTTGCTCACATAAACCTTCTGCCCCTTTTTCTCTCTCTTCATCTTCTGGATCTCCTAATATTTGGGTGATATTCTTTTAATAAGTCACGGAGTTCTCTAAGTCTTGTATGGTGATCCTTTGTCTTTGTTTCCCTCTTTTTTTCCCTGCTTCATTATTCTCCATAATTTTATCTTCCATATTGGTGACTCACTGTTCTACTTCATCCATCCTTGCCATCGTAGCATTCATTTTAGATTGTATCTTGGTTATAGCATTTTAAACTTCAGCCTGCTAGATTTTATTTCTCTTATCTCTGAAGAAAGGGATTCTTTGGTGTCTTCTATGCTTTTTTCAACCGCAGCTAGTATTCTTATTATCATGGTTCTAAATTTTAGTTCAGACATGTTATTTATACCTGTGTTGATTATGTCCCTGGCTACCATTTCTTCATGTTCTTTCTTTTGAGGTGAATTCCCTCATTTTGTCATTTTGGAGGAAGAAAAAAATTAATAAAAAAATTAAAAATAAGACAGAAAATCAAATGAAAGAAGCTAGATCCTTGGTATGTTTTGGCCTGTTTGTTGAAAGAAGCTTGAGAGATTAGAGAAAAAAGAGAAAAGAAAGAAAAAAAAAAGGTAAGAGAGAATTTAAAAATTAAAAGAAGTAATATAATATAATGTAATAAAACAAAATGAAATAGAATAAAACATTTAAAAATATAAAAAATAAAGTAAAAAATTAAAAATTTCTGTATCCAAGAAAGATAAAGAAAAGAAATAAAAAGGAAATAATTTAAGCAAAAAAGAGAAGCAAAAAAAAAAAAAAAAAGACCAAATAAATGAACCAGCAAACAAAATGAAACCTGAATGAAGTTGCATCTAGTTTCCCCTAGAACTGATAGTATGAAGTGCTCTTTAGTTCATACACTAAGCAGGTGGAGTGACTTAAGCTGATCTTCTGGGGGATGTGCTTAGAGGGCCTAGTTGGGTGGGGCTTGGTGTAATGGCTCTGTTCTCCAGTAGGTGGTGTTGGTTAGCTTACTATGGTGGATCTGCGCTGGCACACATGTGTGCGCACAGGAGTGGTGGAAATGGCTTCACCTAGCTCCCTAGTCTCTGGTGCAGGAACTTCGTGCTCTCACTGACCCATGATCAAGCACCTCTCCTTTGTTTCAGGCCTCTGTCTACTCCCCATCTCTACTCTGTCCATGTCCAAGCTGTCCCCTTGCCAGGTGGCACCTCCCTCCAGAGTTTTATCTCAGATGGAGTTGTGTTTCAAACCCCCCCACTTCAGAGACCCCTGCAGCTTGAATCCACACCACCTCTCTGGGGGAGGGTCTCACAGAGCAATGGCTAGGCGTTGGCTTCCGCCAGAGAATGTTCATGTGATTGTACAGTGGTAGAGTTTCAGAGATTATGGCAAATCACAACACACATCTGGGGCCAGGTTTCTCTGCACTCTGGTGTCTTTGTATTGGGACAAAATACCAGCAATTGTGGCTGCTCTTCAGGATCCAATGTGACTTTTGCCTGTGGGGAAGCCATATGACCTCTACCAAATGCACTCCAAGGGAACCACTTGTCCCCATGTGGCACACAGACCCCTCAGACCGCACTTCCTGCTTCTGGGAATTCGCTCTACTTCTTCACCAGGGCACCACTGAGCTCCAAAACTTCAGACTCTGTGCTCCACTATTTATAGAATCCTGGCGGTATTGAAGCCCTCTCCTTTCTCCCTGTCAATGGTTTTGGGGAACAGATTTCTTGTTGAGTTCCTTGTGAGTGTTTTCACTCTTTCTCTCTCTCTCCAGCCACTTTTAGGGAGAGTAATTTTCTTGCATGATCCCAATGTACAGCACTCTCCCCCTTTCTCTTTCTCTCTCTGACCTGTCTCTGCAAACAGAGCTCCCTATTCTCCACGTCTTTTCTCTCCTCCAGCTCACCTCTCCACGCCATGTGCTGAGTTGTGTGGCCCAAGTAATACAGATTGTTGCATGAATCCTCAGGTCAATTTCCTAGGGGTTCAAAATGGTTTGGTGCTGATCTAGCTACATTTCAGGGATGAGCCAGGCTCAGGGTCTCCATGCTCCTCCACCATCTTAACTCCTCTGTAGTTTCTCTTGATGGTGTCCTGTAAGTCTGAATAGGCTTCTTTTTTTTTTTTTTTTGATAGGCTTTTATTCATTCCTTTTCATTCTTTTTTCTTTTGCTCATCTTGATTCGATAATTTCAATTGATCTTTTAACTCACTGATTCTTTCTTCTGTTTTGTTAAGACTGCCATTTAAGCTCTTTATTGATTTCTTCATTTCAGTAATTGTATTCTTCCGGCTCCAAAATTTCTGTTTGGTTCTTTTTTAATGTTTTCTGTCTCTGTTGAAATTCTCATTTTGTTTGTTTATTGTTTTCCTGATATTATTATAATGTTCATATGTGTTTTTCTGTAGTTTCTGAGCATTTTTAGAACATGTATTTTGAAATTTTTTGTTGGATAATCCCTGTGTCTCCATTTCTTTGGGACCATGTACCGGAGGTTTACTGTATTCTTTTGGTGGAATCATTTCCCCCTGTTTTTTCTGGATCCCCATAGACTTGCATAGATGTCTGTGTATTGTAGGAGAAGTAACCTCTTCCAGATATTATAGACTGACTTTGGTAAGGGAAGACCTTTACCTATGAGTAGAGGCACAGTATAGCAATGCTGTAACCTAGGTACAGTGATGGAGGGGGGTGTGGCAGCACTAGGTCTTCGGAGCATGATGTCTCCAGCTCAGGTTCCTGAAGGCCATAGCTTTGACAACTGCATGGATCTTAGCAAGCACTGCAGGGGGTCTGCGGTGGCTGCAAGTGCTGCTGGAGCCTCAGCAGTGCTTCTAGGGCTAATGGCTAGGGACCAGGTTAGGTAGAGGTAGGGCTGGAGGGGAGCTTTTTCTAGTTAGGAAGTTCCTTCTGTGTGCTAAGCAATGCTGGCTTGAGGGGTGGGATGATGCTGGCAAAATATGCAGTCTTCATGTTGCTGAAATTTCTCAAGTGGACTTCTGAGTTTTGTGAGAGTGCTGTTGTTCACGGATAGCTATCTGATTGTTGATCATTTCGTGGGGTGGTGGGAATAGAGCCTGGTGTCTCCTACTTTGCCATTTTGGTGATGTCACTTCTGAGATGCTTATTTTTAAATAAAGTGTTCTTGAGCATAGCAATTTAGATTGGCAATTTGTTTTTCTTTTGGATTGCGTAAGGCTTCATTCTACTCTACTGGCGCTCTTGTTTTTGGGGAGCTTAAGTGTTAGTATAGGTGTTGCTCAGTTGGAGGTAATGTATACAATTCTTTCAAACATTTATTCTTTGTCAGGTTTCTACTATTTCTCATCATTTTAACAGGAATGATTAGGTTATGTTGTAGTAACATATAACCCAAATTTCAGAAGATTAAATAAACAAAATTTATTTATTCTTACGCTACACATTCTGTTCAGTTTGGTAGGACCTCTGCTTGTAATTATTCAACTTCTCAAGTTGTTGGATGCCTCACTGTCTTATGCCCCGCTTAACATGAGACTGTAAGATTTGCTGTGGTAGAAGCAGATAGTAGCTTTTATATATTCCTTTAAAATTTTTTTTAATGTTTATTTATTTTGGAGAGAGACAGAGTGTGAGTGGGGGAGGGGCAGAGAAAGAGGGAGACACAGAATCTGAAGCAGGCTCCAGGCTCTGAGCTGAGAACTCATGAACTGCGAGATCATGACCTGAGCCAAAGTTGGAGGCTTAACTGACTGAAGCACCCAGGTGCCCCAAGATTTGATATATTTCTATCTGAAAGTGTGACACATCATTCTTTTCACACTTCATTCAATAAGGCAGATCACAACGTCATGCCTAACCTCAAACAGGCAAGGAAGTATTGATATTTCCATGTGTCCAGAGAAAACTTGAAATATTGCTGAACACTAGTCATGTCTACAACACACCTATGATGTGTCTACGGATAAATTCATTTTTATGTCTTAATTGAGTTTTGTTGGGCTTATTCACTTTAAGCATTAGTGTGTTTCTTAAATTCTGGAAAATTTATAACCAATATGTTTCAAATTTTGCTTCTGCTCAATTCTCTTTCTTTCTGTGTACATTTCTTTCTGTGTCTCTCTGTCTTCCTTCCCAATTTCACTTTAACTTCATGTAAACCTTCTTGCTCCATTTATATCTCTGATCCTCTCTTCAGTATTTTTTATTCTTTTGTTTTTCTGTGCAGCATTCTAGATAATTTTTTCTGACTTATTATTCGCTTCAATAATTCTTTTCACCTGAATTTAATCTGATGAAAATTTTTAATTTCAACAAACATATTTTTCATCCACAGAAGTTCTTTTGGGTTTAAAATTTTTTCCTACACATTTTTTTTTAGTTCCTTGAAGATTCTTTAAGAGTATTTTTTAAATTTCTTTAAATATAGTATATATGGTTTTTATAGAGCCTATATCTCATATATCTAATATTCAAAGTATCTAACCATTTCAGTAGTTTCTCTTGGTTATAGTTTTTAAAAATATTTTTTAATGCTTATTTTTGAGAAAGAGTGTGAGTAGGGGAGGGACAGAGAGAGAGGGAGACACAGAATCCAAAGTGGGCTCCAGGCTCTGAGCTGTCAGCACAGAGCCCGACATGGGGCTCAAACCCACAAACTACGAGATCGTGACCTGAGCCACAGTTCGACACTCAACTGACTGAGCCACCCAGGTGCCCCTCTCTTGGTTATTGTTAATGGACCTTTGTTTCTTTCTGTGTCTGTTTATTCTTGACAATTTACTGGCCATTTTATTTATGCAAATTACTTATAGAAGTGATTTGAAGCCTAGCGTGAGGGCAATTTTTTCTGCGAGGATCTTATTTTATCCGTGATTTTATGGCAGTTAGTAGTGGGCCACCTTAATACAAGTGCAAGATTGATATTATCTAGACAGTCTAGAGATTAAAACCCTAAATATAATTTTATGCAAGGACATGTCTATTTCAATTGATATCCCAGCTTATTGTGGAGACTGTCTTCTGTTAGATGTCTTACCTGGGTATGGGTTTGGGATTTGATTTATGCCTCCTCATCATCAAAGGCCATGAAAAAAACCACATTTTCTTGTATAGGCTAATTCTGTCCAGGCGAAAACATCACACACTCCTGTGTCTCAATGAATTCCCATTTTCCCTTCAGATTTGGCCTGATTTTTCCTTTCTATCTTATCAGGTCTTTAATCTTTTAAGATCATTTTTAGTATGCTTTATTCCACTTTTTATTTGTTCTCAGCAGAAGAGATAGCCTCAAATAACCAAGCATACTATTACTGAGAACATCTTCTGGAATTTTTAACAGTCATGAAATCATCCACTTGCTTGTGTCACCAACTAGATATAAGCTACCTGAAGGCAAAAACATTATCTTATTATTTTTTGCATTTAAAGCATTTAGCACAGCACCTGCCTCTCAATCAATGATATTATATTTTTGTCATCATCATCATCATCATCATTATTTTGGTAATGTTACTATTAATAATAGTTTCTTGCATACTTTTAGGATCCCATTTCAATCTTTTACCTCATGTCAGACTTTTTAAAAAACTGAGTAAGTTTCATAGGGTGTCTCCCTTCTTCTATCTCTTTTACCTTCTTCCCATTTATCTTTGTTTCCTTCCTAGAATGGACCTCCCCAGGTGCTATGGATTGAATTGTGCCCCTCCAAAATTCGTATGTTGAAACCCTAGCTCCCAATGTGACTGTCTTTTGGAGACACTGTCTTTAGGAAGCAATTAGGGTTAAATGAAGTCACAGGGTGGAGCCCTAATCCAGTAGGATTATTGGCCTTATAAGAAGAGAAAGAGAGAGAGAGAATTCTCTATCTCTATCTTTCCCTGTGTACACATACTGAGAAAAAGTCATGTGAGCACACAGTGAGGTGCAGTGGCTTACAAACCAAGAGAAGAGGTCTCGGAGTGAAAACTGCCTTGCTAACACCTTGATCTAGGACTTCCCAAACTACAGAACTGTGACAAAATGAATTTCTGTGTAAGTCACTGAGTCTATGGTGTTTTGTTATGGCAGCCTTCCTGAGAAGACTAGCACCCTAGGATTCTTTCCAAGTTCAGCATCTTCCCAGATGTTTCCTTTTTTGATACACCAGCGTGTAGATTCTCACTTCCAGTGTGGAAACATATGGAGTCACATATAGACCTGAGCAGTGCGAATGGGTACCCCAGGGACAAAACCTTGATTATATTATAGGAAACATTCTCCGTTTGCTGACCCCGATTCAAAGCTAATGGAGATGCTTCTTAGGGCCTCAGGAAACCCACTTCTCTGTTCCCGACAGGAGAACAGGAACTTAGTCTACTGCACAACAAACTGTATGACAAGAAAGAGGTGGTTTGGGTCCCAGTTGCAAGTAGGACCAAGGTCACAGAATTGGTCACTTAGGAAGAAGTCTTATTGGATGAAGCAATTAAGCCACTCCTATAAATCTCCATCTGATCCACCCTGCTGTTTTCTGACTCTGGAGAGAACCCCTAAATTAGTAATATATTGCTGTCCAACAAATTACTGCCAAACTTGGAAGCTTAAAACAAAACTATCTAGTATCTCATAATTTCTGTTGGCCAGGAATCTGGGCATGGCTTTTCTGGCTTCTCTGATTCATGATCTCTCACAAGGTTGCAATCACCTTACGGTTCGAATGAGATTGAATACCACCCAGACTTATTTACTTGGTTATTGGCAGCATTCAGCTCCTGGCGGACTGTCTAACTGAGAGCCTCTGTCCCTTGCTGACTCTTAACCGACTGAGCCACCCAGGTGCCTCGAAACATGATCTTTTAAGTGACATCTCATCACTTTTGCCAAACTCCATTGTTAGATGCACGTTACTAAGTTTAGGCCACGTTCAAGTGTGAGGGGGGATTATGTAAGAGCGTGAATATCAGGAAGCAGGAATAATCAGGACATTTTAGAGGCCGCTTACTCTACTCTCTTCTAAAGCTAGATGAGAGTGTTCCCTATGAGACAGAGAAGGAAAGGGAAGACTCCTCCACTGACCTCAGGGCTATGAACTGTAACTGAGATGGAGGAATTTGGGCCCCTACCTGCCTTCTACAAATCTACTGGGAGGTCAGCAGCATCTAAAGTCATCTGAAGGCCTGTCCTCATTGGTGTGCATGGAGCCGAGTCTTAACTGGCTTGTGAGAAATAATTGCGTGCCTCTTTTCCCAAGTCCATGTTCAGTGATGCCACATTAGTAGCTTAAAATTGACCACATGGGAGTGTTTATAACATGGAAATCAGCAAATGCTACACATGAGAGGCCCCTCCCCCACAGAGAGCGCATTTTTTCATACTTAGCAGAATAGTACTGCATGGTCTCCTAAAATTTCCTGTGTTCTGTGTACGTGTCTCTCTTGCAGCTCAGGAGCTGAGGCTGAAGAATGGGAGCCATCGCTGTGAGGGGCGAGTGGAAATGAAATACAAAGGAAAATGGGGCACGGTGAATGATGTCAGTTGGAGCCTGGAGGCTGCAGTTGTGGTGTGCAGACAGCTGAAATGCGGAGATGCTCTTGATGCTCCCACAGCGTCTCGTTTTGGATCAGGGGTTGGGCTTGTTTGGCTTACACGTATTATTTGTGAAGGGACAGAATCAGCTCTCAATAAGTGTTTTTATTTTTATATTGATAGCCACAGAAGCAAAGACGTTTTCCATAGTAATGATGCTGGAGTAGTCTGCTCAGGTAAGGCCTGTGTGGTCTGGTGGGGGATCCCCAGGAGGCGCAGCCTTGGTTTCATTCCCAGAATAACTGACAATGCAGGGTCACATATTTGGGTGAAGACTGCAGCCACACAGGGGCTTCTAGAATATTAGGTGCTCAAGGAAGCCTAAGGACTTGCTTGGCCCTGGACAGTGAAGGCTCCAGACCTATGGGTCACAGGGCCATTCAGAGCTCTATGATGTGTCATAAAAGGTAGGAAGGTGGTCAAATGTTTCATACAGGTACCACCCAGCAATTGATGAAGTAAGTTCCATCATGGTAGCTCTTTTGTTTTCTTTCATGAGATGGTCAGTCAGGTACAGACGAAAGAGGGGACATGGGAGAGGTGCAGGGAAACAGTTTTTTACACTTACAGGTCCTAGAGAGATGGAGTCACTTAATGTTGCAACAGGGCCATGGGGAGAAGTGCCAGGGGGGCAGGCTCAACCAAGCAGGTGGGGGGCCAAGAAAGAGTAAAGATCTGTGACTAAATGACCTATTGGGGGTTGGGGTGGAATACACAAGCAAAAAGCCTAAGGGGATTTCATTGATGCATTTGAATGTTACTAGGTCACAGTCAGGGGAGGGAAGGAAGGGGGGCTGGTGGAAGGCTTCAGCCTTATCTCCTTGCTGGTCACAGCCTGTTTGTGAAGACATTGAGCAGCAGGAAAATACGAACTTTAAAATTTACAACATAGCAGCTGGAGCACAGGAAACACTCAGGGCAATGAGGCCAGGAGATTCTAACGGGGCACATCATAAATGCTCAGTAATGTCTAATTGTATTTGACATATGCCAAGGTGGAGGCAGTAAAGAAAGCAATGAAACTAGAGTGTGAATGGGTGATGTCAGTACTTGCCAGAGATATTTTCAATTATCACAGTGGTTGATGAGATATCTGTCACTGATGCCGTCAGAACAGCTTGACTTGAGGAAGATAGTATCAGATACCACAGTGAATTCCCTAAGGTAGAGGTTTGGGTCTTAAAAAAGGGTCGTCCCATCTGGTGGAGTGATGGGGCCGGTAGAGACATGAATACATTGAGCCAGGTGTATAGCAGCCCAATAGTGCATGAACCCATAGCCAGTTGGCATTTTTGATCCGCATGAGGAAGACCACTGGAAAAGTGATCTTTTCAAATTGTAACTTTGGCAGATCTTTGATGATACTAATTCAGGTCTCTAAAAAACCACACAATTATTTTCTTCTTTGAGGGCTGCTTTATTGAGGCATGGTTGACACGCAGAAAACTGTACATATTTCATGTATATAACTTGATGAGTTTGGAGGTAAGTGTATGTCTGCGAAAGCATTATCACTGGCTGTGCCAGAAGAGATATCTATCATCTCAAAAGTTTCCTCCCATCCTCTTTATTATTATTTAAAAAAAATAATTTTCAAGGGGCATTTGCGTTTACTACCTTCAGTTAGGATTTCTGAAGAAAACGTGTTTTCTGGCATTTCAGGTAACATTCCTTACTGTCATGATGGACTAGTCATGGTATCAAGTGCCGATCAACTTGTGTAAACACTACAGGAAGACCCAACTTATTTTGTTTGATAAATCAGTGTCTGGGTAAAAATGGAGTGTGTCATGGTGGAACTTCTATTACTATCTTAAGAAAATTGATGCTTTTGATATTAATTCCAGTTAAGATGCACATAAGATAAAAAGAGTTTGAGAGCGATACGGCATCTAAACATTGATTTTGTTTTTCACTCCCTGAACACCATTACCATCGGTTTAATTCAACTTTTCATGTTTTTATGAACCGTTTCGATTTTCTTCGAAAATTTTTTAATTAAAAAAATTAACTTTAATTTTTAATTAATTTTAACTAAAAAATTTTTTATAGTTTATTGTCAAGTTGGTTTCCATATAACACCCAGTGCTCATCCCAACAAGTGCCCTCCTTCATGCCCATTACCCATTTTCCCCCCTCCCTCACCCCCCATGAGCCCTCAGTTCTTCTCCGTGTTTAAGAGTCTCTTATGGTTTGCCTCCCTCCTTCTCCTTAACTATTTTCCCCCTCCCCCTCCCCCATGGTCCTCTTACATTTTTCTGTTCCACATATGAGTGAAAACATATGGTATCTGTCCTTCTCTGCCTGACTTATTTCACTCAGCATAACACCCTTGAGTTCCATCCATGTTGCTACAAACGGCCAGATTTCATTCTTTCTCATTGCCGTGTAGTATTCCATTGTGCAGATAAACCACATCTTCTTGATCCATTCGTCAGTTGATGGATATTTAGGCTCTTTCCTTGATTTGGTTATTGTTGAAAGTGATGCTATGAACATTGGGGCACATGTGCCCCTATGCATCAGCACTTCTGTTGTTTCAATTTTCTTCTAATCTCTTTGCCAGAAGTTTATTGCCTGTCTTATTTCTATATTTTCTAGAACATGTTTTAGTGTGTAAAGAGAAGTCAAAGTGGTGATGATGTAGTCTAGAGAAGAGTAGGAAACCATGCCCTTTACAAATTTTTTAATTTAAAATGAATTCTTGAAAATTNTCCCCAGGAGGCGCAGCCTTGGTTTCATTCCCAGAATAACTGACAATGCAGGGTCACATATTTGGGTGAAGACTGCAGCCACACAGGGGCTTCTAGAATATTAGGTGCTCAAGGAAGCCTAAGGACTTGCTTGGCCCTGGACAGTGAAGGCTCCAGACCTATGGGTCACAGGGCCATTCAGAGCTCTATGATGTGTCATAAAAGGTAGGAAGGTGGTCAAATGTTTCATACAGGTACCACCCAGCAATTGATGAAGTAAGTTCCATCATGGTAGCTCTTTTGTTTTCTTTCATGAGATGGTCAGTCAGGTACAGACGAAAGAGGGGACATGGGAGAGGTGCAGGGAAACAGTTTTTTACACTTACAGGTCCTAGAGAGATGGAGTCACTTAATGTTGCAACAGGGCCATGGGGAGAAGTGCCAGGGGGGCAGGCTCAACCAAGCAGGTGGGGGGCCAAGAAAGAGTAAAGATCTGTGACTAAATGACCTATTGGGGGTTGGGGTGGAATACACAAGCAAAAAGCCTAAGGGGATTTCATTGATGCATTTGAATGTTACTAGGTCACAGTCAGGGGAGGGAAGGAAGGGGGGCTGGTGGAAGGCTTCAGCCTTATCTCCTTGCTGGTCACAGCCTGTTTGTGAAGACATTGAGCAGCAGGAAAATACGAACTTTAAAATTTACAACATAGCAGCTGGAGCACAGGAAACACTCAGGGCAATGAGGCCAGGAGATTCTAACGGGGCACATCATAAATGCTCAGTAATGTCTAATTGTATTTGACATATGCCAAGGTGGAGGCAGTAAAGAAAGCAATGAAACTAGAGTGTGAATGGGTGATGTCAGTACTTGCCAGAGATATTTTCAATTATCACAGTGGTTGATGAGATATCTGTCACTGATGCCGTCAGAACAGCTTGACTTGAGGAAGATAGTATCAGATACCACAGTGAATTCCCTAAGGTAGAGGTTTGGGTCTTAAAAAAGGGTCGTCCCATCTGGTGGAGTGATGGGGCCGGTAGAGACATGAATACATTGAGCCAGGTGTATAGCAGCCCAATAGTGCATGAACCCATAGCCAGTTGGCATTTTTGATCCGCATGAGGAAGACCACTGGAAAAGTGATCTTTTCAAATTGTAACTTTGGCAGATCTTTGATGATACTAATTCAGGTCTCTAAAAAACCACACAATTATTTTCTTCTTTGAGGGCTGCTTTATTGAGGCATGGTTGACACGCAGAAAACTGTACATATTTCATGTATATAACTTGATGAGTTTGGAGGTAAGTGTATGTCTGCGAAAGCATTATCACTGGCTGTGCCAGAAGAGATATCTATCATCTCAAAAGTTTCCTCCCATCCTCTTTATTATTATTTAAAAAAAATAATTTTCAAGGGGCATTTGCGTTTACTACCTTCAGTTAGGATTTCTGAAGAAAACGTGTTTTCTGGCATTTCAGGTAACATTCCTTACTGTCATGATGGACTAGTCATGGTATCAAGTGCCGATCAACTTGTGTAAACACTACAGGAAGACCCAACTTATTTTGTTTGATAAATCAGTGTCTGGGTAAAAATGGAGTGTGTCATGGTGGAACTTCTATTACTATCTTAAGAAAATTGATGCTTTTGATATTAATTCCAGTTAAGATGCACATAAGATAAAAAGAGTTTGAGAGCGATACGGCATCTAAACATTGATTTTGTTTTTCACTCCCTGAACACCATTACCATCGGTTTAATTCAACTTTTCATGTTTTTATGAACCGTTTCGATTTTCTTCGAAAATTTTTTAATTAAAAAAATTAACTTTAATTTTTAATTAATTTTAACTAAAAAATTTTTTATAGTTTATTGTCAAGTTGGTTTCCATATAACACCCAGTGCTCATCCCAACAAGTGCCCTCCTTCATGCCCATTACCCATTTTCCCCCCTCCCTCACCCCCCATGAGCCCTCAGTTCTTCTCCGTGTTTAAGAGTCTCTTATGGTTTGCCTCCCTCCTTCTCCTTAACTATTTTCCCCCTCCCCCTCCCCCATGGTCCTCTTACATTTTTCTGTTCCACATATGAGTGAAAACATATGGTATCTGTCCTTCTCTGCCTGACTTATTTCACTCAGCATAACACCCTTGAGTTCCATCCATGTTGCTACAAACGGCCAGATTTCATTCTTTCTCATTGCCGTGTAGTATTCCATTGTGCAGATAAACCACATCTTCTTGATCCATTCGTCAGTTGATGGATATTTAGGCTCTTTCCTTGATTTGGTTATTGTTGAAAGTGATGCTATGAACATTGGGGCACATGTGCCCCTATGCATCAGCACTTCTGTTGTTTCAATTTTCTTCTAATCTCTTTGCCAGAAGTTTATTGCCTGTCTTATTTCTATATTTTCTAGAACATGTTTTAGTGTGTAAAGAGAAGTCAAAGTGGTGATGATGTAGTCTAGAGAAGAGTAGGAAACCATGCCCTTTACAAATTTTTTAATTTAAAATGAATTCTTGAAAATTCTTTCTCCCAATTTTAGAAAAGTGGTATGAAGAAGAAATTTCAGCCTCTTGTAGATTGTTAGAAATAAAACACTGTGTTTATGAGAATTCAGAGGTAGAAAAAATGATCTCTGAAGAATATAGAGAAACTTGTTTGAAATAAAGAAGGGATTTCAGAGGGTTCGGGGAGAAAGATTGGAAAGGGGCTTTGCAGATTGGGAAGGGCTTACAGCACTGAGGTACAGAATGGTACGATTACCATGGTAAGGGGACGAAGATGCAATTAATTGAGGAGCGAAGGTTGGGGACTGAAAATCCATGCTAATTCATATATTCACTACAGCTTCTGTTTTTAGCATTCTTGTTCTCATTTCTTCCTTCCCTTTCTTCCTCTGTGTTGATGTTTTTGTAGTTTTTTGAGCTTTTGGATGTTTTTGTAGTTTTTTGATGTTTTTGTTGATTTTTTTGTAGTTTTTTGAGCTCTGTGGAAGTGCTGGCATTTGAAGCTTGCAATTTTCTTTGTGGGAAGTTTTTATTATATGAATTCTATTTCTTTAACAAATATAAGACTAGTTATATTTTCCACTTCTTTTGGTATCTGTTTTTGATAAATTGTGTTTTTCAAGTAGTTAGTCTTCAAGGACTCATCCTATTAAATAAACTGTTCAAATTAGGGCAAAGTTTGTTCATATCTCATCATTTACATATTGATAGGATCCATAATGAAGGGGGTTACCCCTTTCCATCCCTGGTTTTGTTAATTTTTGTATTTTATTTTTTCTTGATCAGGTCTACTAGAAGATTAATTATCAGTTTTATTTTTAAAAGAATCACCAATGAACTTTGTTGATTTTATTTATCCTGAATTTGTTTTCTATTTCATTAATTTTTGGTTCTTAGTTCTTAGTTTTTTTGGTTATGATTTGCTGTTATTTTTGTAGATTCTTGAGATGGAATTTTAGATAATTTATATTTAGTTTTTCTTTTCTAAATGTATGCATCAAGGAAATATCAAGGCTCTAATTTCTTTCTAAGTACTGTTTTAGCTGTATCCCATTAATTTTGATATTGCATGATTTCTTTTGTATATGTTTCTTATTTCTGAATATATTTCTTGTCTTGTAGTCTTACTTTGTTTGATAGTAACATAGATACAACAGTTTCTTTGATTAGTGCTTGCATGGCTTATCTTTTCTGAGACTTTTAATGTTTCTATGTTTATATTTAATGTACATATTGTTTGTGGATAGCATACGGTGTGTCTTACTTTCCCCCCCCCTAGTTTTATTGAGATGCAATGGAAGTTGTGTCTACTTTATTCAGTATGATTATCTTGCTTTTCTTTGGAGTACTTAAAATTTTCAACTTAATGTAATTACTGATATGCTTGAGTTTAAGTCTACTAACTCTTGCTATTTGTCTTTGTATTCTTTGCTCCTGTTTTAGTCTTTGAGTATTTTTTAGTATTCTGTTTTATTTACCTTATGGGTTTCTTAGATATATTGCTTTTCTTAGAGTTTACCGTAGTGCTGAATTATTACTCTTTAATCATGTTTTATCTTCAAATGATATTATATCACTTAATAGATAATGTAAGACCTTACCACAGTATACATTATTTCCCTGTTCTTGTCATTTGTGCAATTGTTATACATTTTACTTATAAATATATTACAAATCTTATAACACATTGCTGTTATTTTTGCCTTAACTACTCTATTATTTTGAAAATGAGACAAAGTTTTTTATATTTACCCATAGATTTATCATTTACAGTAGTCTTTATAGCATTGGGTAGATCCACATTTTCATCTGTTATTATTTTCCTTTAGTTTGAAGAACTTTCTGTAACATTTTTGTGTAGTGCACTTCTGGTGGCCTCAAATTCTATCAGTTTTTACTTATCTGAAAACGTTTTTATTTTCATTCAGTTTTGAAATGCATTTTCACAGACAATTGAATTCCAGGTTGACAGTTTCCCCCCAGTACTTTAATAATGTTTCTACATTGTTATATGGCTTGCATTCCCTCTAACAAGAAGTGAGTAATACTTATTTTTATCCTCCTCTGTATAATGTACCAATTTTCTTTTGTTACTTTTAAGACTTTTTTAATTTTAATATTTTTAAACATTTTAAATGTTTGTTTATTTTTGAGAGAGAGAGGCCAACCGTGAGCGGGGAATGGGCAGTGAGAGGGAGACACAGAAACTGAAGCAGGCTCCAGGCTGCTGACAGCATAGAGCCCGATGTGGGGCTCGAACTCACAGACTGTGAGATCATGACCTGAGCCAAAGTCGGATGCTTAACCAACTGAGCCACCCAGGTGCCCCTTTTAAGGTTTTTTTTAAAGACATTTTTTTCTATGATTGGATTTCAAAAATTACATTATCAGGTGCCCCAAGGCAGTTTTCTTTATGTTTATCTTGTTTGGAATTTGTTTAGCTGCTTGGATCAGTGAGTTTGTAGTTTTCATTAAATTTGGAAAAATTACATCCATTGTTTCTTCAAATAATTTGGAAAATTTCATTAATTTTGGGAAAATTACATCCACTATTTCTTCAAAATTTTTCCTACTCATTGCTTATTCTGAATCTCCAAATACATATTTTAAAATATGGGTTAATATTAACCCACATGTCATTGCATTTCCATTACTATTTTTCTGTCTTTTTTTTTTTTTTAAGTAGCGTTCATACCCAATGTAGGGCTTGAACTCATAACCCTGAGATCAAGATCAGTCACTTAACTGACTGAACCACCCAGTTACCCCATCACTTTTCTGTCTTTTCTCTGTGTTTCTATTGCCCTGCATTTAACTTTACAGTTCTTGTATTCTGCAGTGTCTAATCTCTTGTTAAGTTAATCTATACAATTTTTCATTCCAGATATTGGATTTTTCAGTTTTAGAAGTTCCATTTGGTTATTTATTTTTTAATTTGTAAAAGTATGCTTTATATTTCATTGAGTATATTTATATAAATCATTTAGACATTTTCAGCTAATTCAATCATCTCTCTAATTTCTGCATCTGGTCTTAATGCTTACTCTTTTAAAAATTAAAACATTTTTAAAACATCGATGAGGGAAATGAAAGGATATACAGATAAATGGAAAAGACAGCTTGGGTTCATGGATTGCAACATGGCTATTCTTATATCCTAGGATTTCAAGAGAGATGGCTAGAACCACACCCTTCTTCTCCTGAATCTCTGAGCTTTCTTAACATCCAGACTCATCTTCTTTCCCACGTAGATCACCTAGAAGTTCATGGAATATTTTGCACCCAAAATGATCAGAAAGATAAAATTTGAAATCATTACTGTGGACTGGTTGTAATGTCTATTTCTCATCTTGAACCATCAGTCTGTCTACAGGTTGCCATGCATTCATGGATACAGACCTCATGATTTTCCCTATCCTTGGTCACTTGAGGATTGACTCCTAGGAGAGAAAGCTGACCAGGATTTGAGCCCCGCAAGCTTCAGGATGACTTTCTAACCTTGTGTGGCTGATACATCACTATTGTCTCATAGCCCATGTCCCTCTGGGTTGGTTCTGCAAAATTTTCATACCTCCGTGCTTAAGTCTGAATGCCTATGTATTATGCAGTTTCCTTGGGCCCAGACTTGTAGATGAGGAATGGTTCACTTCTCTAAGCAACCCAAAATGTATTTTCCTAGTATTCAGCTGCTCCAAATAACGTCTTCAGAAACTCACTCATGGATGTCCCATTTTGACACCAACTGTTAGATCCCCTCCTCAGTCCCAATGCCTGGGAAAAGAAAAGCTTCTGACCATGACATGTCATTGTCATATTCCATTGTCCATGACATGTCACTTCTAACTGCCAAGCTAGAATCATGAACACTTACTTTCTTTTTTTTTCCTCTCCTAGGAGTTGTACGTCTAGTTGGAGGGGCTGGACCCTGCTCGGGGCTGGTAGAAGTGCATTCTGGAAAAGACTGGACTCTAGTATCTGAGGAGAACTTTACATTCCTCACTGCCCAGGTCATCTGTGCACAGCTGGGGTGTGGCAAAGCTGTGTCTTTCCAGGGAGATAGGTCCTTCAGGGAGTCAGATAGACCAGTGTGGCCTGAAGAATTCCAGTGTAAGGGGGATGAACCCGAGCTCTGCTTCTGCCCCAGAGTGTGCTGTCCAGGAGGTGCTTGCCGCCCTAAGGCTGTTCGCGTTTTCTGTTCAGGTGAGATGTGGAGCAGGACTTCACCCTCGCTACATACTCTGCTGGGGTAAGGAAAACATGAGATTTGGCTGAAACCCTGTCTTCTCTTACTAGTGTACACGGAAGTCCGGCTAGTGAAAAATGGCACCCCTCAGTGTGAGGGACAAGTGGAGATGAATATTTCTGGACATTGGAGAGCGCTCTGTGCCTCACACTGGAATATGGCAAATGCCAATGTTGTTTGTAAACAGCTTGGCTGTGGCGTTGCCATCTCTGCTCCAAAAGGAGCATACTTTGTGGCAGGAGGTGATCAGATTTGGAAAGCTCGATTTCACTGCTCGGGGGCTGAGTCTTTCTTGTGGAATTGCTCTGTGACTGCCCTGGGCATTCCTGATTGTACCCGTGGAAACACAGCCTCTGTGATCTGCTCAGGTAAGAGAGAGGGAAGGGCTAACTGCTATGCAGGATGCTCTTTCAGTGAAATGCCCCTATGAGCAGAGAGTGGGGAAAAATTGTTTTAAAAGTGAGAAAATCCATGATAAAATATGGTTCTTTTCCTTGTTATTTGCCTTTAGGTCAAGGCAAGGGATTTAAGAAGGATATCTTTTAAAATTACCACACTACTGGGGCACCTGGATGGCCCAGTCAGTTGAGTGTTCGACTTTGGCTCAGGACATGATCTTGCAATTTGCAGGTTCAAGCCCTGCATTGGGCTCTGTGCTGACAGTGTGGAGCCTGCTTCTGACTCTCTCTTCCCCTCTCAGCTCCTTCCCTGCTAGTGCTCTCTCTCTCTCTCAAGATAAATAAACATTTAAAAAATAACATTAACACTATTATTTAAATATATCTGAGTATTTACAGAGAAAAAACAACATTAACACTATTATTTAAATATATCTGAGTATTTACAGAGAAAAAACAACATTAACACTATTATTTAAATATATCTGAGTATTTACAGAGAAAGTATGTAAGTAGTAAGTGTGTAGCTCGATGAATCATAATAACATGAATACCTTGTAACCCCAACCCAGATCAACAAAGAAATCATTAGCACCCCTAAAACTACATTCATACCCCACCAATCACTATCCCTATGTGCCAGCCTGAAGAAAACCAATCTCCTAACTTCTATGCTGTAGAATAATTTTTTCTATTTTGAACTTCATATAAAATCATATAGTATATTTCATTTTATGTCTAACTTCTTTGATTCCATACTATGTTTGTGATTCATGCATGAGTTATTTATAGCAGTGCTTCATTCATTTTTATTATTGTAATATATTCCACTGAATGATATTGTGACCAGGCATTGATCCATCAACTGATGGTGGAGTTTTGTCTTATTTCCAGTTCTTAATCATTACAAATAGTGATGTTACAGATAATTGTTTCCATGACTTGTGGTGCAAATATGTATTTATTTTGAGCATTTAACTCTTGCCCTTTTATTTTTGCTCTTTTAATGGTGTTCATTAATAAGCCAAATTCTTAACTTTAACAAGTTTCAGTTTATCAACTTTTTTTTTTGCACACAGTGCTTCTTATATCTTTTTATTAAAAAATGTTTTTAATGTTTATTTATTTTGAGAGAGAGAGAGAGAGACAGAATGCAAGCAGCAGAGAGCCAGAGAGAGGAGGAGACACAGAATCTGAAGCAGGCTCCAGGCTCTGAGCTGTCAGCACAGAGCTTGACGCAGGGCTCGAATTCATGAACATGAATCATTTTGAAGAGCTTCTGAGGAAAACGTTAGCAAGCTGAATCCAGAGATGTACAAAAATGAATGCACCACAACTAGATAAAATTTGTCCCAGAAATACAAAGTTAGTGTAAAATATACCAACTAACAAAACTAAACAAAAAAGGAACCACATACTCTTTTCATCAGATGTGCAAAGGCATTTTAAAAGCTTTGAGAAGGACGCATGAGAACATCTCTCAGCATACTGAAAGCAGAAGGAACTTTCTTCAGTCTGCAAAGGCCATATTAAAAAAATCCAGAGCAAATGTCACACTTAATGGTGAAATATTGAAATATTTTTCCCTGAGATGAGAGAGATGATATTAATATCTGTCATCATTGTTATCCAACAGTTTATAGAGGGCAAAAAATTTTTTAAGTATAAGAATTAGAAAGGAAGAAACAAAAGTTACTTGTAGACTACACGATTGCAAGAAAACCCAAAAGAATCTACAGTTAGATTATTAGAAGTTATAGTCCAACGGTAACATTGCTGAGCACAAACAGACCCAAAGAAAACAGGGCTATATTTTAGAGTGAATCTATGTACAAAATATATGCAAAAATAATTTTATTAATAAATAGTATCAATAAACAGAAAATAACATAAAAAGCTGTACTGCTCATGAACAGGTCAAAAACATTAAATACTGGGGAGAAAATCTAGTCAAAGATATAAAAGATCTCCAAGAGAAATTAAAGAAGATGTAAGCAATGGACAGATAAAGCATATAAATGAGTTGCAACTACTAAGTATTGTCAAAGTCAGTTACCTCAAAATTCATATGTAGATTAAATCTCACCTCAATCAAAATGTAATCATGTTTTTTAAACAAAAATATTTTTAAATTTCAGCTTTGCTGAGGTGTAACTGACAAAATTGTAAGACGTTGCAAGTGTACAGTGTGGTGATGGGATATGCATAAGCATTGGGAGACCATCCCCCCATTATAGTTAATTAACATCCACTTATCTCTTTTTGTGTGTGAGAACATTTAAGTTCAACTCTTAGAGCAAATTTCAATTATACAATATGGTATTATCAGCTATAGTCAACTGTGTTATGCATTAGACTCTCAGAATGCATATTACAACTGGAAGTTGTTAAGTTATTCATCTTATAACTGGAAGTCTGTACATTTTTATAAAGCTCTCCCTATTTCCCATACCCCAGAGCCCCTGGCAACAGGATTTCTATTCCATATTTCGATGATTTTTTTTTTGTTTTTAGATTCCACATAAAAATGATATGATGTAGTACCTGTCTTTCTCTTTCCGACTTATTCCATTTAGCATAATGCCCTCACTATCGATCCCTGTTGTCTCAAATGATAGAATTTCCCTCTTTCTCATGGTTGAATAATACTACGTTATATATGTGACACATCTTCTTTATCCATTCATCTCTTGATCAATTAACATTGTTATAATTCTATTATCTAGTTCATAAGCCTTATTCAGAATCTCACAACTGTCCCAAATACATACTTCACAGCAAAAAGAGTTGACGTAATATGCTGCATTCAGTCGTCATACCCCTTTATCCTTCTCTAATAAGGGACACTTTCTGAATCTCACTTTGTATTTCATAACATTGACTGGTCTTTTTTTAGAGACAGAGAGAGAGAGTATGAGCAGGGTGGAGGGGTCCAGAAGGAGAGAAAGAATCTTAAGCAGGTGCCATGCTCAGCATGGAGACCAAAACGAGACTCAATCCCACAACTGTAAGATCATGACCTGAGTTGAAATCAAGGGTCAGACGCTGAACAGACCGAGTCAGCCAGGCGCCCCATGATATTGACATTTTTTAAAGAATACAAGCCAGGTATTATGTAGAATCTCCTTCCAATTTGAGTTGTGGCCATAATCAGGAGAATCTTGTACAAGCATGGTAAATTGATATTAGATTCCATTCTGGATGAATGCAAATTGGATTTGGCTTTTTTCAAAGTAGAGATTATTTTACCATATTGACAATGATTTTAAAACATTAAGATATTTGGTGTTAGTGGTATGTAGTGGGGTAGTAGAAAAATAAGGATTTAAAAATTTTTTTAAATTTCTTTTTTATTTATTTCTGAGAGAGAGAGAGAGAGACAGTGTAAGCAGGGGAGGGTCAGAGAGAGAGGGAGACACAGAATCTGAAGCAGGCTCCAGGCTCTCAGCTAGCTGTTAGCACAGAGTCTGACACAGGCCTTGAATCCATGAACTGTGAGATCATGACCTGAGCCGAAGTCAGATGCTTAACCAACTGAGCCACCCAGGCGCCCCAGAAAAATAAGGTTTAGTAGAAGAGCAAAAGACTACAAAATTCCTGGAGGATAATTTGGTAATATATATCCCAGCATATACCATATATCTTTTAGATGCATTTTTTTTAAGTTTATTTATTTTTGATGGGGGGGGGCAGGAAGGGACAGAGAGAGGGAGTGAGAGAATCCCGAGCAGGATCCATGTTGTCAGTGCATAGCCCAATGTGGGCCTCGATCTCATGACTAAGATCATGACATGAGCTGAAATCAAGAGTCAGAGGCTCAACTGACTAAGCCACCCAGGCGCCCCGAGAGAAAGAGAGAGAGAGAGAGAGAGAGAGAAGCTGTAGAACCTGACACATGGCTCCATCTCACAACTGTGAGATCATGACCTGAGCTGAAACCAAGAGTCAGACGCTTGACCAACTGAGCCACCCAGGCGCCTCCCAAACATTTCAATTGTGGTAATTTAAACTCCTTGTCAGGTTAACTCCAGCAACTTGATACCTTGTAAATTTCTTTCCAATGCCTCTTTAATCCTCCTGGATTTTTGTCAAATCTCCTCTCTCTTATACCCGGTTGTTATTCC
>NW_027529427.1:1783724-1852169 GCF_008692635.1 Crocuta crocuta | reverse complement strand
TGTTATTGTTGTTATTCCTATTATTATTATTATTATTATTATTTAGATTTTAATTTTTTAATGTAATCTCCACCCCTAGCGTGGGGCTCAAACTCATGACCTCAAGATCAAGAGTCTCATGCTCTACTGGCTGAACCAGCCAGCGGCACAACCCTCTGCGTGGGCATTTTTCTTTTTAATTTTTACAAATATTTATTTTTTTTTAAGAGAGATACAGCATGAGCAGGGGAGGGTCAGAGAGAGAGGGAGACACAGAATCTGAAACAAGCTCCTGGTTCTGAGCTGGCTGTCAGCACAGTGTCGTCGCCCACGAACTGTGAGATCGTCACCTGAGCCACCCAGGTGCCCCGCGTGGGTATTTTTGATTGGCAGACATCGTAGATAAAAAAAATTATAGAAATCCTTCAGATAAGATTTTACTTTGCTTCCTCCTGGCACCTGTTGATGGACAGATCACCTTATTTAAAGGAATTGCATAATTAGATGTTGTGCATCTATCCTTGGGAGGAATAGTCTGCTTTTAGTTCAGTTTTCCTTCTCTGCTACAAGGCCTCTGGTTAATAGGGTGCCTCCTCCTTGGCCAACCCTGAATTATTCTTTTCCTCCCAGAGCCCTGTGAGTCTGGCAAAACCTCTCCTGAACCTTTCAGCCTCTTTGCTATAGTCATAGAATTGGCAATGGCCTCAAGGGGAAAGTGGCTCACCTCTGCCGGTCCTTTCTCTTAGAGCCTGGCCCCCAACATTCTCACTGCCTTGGTAGATCTTCAACACTTTCAAGCAGTACTGATATATTCCCACTTATTTTTTTTAAGTTTATTTATTTATTTTGAGAGAGACAGAGACAGTGTGAGTGGGGGAGGGGCAGAGAGAGGAGAGAGAACCCCAAGGAGACTCAGCGTCGCCAGCGCAGAGCCAGTGAGGGGCTCGAACCCATCCACTGTGAGATAATGACCTGAGCCGAAATCAAGAGTCGGACATTTAAGACTGAGCCACTCAGGTGTCCCGATATATTCCCACATTTAAAAATTCATTCTTAGTGCAGCACTTGGCTTGGAAGATAAGTTGTGACCTTGTCAGAAGCAGCACTTTCCATAAAGAAGTGAATTCTAAAATTATGGTAACACTACTCTGATGTAACAGCTTTCATCTCAGACCCCAGCACAGGGTTACTATTTAGTTTAAGTCATCTTCCTGTTCTTCAACCCTACTCAGCCTCTGACCTTGCTGTTTCTGCAGGAAACCAGACCCAGGTACTGCCGCATTGCAACGACCCTGTGACTGAATGGGCAGGCTCTGCAGCCGGATGGGAGGGGGCTTCCAACTGCTCAGGTGAGGGGTCCCACGGGACCAGAAAGCCCTTCCCATTTCCTGTTAACTGGCCCAGTGACCAGATTCTCTCCTCAGATGGCAGACAGCTCCGCCTGGTGGCCGGAGGCGCTCCCTGCGCTGGCAGAGTGGAGATCCTCCACCAGGGCTCCTGGGGCACCGTCTGTGATGACAGCTGGGACCTGAACGATGCCCACGTGGTTTGCAGACAGCTTGGCTGCGGAGAAGCCCTCAATGCCACGGGCTCTGCTCACTTCGGGGCGGGATCAGACCGCATCTGGCTGGACGACCTGAACTGCACGGGGGACGAGTCCCACATTTGGAAGTGCCCTTCCCGGGGCTGGGGACAGCACGACTGTAGGCACAAGGAAGACGCGGGGGTCATCTGCTCAGGTCTGCCCGCATGCTGTCTGCAGGTTGGGCAAGGAGGCGGGGGTCTGCAGGACCCGGGGCTGAGCCCTGTTGCAGAAGGGCCAGAGGAGAAGGAAACTTCCTGCCATAGTGCCGGTCTTCCTAGCAGCTGTGAAGATTAGATGCTTTCTTTTCCTCCTGTGGCAGCTGGGGTTGGGGTCCTGCCTTCGCAGCAAGAGCTCCCGATAGAGCCATTTCCTACAGTTTTCCATTTGAAAGCGGGGCTCCCTCTTCAGTTATCAATGGTGGCAAAGTCTTGACATCCTATTGCTGTTGAAATGCATTACCACAGTGGTAGAAGCCACACAAATTCATTAATGAACAGTCTTGCTTGTTAGAAGTCTAACAAGGGTCTCACTGGGCTCGAGTCAGGGTGTCAGCAGGGCAGCATTCTTTCAGGAAGCCCTAGGGGAGATTCCTTTTCCCTGTCTTTCCTAGTTTCTTAAGGCCATGTGTGTTTACTGGCTTGCAGGTGGCTCCCTCTCTTTTTCTTCGGGCTGATGGCATTGCCTCCCTCTGACCATTTCCCCCGTTCTTCCACAGTCGCGTTTCCCTCTGACTGAAGCTGGAAAAGTCCTCCCATTTTTAAGGATGTGATTGGATTTGGGCTCACCTAGTTAAACCACACTATTCCAGGTTAATCTTACCACCCCAAGGCCTTTAACTTAATCACATCTGTGCTGTCTCGTCTCTTTTGCCATGTGAGGTAACATATTTACACAATACGTTGTGTAAATATGTTTGAGGGTGCCTTTTATTATCACTTATTATTATTTGATTATTCTGCCTACCATCCCACTTTCCACACTCTCTTTCACAAACTCTGTTAGAAGTTTGGTCAGGAAGCAGGAATAAGCTTTCCCTCCGTGTAGAGTGCCCAGGCGAGCATTTCTCTGCTCAGATGCCGTGACATCATTGTGGTGGAAATAGAAACACAGACACAAACAGACAAAATCAGGTAAAAGGGGGACGAATTTCAGTCTGTCATCTCGTGGGTGCTGCTTCAGCAGAGTCAGTGATGAAGGCTCACAATCTCTGGCACGGAGAAAAACAAATCAAGAGCATTGGCGTGGAACACTTACCGTGGACTGTTTCCCCCTCCGTCCCCTTTCGATTTAGATTTCCTGAGCCTCAGGATGGTGAGTGAGGACCAGGAGTGTGCCGGGTGGCTGGAAGTTTTCTACAATGGCACCTGGGGCAGCATCTGCCACAGCCCCATGACACCCATGACCCTGTCCATCATCTGTAGACAGCTTGACTGTGGAGACAATGGGACCATTAACTACTCCATGGTTCCCAGGGAAGGTTCTAGACTTCGGTGGGTGGATCAAATCCAGTGTCGGAAAACTGATTCCTCTCTGTGGCAATGTCCTTCTGGTCCGTGGAAACACAAGTCATGCTCTGCAGAAGAGGAAGCTTACATCTCATGTGCAGGTAACTTACTGTCTGTTTCTATGTGTCTGTCCCAGTCCTGCAGAATGTTGTTAGTGAGACTTTGTATCCTCACATCTAAGGGATCAGTTTAGTAGAAGACTGTAAAATGGAGTGTGGATGATTATTTAATTCACAGGTTCCAATATTGTTTTGAAGGAAAAAATCAGGAAACCTGTGCCATGTGCCAGTAGGAGTCTACATGAAAAGTACCAGAAAGAATAAGTAACACCCTGACAAACTTGCTGAGCAATTGCTAATTAATTAGTAATAGTTAATTAGGAAAAGCCCAACATGTTAGAGTAAAATAAATTCTGATTTTTTTTTTTTTTAGCGGAGAGAGAGGGTGAGAGAGAATGAATGAATGTGTGCATGTGCCCGTGTGAGTAGGGGAGGGACAGAGGAAGAGGGAAAGAGAGAATCTTAAGCAGACTCCATGCTCAGTTTGGAGCCCAATTTGGGGCTCTATTCCACAACTGTGAGATCATGACCTGAGCCAAAATCAAGAGTTAGAAGCTTAACCGACTGAGCCACCCAGGCACTTCCTGATTGTTTTNTGGGCGCGAGTGCAAGTACGGAGCTCCTTACTTCTCCGCCATCTTGCCCCCTCCTCCTGATTGTTTTGTTTCTTGAGCTGATGGTATTTTACTCTGCATTGTGTTGATACCGGTCAGCCTACTTTTTCAGTCCATCTCTCAGTAGATAGTAATTGAGTTCCGTGTAGGCACAAATTTATACTGCAGGCAGGAGGATGGAGAAGAGAAGAAAATGTAGTCTCCACCATCATGGAACTTATAGTCCAGTGTTGAAAACTCTTATTCAACAGAAATTTCATGAAGAGGTAGAAAGTGGCATAGAAGTGTGGAATTGGGGTAAAAGAAGAACTCATACTTAGATGGAAACTGAAGGCTGAGTAAGAGCATCTCGAAGGAAGAAGGTGGAGAGATCACTTGGGTCAGTGTACATACTGAGGTGGGAGCAAATAATGGTGTCTTTGAGACACTAAGAAAACGCCATCGTGGTCAGAGCAGAAAGGAGTGAGGGAGAGCAGTACAGGGTGACCCTGGCATGGTGGGAAGAACCAGAGACCTCTCTGAGGCAGGGCCCAGGAAAACATTCCTGTTTAAGGGGAATTTGTTTGTCTTGGCTGCCGCATCCTGGGGAACTGAGAAGTCAGTGGCCTCATGTCCCCATGTCTTCCTGCTTGAATTTATCCCTTCTCAGGAGTCTCAGGATCCCAGTCTTCATGGCTGATCCTGTATCCTCTGGGCCTTTCATTAACCACCATGTATTTAATCTGTCCCCCTCACCCCGCTCTGCAGAGCCTGCTGCAATTTGGAGCCCATCATCTTCAAACTCCCTTATGCCCTCAGTGATCCCTTCCCACATTCACGTTCTCATCAAAATACCTGACTGTTCCCCAGAAACACTAATTTGGCCATCAACTGGAGGCTCTTTGTTTTCCTCTCAAAACACTCTTTTCTCTGGGCTGGGACTTGGAGGAGGTATACTCCTTGCCCTCAGTTGTCACTTTCAATGACTCCTCTTCTCTCTGACTTCTCAACACCCAGCTGCTTGAAACTCACGCCATGAGACAGTACTGCCCCCTGCTTGTGAATGTTGCTGTCATCATCCTAACCTCCTGGTCACTTCCCCTTGTCCACTGAAGACTGCTGCACCACGCTCACCAAGTTGTTCATCTCCGTCTCACTCCTGGAGCCAGTGGAGGTTCCTTCAGTGCCCTTAAACACAGCCAAGGCGGCATCCTCATTTCCAAGTACCTTTCCTTCCAGTCTGTCTGCCTGTGCATATGCTATGGACCACCAATAACTGTACACCTTGAAATCTTGATTTCTTTATTTCGTTCTCTGGCCACTGCCTCTTACCCTTATGGGTCCTAACCTAGGATGCTCCGTTTCAAATAATTGCTCATCCTCCCATCTGGGAAAGATGCCCAGTCTTTCCCCCTATCCATTTTTCTTACTTTTCTACCCTACTCCATATCTGCACATTTTTTTCTCAGTCAAATGAGATAATATCATCCAGCATTGTAATCGTTTTCCTTTAATCTATTCAACTCCCTTGCTTCCTCTTTGTCAACCTCACCTGGCAAGCTCCCGACCTGGTTAACGTCAACTACCTAAGTACTCCTTGTCTGCACTGGACTAACGGAAAGGTGGGAAAATGGTGAACAGTCATGGTGCCAGTCTACTTCAGAATTCACAGACACAGTCTCTAATGGGCATTCCATAGTGTCCCGAGTACTCCTGTACTTCTCCAATATGTGGGCTTGTCCTATCTTTAAAATGATACTTTACATATTTTCTGCTCTCCTCACATTGTCAACACCTGATCTATTCTCAAATCATGATCTTGCCTCTTACCTCACTGAGAAATTAGAACAGTCAGCTGTGAACCTCTCGTCTCCCTTTTACCAAATCTATTCACTTGTGATCTCTGTGCACACGCTCTACTTACTTGGCTTCCTGGCTCAGTGGCCTTAGTCCTTATCTCCAGCCAGCTCTTCCACTCAGGCTGTGGAGCCTAACTGCACTTGTCTTGTCAAGGTCTACACTTCTGTTGTGCCCTTTTCCTCATACCATCAACTTCCTCCCTGTCTCCTGGTTTATTCCCATCAATGTATCTGTGGGCTTGAGTGTCTCACATCTTGAAAAATACTTGAAGAGTTTTCCTTAACTCCAGTCCTTCCTAGCTACTGCCCATCCCTCTTCTCTCCCCTCCTCAGCCAAGTTTCTAAAAGGACGGTCAGTAATCACTCACTGTCTCCACCGTTTTCTGTCTTTAACCATTCTGAACTCATCCCAATTAAGTGGTAGCATCCGGCATTCCTCTGAATTGGTAAGGTAATGAAATGTAGCAAGCTCTTCTCTCTTCATTACTCATGATTTTTTGGCAGCATTCAACAGGCTGACTTCTCTTTCCTTCTCATCTTTTCCCCCTCCTGATAGTCACTCTACCTCATTGATTGTTCTTCCTATTCTGCCTCATAGTTCTTATGCTTACAGAGTTATAACTCCTGTGTGCAGCCTCTAGATCTCGGAGGCTCTCAGGGCTCAGTATCAGACTCTCTATTCTTCTAGCTCTACTCCCTCCCTAAGGCCCGTGGCCCAAACAACATCTGTGCACTAACAATTTTCAAATATATACCATCACAGCTGACCTCTATCCTTAACACAAACTCATATAGTCCTTTGCTACCTGACATCTCCACTTGAATATCAGTGGGCCACTCAAATTTAGCCCAAAGCAGAATGCTTGATTCCACCTTCTCAATTTCTGCTCCTGATTTTTCCTCCTCACTGTATTCCCCATTTCAGTTAAAGTCACTACCATTACTCAGTTACTTAAGCTCAATATATCGGAGTCAGCCTTTATTTCCCTACTTTCCTCACCCTCTACTTCCCATATAATAGCAAGTTCTGCCGGCTCTGTCGGCAAATATATCCTCAATGCTTCCATGCCTTCCATTGTCACTATCATCTTAGTGCCTTATCATCTGTAAGAGACAAGTTTGAAATTACTTTGTATCTTGTTTCTTGCTTATAAACCTCCAGGTGCTTCCTGTTGAACTTGAGAGATAAAACTCAGAGTTCCTATACTTATTGATGAAGCCATATATGATCTGTTCCCTACCCACCACTCAGTCTTTTTCTGGGAACATTCTGCCACTCAGTTGGTACATATATTGGCTCTCTTTGTGTCCATGAGGTGGCCAGGCCTGGGGGAAGTAAGGGAAGGCATGCTGGCCATCCTTTAATGCCTCAGTAATCTTGTACCAGGCAGATGGTGTTGTTCATCCTAAGACCTCGCATTAGCTGTTCTATCGGCTTTGCTTGCTTGGCGACTTTTCATCATGCAGTGTTTGTTTTGTTTTTTAATTTTTTATGTTTTTATTTCATTTTTGAGAGAGACAGACAGACAGACAGACACATGTGAGCAGGGGAGGGGCAGAGAGAGATGGAGACACAGAATCTGAAGCAGGCTCCAGGCTCTGAACTGTCAGCAAAGAGCCCGATGCGGGGCTCGAACTCACAAGCTGTGAGATCATGACCTGAGCTGGTCGGCCACCTAGCCTACTGAGCCACCCAGCCTCCCCCAAGTTTTTATATTAAACGTCATTTCCTTGGTGAGACCCCCCCTTATCAATTTAAATGCTGTTACCTCTCCCAAAATTCTTATGACATACTTTTGATAGTGTGTGTGTATGTGTGTGTGTGTGTGTGTGTGTGTGTGTACACTGTACACACACATGTCTGTGTCTTATTCGTTGTGAAATGTGGAGAGTGATAAACAAGTAAACAGATAAAACAATTTCAGGTGGTGTTAAAGGCTATGATTTAGTCAATGTCTCAGTAACTCAGCCCATTAGATTAATTACAAAGATTCTATTTTCATCCAACGCTTGGACTGAACACAGGGCTTCTTCGGATGATCTTGTTTGGGGGCAAGACCATNAGCTGGGCTGTGGCTCTGCCCTGGAAGCCCTGCAGGAGGCGGCATTTGGGCCGGGGAATGGGAGCATCTGGCTGGATGGGGTGAAGTGCAGGGGCAGGGAGTCCTCCCTGTGGGACTGTGTTCGAGGCTCCTGGGGACAGAGCGACTGCAAACACGAGGAGGATGCTGGAGTGAAGTGCTCTGGTGAGCGGTCTGGTTGAGCTGGAGCAGGGGTGAGGACAACGGGGTGGGCCAGGGTAAGATGGGGAGTTCACATTCCAAAAGCATAGAGGTGCTGCAAGCCCTGGATTGAGGGGAGGGGGAGGACTCAACACTGATGTTGTGGTAGTTGAGGGGTGATTTCAGGGCTCGGTGGGGATAATGGGCTGCCCTGCGCTCTGGCCAATTCCTGTACTGCGAACTCCTCTTTTTCCCTCTAGGTAAAAGACCAGTGTTGCTGTCTACTGCACCAGGTAGGGTGCCACCATCTGCGGGCAAGGGCAATATTCAGAATCTTGGGACTTGTTCTGTGGAATCTGACAGAATTAGCCACAACCGAGGCAAGGAAAGATCCTGAGGAGCCTTTGGCTGGTGGGGAAGCCTTAAGGCGTTTTCCTTGGGGAAGCTTTCCCTTCTTTGGCCCATTGTGCCAGAAGTTTCCCTTGCCCTGGGGCCAAGGCAGGCTGGTTGCTGTGCTGCAGAATCTAAGGGTTTCCCATTTGTCCATGAGTGTCACTCTTCAGCAGCAAGGTGCCTTTTCCAGGGGCTGTTTGATGCTCTGGTCTGGTGAAGCCCAAAGAAAGGGGGCTGCATTTGTGTGGCTCAGCCCTCAGAGGCTGTCGCAGCAGGGAAGCTCTCTGATAATCCTAGCACTCCCTGGGACCTCACTGCAATGGACTTGAATTTATCTCAGGACAAGACTTGGAGCACCCACCAGGGTCGTGGTCAGTTCCGTTATGTCTGAGGCTGGGGCTTCCTCGTCCTAACCTCTGGAAATGCTCAAGGAGTTTCCTGGGGCCCCTGCCCTTCTATTGGTTTTATTCTCTCCAGGGACCAGTCCAGGCCCACATTCTGTCCGTGGTATCTTCTCTCTGTCTGAGATGCTCTGCTTTATCCTGGGGGCCCTTCTCTTCCTGGCCCTCATCATCCTGGTAACTCAGCTGCGCAGATGGAGAGCAGGGAGCAGAGGTAGGCTACAGGGGGTACTGGGTGACACGGAAAGTGTGTGGAAGCAGGAGATGGGGCCAGGCGTGAGGAGGGGGGAGATGTGTTTGAAAAACTCCATCTGCTCCACATTAACCTCTAAGAGCTGAATCTCCAGAGGCTTTTAGGGTTGGAGTGTGAACACTCATAAGTCATGGCTTCTGTGTGAGACAGGAAAGAATAGAAGCTGAGCTGTGGCCGTAGGGCGGGCAAGGGAGAAGGCGCAGCTGTGGTGCATGGGCTTTGGGACTATGCAGATATGGCGGCGGCCCACACGGCTTCTCCGTGTGTGAGCCCTGGGAAGAATGATTAGCTTGTTGGCTCAGGGATGAACTCCAGTGGCAATCTCTCACTTGCGGGTGGTTTGCTCAGCCTTATCCAGTTTCGAAGATGCTCTCAATGAGGCTGTGTACGAGGAGATCGATCATCTTGTGACAATGAAGGAAGATCTGCTGAGCAGCATGGGTGTGTATCCCCTACCTTGCCCTCCTAGGACTTCTGGTTGTCAGCCCCTCGCTGTCTGCAAGCCACGTCCTCTCGGAATGTGCAGACGCCGTATGTACCCCAGACTCACAGAAGCAGCCCTCCAAAGGCAGCAGGATGGCTCCCTCCTGAGCCCCTGTGAGCTCTGAGCCTTTAGACTACGGGAGCCTCGCCTGCTCCAGCATTTCTTTTCAGCCTTACTGCAGGTTCCACGGGTGTGAGAAGGCATGTTCTGTTTGTCTGATGATGTTTTTCTCCATATTAGCATCCCTGTCAGATGATTCAGTGACTATTACACTGGGGATGGTGAGAACAGTGACTCTAAATCTGCTCCAGGTAGTAGGGGTGGATCTGCCTTGGCTGGATATTAGGGTCAAGGGACTTTCCCTCCTAGAGATGAGATCCAAGACAGACCGTCTTCCTTTGACCAGGATTAGAGGGGAGTCTTCTCTCTTCCTTGTCTGGTTGCTCTGAACGTGCCTCCTGTTGAGGCCGGCCTCTCTGTATTCAGAGCCATCCTCATCCAGTCACAATTAATACACATTGTTTGGAAAAATAACATCCGGAAAATGTAACAGATAAAATATTTTAGTAATGCATATTGCTGTAAGAGTTTCTCTGAAACATGTAGTTTTTTTTGTTTTGTTTTTAAAAAATTTTTAAATGTTTTATTTATTTTTGAGAGAAAGAGACAGAGACAGAGCATGAGCAGAGGAGGGGCAGAGAGAGGGAGACACAGAATCCAAAGCAGGCTCCAGGCTCTGAGCTGTCAGCACAGAGCCCGACGCAGGGCTCGAACCCACGAGTCGTGAGATCGTGACCTGAGCCGAAGTCGGACGCCTAACTGACTGAACCACCCAGGTGCCCCTGAAGCATGTAGTTTTAATAAGGCCATATTGAGATGTTTGTATCATTTGTCTGGTTTACGGACACATCAAAATGAAGTATATAACCTTGGAGAAGACCTGTTAAAACAAGGAGTGGATAGTTAGTGCCTCTACTTATCAGCTTCAGAATCTCTACAGCAGGATTTCATATGTTTCCTAGACCAGCCCATTTATTGTGGTTTCATCTGACCCCCTTGTCTGCTCTTAAAACCTTAGCTCAGGGGACTGACATCCCTGCTGAGGATTATGATAATGCTGAAGAGGTACCAGTGCCGGAGGCTCCTCCTGCCTCTTGGATGAGCAAGGGGGAAGCGCCCCCCAAGGAGAATGGGATGACGGCCTCTCAGGCAGGTGAGTAGGGTTAGCTGATCTCCTGTAATCTTTTGGTTCTGTCCTGGAAAGGGTGAATTCGAGCTCCTCATTGGAGCTCGAGCATATTTAATCTATAGCTCTCCCTATAGATTAAAAATTTGGATGACGTCATATCCTTCAACCATCTTCCTTTCTTTAGTGCTAGCACATTCCTTGGGAAGGGAAGACACTCTGTATTCTGGGTATCGGAGTCCCCATAACTTCATCTTTGATATGCTTGCATCAACACTTAATAGATTAATTTACTAAATCCAAAAATAAAACAACTGTTCTAATAACATTTTTGCACTGTCTCATATGTGATAGGCATTTAGAGATTTAAGAGATATTGCAATTTTGGAATTTGTGAAACATTTTGATCATTTGAGATGCTCTGTAATCATATGTTAGCCCTAATACGTACAAAGTCTATGATATATGGTGGCCTCGAATATTAAAGCCATGGTGGTGGATTATAGAGACTGAATCTGTGGGCAGTTATCTGTGGAGAGCTGGAACCAATCTGCTCCAGACATGTCAGTGGTCAAATTGAAGACATTCATTCTCCAGAGAAGAGTATTTCTCCATCTGAGGGCCCATGTGATTCCTGGGGAGGTGACAATTATGGAAGGAGCCTGTGATTGTTTTTGTGGGCATTTGGGGACTCAAGAGGAGAGTTGGATATCCAGTGAGGACCTGAGATTTCTCCCAGGTCTCCTGTGCTTTTACTTCTGAATTCAGACCTATAAATTATGAGAAATTTTCATGTCCCTTATGATTTTCACCATTCTTGGGCCATCGCTTTGCTGAGAAAGCTGTCTTCACAGATCCCCTGTGTGGGCCGTAGATCTGTGATAACAGCATTTCCCAGATAAGCTGAGGCCCAGAAACCCATATGGTCTAGATTCTAATAGGATAACCTTGATATATCTTTGCTGTAACTAATATTACATTGTCTGAGCCTCATTGAGCATTACTGGGTCTCCAGGGATGCCTTGTCACCACCATTTACTTGACTTGCTTCCACCGTAGGGCACCGTCCTGTCCCTTTGTTGCAGTCCCAATCAAACTTCTCTTTCCTGTTTCAGGCTCTTCTCTGCAGTTCTCTGGAGATGTAGCTGATCCTGGGAAAGGAGAAGACAGTTCCTGGATGCTCCAGGGAGAAGAAGGAGACCCTGGCTATGATGACGTTGAGCTAAATGACCCTTGAACATCCACTATGGTTTTCTCCTGATGTTGCATTAAAAATGAGATAAGGCCTCAGATATTCTAATTGCCTGTATTTCAGTAGAGTAGTGCTGACCTATAATTATATTATATGGAAATTACTTAAAATGAGATATTCTGAATAAAGTACTTTTTGCTTTGTTGATTGTTTAGCAAGTTTCATATGGATTCAGTTTCCCTCAAAGGAAATACAAGGTGAATAAACTGACCTGTTTTCTCACCTCCACTATAGGCTACTCAAGGCATTACTTTGCCCAGGCTCTTGAATGTTCCAGGTCTCTCTTTCTTAGACAGGGGACTCTAAACTTGGTCCATACTCATACCCTCATTCTTACCAAGATGAATCATGGGGAAAAAAAACAGTCCTGAGCATTCATGTATGCTCTTCCTCGAGATGCTGTATCATCTGTTTTTAAACAATTCCTAGGCACCAGACTTAGGTATGAATTTCAAAGTTGAGGGTGGGAGTTTGGCTGGTGGGAGAGAATGGATACAGCTTTCCTTATCCTGCCCACATTGTCATGGATCAAATAAAAATCACTGGGATCACTGTATTGACTCGGCCGGGAAAAGCCCTATGGTTACACCTCCATCAAAGTCACATTGTTCTCTCCCAGATCCCAGGGCAGGCAAGAGCCTCCCGGTATTTGTATTGAGCCAGAGCACAATACAAGGTCAGTCCAGAAAGTACTTCTGGATACAAGATCCCATGTCCTTGGATCCTCGCCCAGTATCCTGGTCCTTCTACTCAGCCAGAGCACCTCATTCTGGCATTGTTTCCTGCTTGCAGCCGCTCTGTCCCCAGAAACCTCCAGCACAATCCCACAGGGAGGACTCCCTGCCCCCGCACTTCACCCCATCCAGCCAGATGCTCCCATTCCCCGGCCCAAATGNGGGGCGGCTGATGTACCTGTGCAGGGGGCGGCCACTGGACAGCTCTTGGGCCTCATTCCTGCAGAAGCAGACAGTGGGGAGGTGCTAGATCAGGAGCAGCCGGGGGTGGTCTTGCCCCCAAACAAGATCATCTGAAGCCCTGGGTTCCGTCCAAGTGTCAGATGAAAATAGCATCTTTGTAGTTAATCTAATGGGCTGAGTTACTGAGACATTGACTAAATCATAGCCTTTAACACCACCTGAAATTGTTTTATCTGTTTACTTGTTTATCTCTCTCCACATTTCACAACGAATAAGACACAGACATGTGTGTACACACACAGACACACACACACAAAAGCTCCACGAGAGGAAAGACCCTGCCTATTTTATTTACCTCTTTGTCTCTGCTATTAGGAACTCTGACACATTCATTAACAAGCATGCATTGAGAACCTTTTCTAAATACTATATATAGGGGCTTGATAAATATTTATTGAATGAATGGATGAATAAAGCCCAGTAAAATGTGATTCCTTTAAATTCTTGTTAATCAGTAAAATAATAAAGGAATTACAAATTAATGGTAATGGTTTGTGGTAATCAGTATCACATATTCAGAAGTAATTAGTTCATAAATGCATATACCACATATCTAAAGTATTCTTATTTGGTGCAATTGATATAACACCATTACATACAGTAAAATAAATTGAGACATAATAGGGTTTTGAATGTTCTCTAGTGAAACTGTACAATTATTAATGGAAAATAAAGCTGATTAAAGGTAATTGTGGGATGAAGAATGGCATTTGAAGCATTGCATTAAAGACAGAAATCCTAAAAGCAAAGCATTATAAATTTGATCACGTAACCTGCCCCTCAGCACATGGGTAATTCTGAAAACATTAATATGCAAAAAGTGGGGAAAATATTTAGAAAATATGTAAGACAAATAGTAAATGATGTTAGTTTATAAAGAATTCCAGGAAGTCGGGATGCCTGGGTGGCTCAGTTGGTTAAGCATTTGACTTTGGCTCAGGTCATGATCTTGTGGTTTATGAGTTAGAGCCCTGCATCGAGCTCTGTGCTGACAGCTCAGAGCCTGGAGCCTGCTTCAGATTCTGTATCTCCCTCTCTGTCTGCCCCTCCCTTGTTCACACTCTCTCTCTCCCTCTCTTAAAAATAAAAACCTTAAACAAAAAAAATACATTGTGAATTATAAAGCATATATAAAATTGCATACTTTATGAGTGTGAGTGTGTGTGTCTGTGTGTGTCAAGACTGAGATATGCCTTCTATTAAAGCAGAGATTTATAGTGCTCACAAAGACTCTAAAGGGAGCTGACTTATACTGTTTAGACTGTAACACGTGCCAGGCTTGGGGAATATTTGGTGACCTTTGACACCATGATGCCGAAGTTAAAATGTCACAAGTAGATGGGCAAACTCACGTGAACGGAATGCTTTAGTAGGTGAACATACTCTGTAACAGCAGGATTCTAAAAAAGTTCTCTCTGAGAAAAAAATACGCTTGATTGACGAAATGTGATTTCTTCTTAGCCTGATGAGAAATGCGTTCGTTGTTCTCGGAGCTGGAGAGGCCGACCTGGAATCAGAGCACCAATTTTACATTTCATTCTGAGAGTCTACCTCTACCCTGAAAAGCCTTCAAAGCCTCAAAAAGGACAACCATCATTAGTATATGGTCAGAACCCAAGGAACTAGAAGTTCCAAGAAATATAACGTGGAAATGAGGAGCAGAACCTCTCAGTCCTGTTTTTTCTGCATTTATTAAGATGATCATATGATTCTTTTCTTTCAACCTATTAATGTGACGCTTCATATTGACTGGTTTGGGGGTGTTGACCATCCTTGCATCCCAGCGATAAATCCCACTTGTTCATGGTGAGTGATCCTTTTAATGTGCTGCTGAATTTGGTTTGCTAATGTTTTATTGAGAATGTTGCATCTATAATAATCAGAGATATTGGCCTGTAGTCTTCTTTGCTAGTAATATCCTTTTCTATTTCTGGTGTCAGGAAATCCTGCAAGATTTCAGCCAACATCACTATTTAGGGTCCTATAAAATGTTTAATTCACTAATGTGGGATCTTTCACTACACTGCTTCAGACCAAGGGTTCCGCTTTATGGCAAAGGAGACTTGGCAGGAGTTATGTGACCATGGGACCCAAGGGCCCTAGCACCCATCCACTGACAGAGTGATGGAAATTATCTGTCGAAGGTGTAGCTGAAAACCAGCTTGGAGATGATACCCCGCCAGAATGGGGTCCACACCCACAGTACAATGTATGTTTTCAAAATCAGTTACCATTATGTGGTTACCCATGATAGGGCCAACGGGTAAGACTACATGGATCCAAGTCCATCCAATAGGAATGGAATGGCTATGCTTACCTTTATTCCCAAGAGTCCACTTGACGCATTTGGGATTTCTATCTTCTAAGGCTAGGCTTTGTGGGTTTGTGGATTTAGAAGCTCTGGTTCCCAGAAGGAAGAATGATTCTACCAGGGGTCACAGTGAGTTCCATATTAAACTTTAAGCCATGACTGCTTTCCAATCACATCAGGGTATTCATGACAAATCGTCAACAAGCAAGAAAACGATAACCTCATTGTTGGAGTAAATGACCCTAATCATCAGGAAGAGGAAAACTTCCTCACACATAGGTGCAGACAAGAATATACTTTGGCACCTATATTTGAATATCTCTTGGCACTCCCAAAATGGGGATTTTGATAATAAATATACACACCAGTGCATGAGTCACAGCCTGAGAAGTTTAGGGTGGCCAGAGTTTTAGATCCCTCAGGCTGAGGGTCTGGATCACCCCACCAGCTAAGCTACCTACACCAGCAGAGGTGCTAACAAAGGATGAAGGAAATCTAGAATGTGGTAAAGGAGGGAGATGATGATTGGTAGTTGTGGACACAACACACAAGTGTAGTGGGGGGGATCTGTAGCTTGTCTTAACTAGCCTTCCTCTTGCAAATTGCCCCAGAAAAAGAAGCATACATGAATTCATCAAAAATAAGTTCTCATAACAATGTAAAATGCATACTTAATGCATAAAGCAAATGAACTGGAGGGATACAAAAGGGGGCTGTGGTGGATGCTATAGTGTGACCCCCTTTCTGACTAAGTCATTCGTTTTCGAGATGCTGTGAGTGTTGGCGTCTGTCCCCTCCTTGGGGACAGCCCTCATCCAGTGACACTTCAGTGCATGGGTCTCTTGTTTCTATTTGGAAAAAATATGAAGGGCCGTTCCAGATCCCTGTGGTATCAACCAAGCCTCTGTGACTACATTACAGTTCAACTTATTGCTCTGCCTAACCTGCTTCCTTTGGTCTCCTAAGAGAGTCTTCCTCAATAAACTTCTGTCCTCAGATCTTCATCTCAGAGCGTGTTCTCTGGGAGAACTCAACTTGTAAGAGCTATTTCTGTTATAGTGAAACTTTCATTGTGACTAAAGTGTTAGTTCTTGGTCCTTATTTTGGTACCAGGTATGAAGCATTGGAAGACTTGGCTCAGGGTTTACTACTGTGTGCATTTCTATAAGCTCTAGACTAATACTGATACCCTGCGATATGGGTCACTGCAGGTGACAGGCTCCTGGTATCAATTCTATTGGGAATCCAAAAAAGGATTGAACAGTTTGTTTTTATTCTTTTTTTAAAATTTTAATGTTTTATTTATTTCTGAGAGAGAGAGAGAGAGAGAGCGTGAGCAGGGGAGGGTCAGAGAGGGAGGGAAACACAGAATCCGAAGCAGGCTCCAGGCTCTGAGCTAGCTGTCAGCACAGAGCCCGACATGGGGCTCAAACCCACAAACTGTGAAATCATGACCTGAGCTGAAGTCGGATGCCTAACCGACTGAGCCACCCAGGCGCCCCTTGTTTTTATTTTATATCTCATGATGCTGTCCAGGATGTGTTGATACAAATTAGTGGATTGCTGAAGATGTGGTTTCTCTTTTCTGTACTTTCTATCATGGTGTGCAAATATCTCCTCTAGCTATTTGGGGAGGCTGTGTTTGTTCTGGGGAATGGAAATGTCTGGCTGATTGAGGTACAGTGCAGGGGTATCTAGTCCTCTCCACAAGCCAGTGCTTGCAGTCCCTGTAAGACAAACTATAAGGGCAAAGAGAATCTCGGGGTGAGGTTGTCCGATGAGTGAAGAGGACTGGGCTGTGGATTGAAACTCTGCAAAAGAAAATTTGTTTTTTGACAGTTTGGGGGATTAGTTATATGCTGGGTTGAATAAATCCCTCCAAAATCCATGTCCATTCAGAACTTCAGAATGTGACTTTATTTAGAAACAGCATCTTTGTAGATGTAATCAAGTTAAGATGACATCATGTTAGATTAGAGTGGACCCTAATCCAATGACTAGTATTTTTATGAGAAAAGGGACATTTAGACACAGACACATTTCACACAAGAACACTGTGTGAAAACCAGAGACACAGAGACTGCCATGTGATGGAGGAGGCCAAGGTTGGAGTGATGTGTTTACAAGCAAAAGAATGCCAAAAATTGCGAACAAGCACCAGAAACTAGGCAAGGAAGAATCCTCCAGAGAGAGCATGGTCCTGCTGACACCTTGATTTTGAACTTCTTGTCTCTAGAACCTTGAGAGAATAAATTTCTATTGTTACCCAGTTTGTGGCAATTTCGTATGACAGACTTAGGAAACATGGTAGGAATGCAAAAATGTTCTTTCCAAAAGTCTTCAGTGGAACTGTAAGAATTCTTATACGAGGTGAGGCCATGTGCCTAAATCGATGGATTTCTCCAGGTATTTTTGGAAGAGCGGAACATAGGACGTCCCAGGAACAGGGTGAAAGAGTGAGGGTGAATGTCCTGGTGATAATTGGACAACCTTAAGCCTCTCTTTACTGTCAAGGCAATAGGGAAAATCTGCCTCATATTCACATGAAGACAGTGTTCCCTTCTTTTTGTCACA
Source organism: Crocuta crocuta (assembly GCF_008692635.1). Lineage (NCBI taxonomy): Eukaryota > Metazoa > Chordata > Mammalia > Carnivora > Hyaenidae > Crocuta > Crocuta crocuta. Next base: position 1,834,536 of record NW_027529427.1, on the reverse strand, counting down.
TAGGGCAGGACAGCTATTTTAAGATTCTCTTTGGTGCACACATTTTAGACAAGATTGGATGTGCCCCGAGGAAGACCTGGCCTTTCAGAAAAGGATCAGGAGTCCCTTCTTGGGAAACTTTTCCCTTCCTTGGTTTGACTTGGAACAGAAAATTTGGAAAACAAACCAGTTGCCATGCATGTGGGTCTGGTTTGCTTTGGGAATATTCTCATCCTAAACAAGAGTGCTCTGAGCCTTCTTTCTCCCTGCTCTGATGTGGGTGGGCTCCCTTCCTGGAAAGTGGGGCTGGATATAGTGCTTCTGAACCTATGAGTTTGTGGCAATTTGTGAACCTTCCTCATATTCCTTAGCATTCTCTCCTGTAACTTCTCAAGGTAGTGTTGGATAGGGTTGAGCTCTCTGAAGGCCAAAGGCTGGGCCAGTACCCGCCAGGATCTCACAATCTCCCATTGTGCCTGTGCTGTGACTTCACCATCCTGAAAACCCACCAGGTGACAGTAGGGGCAGGATTTTCCCCATGTCCTTTCCCATCCTGAGGATATGTTTTCTTCAGAGTCCAATTTAGGCTCAAATCCTGGTCCTGGGATCTTCTTTGTGACAGGTATCCTCAGTTTCATCTTTGGACCCTGCATCTTCTTTTTTCTCACTTTCCTGGTGATTCAGCAGTGCAGAAAGAAAATAAAATGCAAAGGTAGGCTCTAAAAAGGAAGTGAGGATGAGGAGAGCTTGTGGGCTGTGGATGAGAAGGGGCCCATTGTGATGTGGGATCCTGAAGCTGCCTTTTGTCCTTATTACATTTTCCAGAAAATATGCTACTTGTAGTGCTCTGGACTCTAAGCCTCAATGACCTTGGACTAGGAGGTCCAAAGAAATATGGTATCACATATGACAGCAGTGAGTTCAGCACCAGGGATAGGGACACAGGTTAGGACTTGGCCAGGATTATGTCTGTAAAGCATGAACAATGAAGGGGCTCTGATGAGCTGAGAGTGGCCCCAGAGACTTCAAAGGTGGCTCTATATGAAGGTGTTTTAGGATGTGAGTTTCTGACTCGGAAACTTTGTGTCAGTCTTGCCCACTTGTAAATAATATCCACATGGGGCTGCATGTGAAAACATCAATAATGACCATGAAACTAAAGAGGAGAAACAGCTGGAATCAGGTGGATGTCCCTGCCCTCTGTAGCATCTTCTGGCCATAAACCACCATCTGGGGTGATTCACAACATCTATGGTGCAACACCTACGCATGGAATTCCTGCATCCTTCCTTAGAACCATGCTCTGTGCTCTGAAGCTCTTGGCAGATCTCTCTGATCCCCAGTGAACATGGAGTCTTCTCTCTGGAAAGAAACTATTTCAAGCCCGAGGTTCTGTTATGAATCTTTCTTTACCTTTCATATGTGCAGGTTTGTCCTTTCATGTCTATTCTGGGACAGTTTCTTGCCTGGCAAATAATTCTGTGGCCAAGCCACTACCATGTGCCAAAGAGAGTGAAGACAAAGTTAGATTTAGGAATGTTGTAGGCAAGGCAGGCCAGTCTGCTTTTGGGATTGAGGAGAGGGTAGGAAGGCCTGTGTGGAAGAGAGACTGAAGGGGGAACAGAGTTTTGGGAGATTGCAACTTCAGTCCGCTGAGAGAGGAAGTCTGGTTTCCTGGGGACCATTCTTTGAGGAACTGAATGACTATTTCTCAGGCTGCTTTAAAACTGCTTTTTTTCTGACACCTCAGTAACTGCCTCAATGACCTTAGCGGGTAAGAAAGAGGCAGTTCTGCATGAGCATAACTGCTCTGATGGCTTCAGATGTATGTTAGTATATAAGTATTTCCCAAATCAAGGTATCACTTGAGGGTGAGAGGCAACTGAGAAATATCCGTTTACTGAAATATATTGGGACATGGTGAACATTTTGGTATTTTATGGGGCGCATGCTGCCAAATTTTTAAGCTGACATAGCCACCAATTATCCAGAATGCCTTTAATTATAGCCTCAGGGATTATTGGTACTTGAAGGGATCATAGGAATTGTATAGTCAAATACTGCTACGTAGATAAAATAACTGAAAGTAGATAGGATGTGACTTTCTCAAGGTCACTCAAGAGATCACTGTTAGATCTAGAATGACCCTATCCTGATTCCTGGGAATAGGTCTCTACTTACATGCTCTACCAGAGGCCCTAGCCCGCTCTTGGGGGGACAAGAAGCAGGTGATCTAGAATACAACTATATAAATGAAGGGTTTCTTGTCCCTGAAATTCTTACCAAGACTTCTTTATGCGGAACAGATGAGATGGACCTGCTCAGGGCCACCTTAATGGGAATGTGACCTGTGCAATTGCCCGTGTCCCCACACTAAGAAGGACCTCACATTTGGTTTGTTGCCCTCCTTGTTGCCATCTTGAGCTTCTTGATAGTTTTTGAACAAGAGGCTTTGCATTTTGTTTTGCAACAGGCAAATTATGTAATCCAGAGAATGGTACCTCAGAGACACATAGAAAAATAGTCCCTTACAGACAAGTAAAAGAATATCTATTAGAAAAAAGTCATTTCATCAATTTCTTGGCATCTTTAGGGAGGATGGGAATAGGCTGGATTTGGTGATAGGGACTCTCCTGCAGTTACGGCTGTGCATGTACTTTTTGATGCTGCTATCGTATTTTCCCAACTACAGCAATCACATAGATTATTAAAAGATTTTTTGGGTAAATTCAAAATGTGACAAAGTGAGAAATCGAGTTAAAATGGCAGAACATTAATGTTAGACTACTTTTTGACATTCTATGGCTGCTAATAATATATTAAGGTTACTCTGATAAGTATGAGTTTCTATGGAGTCAGGTTTTGGGTGAAGGGCAAGAATTACGCCATATTTCTTTAAGACCCATGGCAGGACTGGTTGCATAATTTTCAGGGCCCAATGCAAAGTGAAGTGGGATTCCTTGTTCAAAAATTATTAATGTTTTTATTTATTTTTGAGAGAGAGGGAGTGAATGGGGGAAATGCAGAGAGAGTAGGACAGAGGATCTGAAGTAGGCTCTGTGCTGACAGCAGTGAGCTTGATGTGGGACTCGAACTCACGAATGGTGAGATCATGACTTGAGAAGTTGGATATTTAACCGACTGAGCCACTTAGGTGCCCCACAAAAATATGAAGACTTTGAAGATGGTGAGAACAAGATCTTAGACGAAACATAGAGCCTTCTTGAGCATGGAGTTCTACACAACCGCATGAGTTACATGTCCAGGAAGCTGGATCCACACAATGTCAGAGTCGGAAGGCTACCACAGCCTTTGTGAAGGTGGTGGGGTTCCTTGGGAGGAGAAAAACAGTGGAAGTTGAAGCAGCTATATCCGTTTAAGGACTTTCAGAAAAGACTGGGATTGGGGCACCTGGGTGGCTCAGTCATATTGGCATCCGACTTCGGCTCAGGTCATGATCTTGTGGTTTGTGAGTTAGAGCCCCGCATGGAGCTCTGTGCTTACAGTTCAGAACCTGGAGCCTGCTTCGGATTCTGTCTCCCTCTCTCTCTGCCCTTCCCCCATTCACGCGCTCTCTCTCTCTCTCTCTCTCTCAAGAACATGGAAAAAAAAAAAAAAGACTGGGCTTATCCCTGTGGACATTGGGAAAGTCGGGATCTGGTCTCTAAGTGACTTCATGGGGTATATGGTATTGGAGTTATATCTTCCTGTCAACAAATTCCTTTGATTCAGCCCAATCTAATTAAGAAAAGTAGGATGCTTACCATTCCTTCTCCGATTTTGTGTCTCTGCTATTTGTATTGACTTAGAAAGAGGTTTTTAATCTCTGTTACAGATATTCCCTAGACAATGATTTGAAATCAATAAGTTTGTATTGATGATTTCCCTGATGTGTTTTATATTATGCAGAAATTATCTCAAGCTGAGTCCCCAGGACGCTGTTTCTCTCGTGCCCGTGATTCTGATGCCTCTAGAGGGCTCTGTTTAGTCTCTGAGTTATAACAGAGCCCTAAATTTGCTATTGCAGGTTGGTTTTCACTGTCTTCAGGGAAAGGAAGTCTAGAAGAGGAGAAAATCCTGAATGAAGAAGAGCTTGTATGTGACAATGCTGAGTTTGGAGTCAGTAGGATGCCATCTGAAGAACAAGTATGCCTATATTGAAAATCCTATTATGTTTTGGTCCAGGCTAGAGGTTCAGAAAATATCACTGCCTTCATCCAGATAGGATAATGCTGACTTGTGTTCCATCTTTATATAGAGTGTCCAATAATAAATACTTTGGTCCTTCCAGACCAGTTCTGTGTTATGAAGAAATTTTTTGTTAACCTTCAGAGGCTTTAACACAAACTGATTTTTATAGAATTCATACCCTAGGTGCTTTAATCCAAGTATACATTTTCTTTTCCTGAGTGAAATCCTAAGTGACTGATCTACGGTCAGACTGAAAGAGATGTTAAATCCAGCTCCAGGGCTGAGGTTTCTTTCCTCAAGATGACATCACAGTAAAAACATTTGAATATTCCAGAAAGGTTCTATCTTAATGACATCATCTTTTCTTACATAATTTTAGCCCCTCCCCTCTCTTATGGACTCTGGAACTTGACTTCATTTAGGGTAGATGTGGGTATGTCAGAGATTTCTTAGTAAACCTAAATAAATCTAAAAATTTAACTGAGGTGTAATTGGAACAGGAAAGCAGAAGTCACTTGGAAGGAGAATGTGACTTTGACTGTGAAGATACTTATGCCTCAGCTTGCTTCCAAACCCAGCATGTGTCGTCATGGTTGAGTTTTCAGGTGTAGCACATGTGTGCCACACATTTAATTAAAATAAATACTATTTCTTGGGTCCTCAAGCACAGTGATCTTTGCAAATGTAAATTGGTTCAAATTACCTCACAGGCGGAGTAACTTCTAGGATATGAACTGAGAAGACACTCCACATTCACCATGGCTGTAACATGCTGAGGGAACAGAAATGGCCCAGCTCCTATACTTGACCCTAATCTGGTTTCTGGCATTCCCAATATTCACCCAGAGATATATAGTTTCTGATCTTTTCCGATAGCGCAGAGAAGTGAGCACAGGTGCAGGACATCTTGGAAAATAGCTGCTAAAAAGAGTTATACTGTCTCTGTAACGTTACTCTCTGCACCACTATCTCTGAATTACTTGTTTCGAAGATATAAAGTAACCTTGGAGCGCCTGGGTGGCTCAGTCGGTTAAGTGTCTGACTTCAGCTCAGGTCATGATCTCACGACTGTTGGGTTCGAGCCCCGCATCGGGCTCCGTGCTGACAGCTCAGAGCCTGGAGCCTGCTTTGGATTCTGTGTCTCCCTCTCTCTCTGACCCTCCCCGCTCATGCTGCCTCTCACTCTTTCAGAAATAAATAAAACATTTTAAAAAATTTAAAAAAAAGTTATAAAGTAACTCCTTAGATTCAAGCTATGAGTACCGGGAAGTCAAATGATAAATGCTTACAAGGAAAAAGTGCCTACTTTCATCTGCAAATTCCATCCAAATGTGGGCCCATCCATCAATGGGGAAAAAAAGAATGAGGTCCTTTATTTCTGACCTGTTGTGTTTTTTAAAAAATTTTTCTAATCTTTATTTTTGAGGGAGCGAGAGACACAGAGCATGAGCAGGGGAGGGGCAGAGACACAGAATCTGAAGCAGGCTCCAGGCTCTGAGCTGTCAGCACAGAGCCCAATGGGCTCGAACCCACAGACCATGAGATCATAACCTGAGCTGGAGTTGGACACTTAACTGACTGAGCCACTCAGGCACCCCTGACCTATTGTGTTAAAATCAATAGGATCGCATGTGGTAGAGAGTAAGCTCAGACTTGCTCATCTCCTGAGGTTCCTGAGAAAATCATTAGAGCTCACACATCTGCTGGGAAGAGATACACAGTCTAGGGGCGCCTGGGTGGCTTAGTCGGTTAAGCGTCCGGCTTTCGCGTGGGTCATGATCTCGCGGTTCGTGGGTTCAAGCCCCGCGTCGGGCTCTGTGCTGGCTGCCAGCTCAGAGCCTGGAGCCTGTTTCAGTGTCTGTGACTCCTTCTCTCTCTGACCCTCCCCTGCTCACACTGTCTCTCTCTCTCTCTCCTAGAAATAAATAAAAATAAAAAAAAAAACAAAAACAAAAAAAGAGATACACAGTCTACATGTCCAAGTTCTCAGGTCCTTTGGAAAATAAGAAATAAAATTATTTGAATCACTAGTTCTGCATACTGTCCCTAGACATTCTAATGGTTCTCAAGTGTGTTAGGCTCTCATACTTCTAACTACTACTTCCTCAAAGTGTCTTTTGGCTGAATTCTTCATCTCTTACTTTCTTTCTTTTCTCCAGATGCCTCTTGTCTTCCCTCTGCTCCATTTCACCTAATGTGTGGACAGTTTGCTCCTTCTTCCTCCTCTAAAACATTATCAAAAGCTTTCGTAATCAGTATTCACTGAAAGTTAGTGTTAAGGGGCATGGTAAGGAGATAAGATAGCCTGGCAAAAGATACAAATAATCACCAAATTTGACCTAATCTTACAAAGTTTTTTTAAAAGTTATTTAAGTAATCTCCACACCCACTGTGGGGTTTGAGCTCACGGACCCAAAATTGAGAATTGGATGCTCTTCCGGCTGAGCCAGCCAGGCACCCCAAATTTGACCCAAACTTAACATCCCACTGCTGTTCTCTCCTATCCCCCTTGCCTGAGGGAGTTTCTCTTTGTTCCTCTCTCCCTGTTCACCCTGTCACCGTTACTTAGCACACACCTGCCCTGTCTCTCTGTTGACGTTTCCTCATTTCATTCTCTGGTGGGGTTTGAAATGCTCTCAAACGCCCTCTCAAACTTGGCCTTCCTGCCTCATGTATAGAGAGGTGAAAGGAGAGTAGGCCAAGAAAACATCCTGAAGAGGAATATCATCCACTTCAGATCCTGTGCTTGATCCTTGGGCAAAAAATGTGCGAAAAGGTTTGTCTTTCTATCATTTGCTGCCTGGACAGCTTTTGGTCCCCGGATACTTATAATTCCCTTTGCGCATAAGGTGACCCCACTCCACAGAATTTGCATGTTCTGCTTATTTGGAGCACAGGTCAGCCTTGTGCTTTGGTCTAGCAGGAGCTGGCTAGATTTTCACATAAGAATATGATAGAGCTTTAGCATGTAAACAGATTAGTTTATAAGTATGCACAGGGATCTTATCCACATAGCAGACTTACTGTGAGGAATATGACTCCAATCATAATATTTGGGCACTGGTTAGCCTCCTGTAATATGCATAGAGAGTTAACTTTTACTACTATTATCCACACCCCACCCCCCATTTTCCTGATTGCGAAAGCTGTTGCTATTGTTTCTTTTGATATAGCAAAGTTTTCTTTCCTGTCCCATACACCACTGTGGTTATAACGGCAAATGAACCCAATGATGAACAGGAAAACATCCTGCACATCCCTTGGTAATATCTAATTAACAGTAATGTAAGAGGCTTTGCTGATCTATACTGGGTAGAAAATTGTGGTGTACTTTGTATATGTTAGATTGCTATGAAAGACCTACAGTAACTATAGAACTTCCTGAACTAGCAGCCTCGCCGTTGATCGATCATGGAAAGGGGCAACTCATTTTGGAAATTTGAATTTGAATTTATTAATGAATAGTATCTGGTGTAGTTGGTTCAAAAGTGATGCATATTTATATTATCTTCTCAAATGTCTCTCCTTCTGTGGGACAATTTGTTTTATACACCAGGAATCCTATTACTGCCAATGTGGTAAAACGAACAGGGGCTACCAATTCCCAAAATCAACTCTGAAGAAATGATCGAGGTAAAAGGGAAATAAGCATCCAAAGCATGAACTATATTAGAATGAGGCCGACTTAGGTTGAAATGGTGACCCGAGAGCAGTGGGCAGGGCAGAGTGTCATCAATGTCTGCAATCCAGGATCACTGCAATCCAGTGATCTCAGCTGCTCACCGTGTCTGCCCATGACTAACATCAGGCAAGTGCAACAGTGCTAAGCTAAGAAGTTAAGGAAGACAATTAAGAAATAAATAGGATAAATAAAGATGAAGAACAAATTGCTGAGTTGAAATATCAATTTCAGTAATTTTCTTCTTTTAAGTTTTTTCTATTTTGGAGAGAGAGAGTGCTAGCAGAGGAGGGGCAGAGAGAGAGAGGGAGGGAGAGAGAGAGAATCCGAAGCAGGCTCCACACTATCAGCACAAAGCCTGATGTGGGACTTTAATTCATGAACCATCATGAGATCATGCCCTGAGCCAAAGTTGAACATTCAACTGCCTGAGCCACCCAGGTGCCCTACTAAATTTCAGTAATTTTCCAAGAAGGCATGAAAAAAGAACAAAAGTGTGGAAAATATAAAATGCTAAGGGATACAGGGGACAGACGTAAAGCTCCAGTATATTCTTAACAGGGGTCCTAGAAGTAAGAAATCGAAAACTAGAGGGGAGGAAAGAGCTGAAGAATTGTATCAATAGATGGAAATTTCACAGAATAAAAAGAATATGTGAGGTCTCATTTTGGAAGCACTTCTAGATTACTTCTATCAAAGTAAGATAAGGAAAAAACTTTCACACCCAGACAACTATAAAGAAGTTTTAAAAAAAGTACCAGAGTAAAACTTTCAGAAGAGCACATCATCTTTAAGGATCAAGAATCAGATTGATGCTAAACATTACCTATAAGACAAACTAATATCTTAAAAGAAGCAAGAACATTGAATTTGGAATTGTATGTGGAGCAAAACTATCCTTCCTAAGTGAGAAAGAAATATGTCATATAAGCCACCATTTTTATGAAATATATTTAAAGCTGCTATTAACACAAGAAGAAGCAATGAAATTGAATTTAATGCTAAAGGCCTAGATAGTTTTTTAAAATGTTTTATTTATTTTTGAGAAAGAGAGAGGCAGCGTGAGCAGGGGAGGGTCAGAGAGAGAGGGAGACACAGAATCCAAAGACAGGCTTCAGGCTCTGAGCTAGCTGTCAGCACCGAGCCTTATGCGGGGCTCGAACCCACAAACCGTGAGATCATGACCTGAGCCAAAGTTGGACGCCCAACCGACTGAGCCACTCAGGTGCCCCAAGCCCTCGATAGTTTTACTGGTAAGTTCCATCAAACTCTCAAGCAATAATCACTATTTTATATCAAAAAGTAAAAGTAGCAGAAAATAGAGGGAAAAAGTCCCAGCTCCTTTAAAAAGCTTAGTGTAATATTAATTTTACTTTTTTATAGAGTGGTAAACTTACATAGAGGAGATGTCATAAATATTAAGTATACAATTCAAGAAGTGTTGCCTATCTATATAGCCATATGTGCATGCTAGATAAAGAAAATATTCCGGGACACAAAATGTTCTCTCATGCCTGCATCTCCTGTCTATCACTATATTGACCTTTTATCATCATTTTGACCTGTTTGAACAGTGAGAATTTTTTTCTATGTTTATTTATATTTTGAGAGAGAGAAGAGGGACAGCGAGAGAGAGAGAGAGAGAGAGAGAATCCCAAGCAGACCCCGCACTGTCAGCACAGAGCCCAATGAGGGGTTCGATCTCAAGAACTGAAAGATCATGACCTGAGCCCAAATCAAGAGTCAGATGCTCAATGGACTGAGCCACGCAGGTGTCCCTGAACAGTGAGAATTCTTTTTTGTCTGCCTTCTTTTACAAAATAGTATGCCAGTGAGGGTCAAGTACGGTGCTACATGTAGCAGTATTTCTTTTAAATTGATGTCTAATATCCTAATGCAAGACTGCATCACAACTTATTTATTCTACTGTGATCTGAAAATTGAAATATTTTTAGTGTTTCATTATTATAAATAGAGCTGATGTGAGACATAATGAGGAATCAAAAAAATGAGTTTCTTTATCTACAAAAACACTTAGGTAAAGATATATCAGCAAGTATTACCCATAGTTGATGAAAGCTATTTTTTAGGAATTCTTGGAAGAGAAACTGCTGAGTTAAAGGATATAAAAGCTCCAATGATTGAAACTAATCATATGGAGATCTATAAACAGTCTTACAAAAAATTCAGAGAAATCTTCTTAGAGAAAGTCATGAACCACAAGAAAGGCCAAGAAAACACAGATGAACAGATAAACAAAATTAGAAAAGCAATTTATAAACAAAAAGTTCAGCAAAGAAACAGAAACCATTAAAAACAAGGTTGCCTGGGTGGCTCAGTTGGTTAAGCGTCCGACTCTTGATTTCAACTCAGGTCATGATCTCACAGTTTATGAGATCGAGTTCCACAATGGGCTCTGTGCTGCCAGTGCAGAGCTTCTTGGGATTCTCTCTCTCCCTCTCTCTGCCCCTGCCCCCATGTGCATGGCTCCCTCTCTCTCAAAATAAATAAACTAAAAAAAAAAAAAAAAGAAACCATTAAAAACAAGCAGAAATTCTAAAGAACACAATGATTACACTGAAGAACTCAATATAAAGCTTCAATAGCAGACTCAGCCAAGCAGTGTGGCTGGATGGATTAAAAAGAATAAGACCTAACTCTACACTGCCTAGAAGTTACTCACTTCAGCTTTAAGATTCTACACAGGCTGAAAGTGAAGGAATGGAAAAAGCTATTCCATGCAAATGGAAGCCAAATAGAGCAGGGTAGCTGTGCTTATATCAGACAAAATAAGATTATTAGGAAAAATTGTAATAAGAAATAGATCATTTAAAATAGGAAGGGGTCAATTCATTAAGAGGATATAACAATTATAAATATATATGCACCTAACATTAGGGCACCTACAGATGTGACAGGAGACCTGGACAACAAAACAATAATAGTAGGGAACTACCATCTCTCATTTTTAACAATAGGTAGATTATCCAGATGGAAAATCAATAAGGAAATAATGGACTTAAATTGTACTTTAGACAAAATGGACCTAAAATTCTATTCAGAACATTCCAGACAAGAGCAGCATATATAGTCTTCCCAATAGTACACAGAACATTTTCCAGAATAGATCATATGTTATGTCACAAACAAGTCTTAGTAAATTTAAGATGAGTAAAATCACCCAAATACAAGTATCTTTTCAATCAAAATCTAAGAAAGGAGGAGCTAATAATAGGAAGAAGACAGGAAAATCCCCAAATATGTGAAGATTAAACAACATACTCCAGAAGAAGCAATGGATCAAAGAAGAAATCAAATGAGAGATTTAAAAAAATCTGGAAACAAATGTAAGTGGAAAACAACACACCAAAATTTATGGGATGCAGCAAAATCAGTGCTAAGGGGGGAATTTATACTGATAAACGATTGTTTTAGGAAAAAAGAAAGATCTCAAATAAATAACCTAGCTTTACACCTAAGGAACTAGAAAAAGAACAAAGTAAGCCCCAGGTTAGCATATGGAAAGAAATAACAAAGATCAGATTAGATATATATGATATAGGAACCAGAAAACAATAGAAAATGTTAGTGAAACTAAGCTTTGATTTTTTGAAAATATAAACAAGGTTGACAAAATTTTAGCTAGGCTAACTACAAAAAGAGAGAGAAGACTAAAAAAATAGGAATGAAAGAGAAGACATTACAAATAGCACAGAAATACAAAGGATCATGAGACTGTTAGGAATGATCACATGCTAACAAATTGGATAACATAGAAGAAATGGATAAATGCTCAGAAATATACAACTTACCAATACTAATCATGAACAAACAGAAAATATGAACAGACCAATAAGGAATAAGGAAACTGGCTCAGTCATCAAAAACCTCCCAACAAAGAAACACTCAAGGCCTGACAGTTTCATGAGTGGCTTCTACCACATTTAAAGAATGAATGTCAATCTTTCTCGAAATCTTCTGAAAAACTGAAGAGGGAACACATCCATGCTCATTTGATGAAGCCAGTATTACTCTGACACCAAAGCCGGATAAGGACACTACAAAAAGAGAAAACTACAGACCAATATCCTTGATGAATCTAGATGCAACTTGTTTTTCAACAAAATACTGGGTCGGAATGCCTGGGTGGCTCAGTTGGTGAAGCACTTGACTCTTATTTCAGCTCAAGTCATGATCTCATGGTTTGTGGGTTCGAGCCCCACATCAGGCTCTGTGCTGAGAGCTCCCAAGATTGCTTGGGATTCCCTCACTCTCCCTTTCTCTCTCTGCCCCTCCCCTCGCCCTCTCTCTCTCACTAAATAAATAAATAAATAAATAAATAAGCAAGCTTACCCCTCCCACTTCCCAAAATACTGGCAAATAGGTTTTCAACAGCACATTAAAAGAATCATACACAATGATCAAGCTGTATCTATCTCTGGATTGCAAAGATGGTTCAACATATGCAGGTCAACAAATGTGATGCAATAAATTAATAGAACAAAAGATAAAAGTCACATAATCATCAAAGTAGATGCACAAAAAGCCTTTGACAAAATTCAACATTCTTTCACGATAAGAAGTCTCAACAAATGGGTAGCGAAGGAATGGTCATCAACATAATAAAGGCTGTGTATGAAAAGCCACCAGGTATCATCTCACTCAATGGTGGAAAAATGAGAGCTTTTTCCTAACATCAGGAAGAAAAGTACACCACTCTCAATACTCCTATTTAACATAGTTCTGGAAGTCCTGGCCAGAGCAATAAGACAAAAAGAAGAAAGAAAACATCCAAATCAGAAAGAAACAAGTAAAATTGTCTCTGTTCGCAGGTGACATGATCCTAGATACGTAAAATCCTAATGACGGTACAAAAACTGTTAGAATGTATAAATAAATCCAGGAAAGTTGTAGGAAGTAAATTATATACAAAATCGGTTGTGTTTCTACACACTAACAAGAAACTATGTGAAAAAGAAATCAAGAAAATAATCCCATTTACAAGAGCATCAAAAACAATAAAATACTGGGACACCTGGGGGGCTCAGTCATTTAAGCATCCAACTTCAGGTCATGATCTCACGGTTTGTGAGTTCAAGCCCTGCGTTAGGTTAGAACCTGGAGCCTGCTTCAGATTCTGTGCCTCCTTCTTTCTCTGCTCCTCCCCCACTCACGCTTTGTCTCTCTCTGTCTCTCAAAAATGAATAAACATTAAAAATAAAAAAAAATACTTTGAAATAAATTTAACCAAGGAAATGAAAGACCTGTACACTGACAATGATGAGACATTGGTGAGAGAAATTTATGAAACAAACACCTAAATGGAAAGATATCCTGTATCCTATAGATTCAATACAATTTCTATTAAAATTACATTGACTTTTTTCACAGAAATAGAACAAACAATCTTAAAATTCATAGGAAACCACAGAAGATCTCTAAATAGCCAAAGCAATCTCAAGAAAGAACAAAGCTGTAGGCATCCTGCTTCTCGATATCAAACTATTACAAAGTTGTAATCAAAAAGCAGTGTGGTAGTGACATAAAAACAGACATATGGACCAATGGAATAGAATCCGGAGCCCAGAAATAAACCCAGGTACAGTTGACTAATTTTTGACAAGGATGCCATGGACACTCAGTGGAGAAATTATAGTTCTTCTGTAAATGGTGTTGAGAAAACTGGATATTCATAAGTGAAGAGTAAAACAGGACCCGTATATCATACCACTCACAAAAATTAACTAGTAAGGAATTAAAGGCTTAAATGTAAGATCTGAAGCCATAAAAATTACTGAGGAAAACATACTGAAAATGCCCCTAGACATTGACCTTGACATCAGTTTTTGGATAAGACACCAAAAGCACAGGCAACAAAGGCAAAAATAAACAGGTGGGCTATATAACACTAAAATGTTTCTGCACAGCAAAGGAAGCAATTAACAAAGCCAGAAGGCAACCTAAGGAGTGGAGGAAAACATTTGGAAACCAGCCATCTATCTGATGAAGGGTTACTATCCGAATTACATAGGAAACTCAAACAATTTAATGACAAAAAAAATCCAATTAAAAAATGGACATAGGATGTGAACAGTCATTTTTCCAAAGGAGACATACACATGGCCAAGAGGACAGTACAATGATATTCACCATCACTATCAGGGAAATGAAGATCAAAACCACAGTGAGAGGTCACCTCATACATATTAGAATTGCTATCATCTAAAGGGACAAGAGACAACTTGTATGTATGTATGCATGTATTTATTATTGGAGAGAGCGAGAGAGAGAGAGAGAGAGAGAGAGAGAGAGAGAGCGCAGGTGGAGAGGGATGAGAGAGAGAAAGAGAGAGAGAGTCTTCACCAGGCTCCATGCTCAGGGCTCGATTCCACAAGCCTGGGATCATGACCTGAGCTGAAATCAAGAGTTGGATGCTCAACCCACTGAGTCACCCAAATTCTCTGTGGCACAGCTTTCAGTGAGATGTGGAGAAAAGGGAGAACTGGGTGTATATCCAAAGAAAATGAAATCAGCATCTCAAAGAGATATTGTTTGGGGACGTCATCAAAGAGACGTGACCACCGGTTGACCCGTGACCTGGACCCTGGCCCTTGCAGGCTCCTCATTCTTTCCCCTGTTCTTGGAATGGTGGCTCTCATTCCCAGAGGACATGACCATGAGACAGCGATGTGGTGATGAAAACACCTGCATGGTGTACTTGACTGAGCCGTTAGGTGGTGAGCGGGTGGGGGCCTCCATTACTGCCTCCCCAGACAAGCCTCTCATGTAAATTCCTTTGTAAATTCCTTTATTAAACTGCCACCTACCAGCCTGGAGTGGCCTGCCTCTTTCTGCCTTCCTCATATGGGGGCCGGTTTCAGATTTCACCTGGGAATCTCCCGAGAGGATTATGAACCAACAATTGGCGAGCCAGTCAGCAGATTGAGGAAAAGGGCCTTGGTCAAGAGGCATGTGAAGAGGAACTCCTAAGTAGGCCATCGACATCTACGTGTGTGGGGGGGGATGACCTGTATGTCAGATGGACCATTGCATGAGTATAGAGACACCCCCAAGGTGCTGGCTGCTGTAATATGCTTACTGGTGAAACCGCACAGGGCACAGGGAAGGGAAGCACATGGTGGCCACGGTGGGCTGGCCTCCACTGTGGGCAGCTCGCGGGCCACCGTGCCTGACTCGAGGCTGAAGCTCGGTTTAGAAAGTTAGAAGAGCTGAGGTTAGGGCAGGACGTGTGGGCGTCGGAGCTGGTAGACAGGTGTGAGACCAGGATGGTGGGTCGAAGCCCTTATTAGCGTGCTGTGTGCAGAGCTGGGAGGGGGCGAGCGGCCACCGATTAAGACCCAGGCATTTGTGGCAAAGCCTGATTAGCGCACAAAAAGGTGGCATCTCTGAGAAAGTGATGAAATGAGGAAGAGAGGAGAATGTTATGGTAACTGATGAAAATAGACAAAACGCCTCATGCTTTGTGACCCTTACAAAAAAAAGTTTTGAAGAGCAGTTATTTCAAAACTTTTAGAAAACTTGGCATTCTTTCTCTGTCCCTTCCAACTGTAAATGTTATCATGTCTTTGAAATGCAAACTCCCTGGGAGGTAACCAAAACAGCCCACAGAGACTGAAGGAAAAGAAGGGGGCATCCTTTGTAACAATCTGTAACGTACATGTGTAATGTACATCTGGAGAAGTTCTCTTGTCCTTATTCATGTTAATGAACTCTCATGGGATTTTAACCCTGTCCACTTTGAAGTTTTGTGTTGCTTGCAGATAGCATTGGGGGTTTTTTGTTTGTTTGACACTTTGACAAAAAATGTTCCTGCAAAAGTGCTTCATTTTCAAGAGATTCATGGAAAAGACTTTGACAAATATAAGTTTCTGCTAACTAGACCAATTTGCCTTCACGTGGGAGGGACAACCCAGGGCTGCCTGCGCAGCCTGACAGTGTGTCATGGGCTGGTGGCTGGGACCTGTCCCTGTTCTTCCCCACATCAGTATAATGGGCCGTTACATCAATGATACAATGTGAATTATGTCTTCTGCTGCAGGACAGGCTTTGCTGGCGCAATCTGCAAGGGAGAGGATGGGCAGGGAACACTCAGAAAATTCAAGATCCAGACACTGCTGTAAAGTTTTGGGTGTTGTCTGGTTGGGTAAAAGTTGTGATTAATAAGGTGCAAGACTTTGTAGGGATTTTGAGGTTCTGAGGACTTAAAAACATTTTTATTTAATGTTTGTTTATTTTTGAGAGGGGAGGAGGGGCAGAGAGAGAGGGAGACACAAAATCCAAAGCAGGATCCAGGCTCTGAGCTGTCAGCCCAGAGCTGGACATGGGGCCCCAACTCACGAACTGCAAGATCATTACCCGAGTTGATTTCAGACGCTTAATTAACCGACTGAGCCACCCAGGCGCCCCGAAACTTCAGATTTAAAATGCCTTCCATGTTAAAAGGATAAGGCACTTGCTATACTGATTTAAAAAGCCTACTCATGGGGCACCTGGGTGGCTTAGTCGGTTAAGCATCCGACTTTTGCTTAGGGCATGATCTCGCGGTTCGTGGGTTCGAGCCCCGCGTCCGGCTCTGTGCTGACAGCTAGCTCAGAGCCTGGAGCCTGTTTCAGATTCTGTATCTCCCTCTCTCTCTGACCCTCCCCTGCTCACGCTGTGTCTGTCTTGTTGCAGGATTCTCGCTCAGAGAGTCGTGACACCGAGACTTTTCTTTCCAGGAAGCAACTTTATTTTGCCGGCACCGCTCAGTTGGGTTCGTACCCAAAAGAACTGAGCGGCCCACATCATATGGCATAGGTTTTTTATGCATTTTCTATTTCTTTGTCTCCCATATATGGTAATACATATAAACATGTAGTCTGATTAAGTTGTTTCAGTTTACAAGAACATGGGGGATGTAGGCAGCTGGACTCCTACCTAGGTGACCTTGAAGTCTTCTCTTCTCTCTTCTTCAATTTCTTCTTTCTCCTTAGGGAGGGGTTCCTACCACAGTCTCTCTCTCTCTCTCTCCTAGAAATAAATTAAAAAATATAAAAAAAATAAAAAAAAAAGCCTACTCACTCATGATTATTTAAATTGTATCTTTTCACCCTGTATTTATGTAAGTGCTGAATCACTAAATTTTACACCTGAAGCTAATATTACACCATATGTTAACTATCTAGAATTTAAATAAAAACTTTTTAAAAATTAAATTTATTTTATTTTTATTTTACTTTTATTTTTAAAATAAACTTAAAAAATTGTATCTTTCTTGATTTTTTCCCCCTATATACGTGGAGATTCAAACAGATGATATGAAAAAGAGAAAAGAATTTAACAGAGTTCTGCATAAGGAGGAAAGAGCTCTCTGGGAGAAGAAAGATGTGCTGGAGTCAAGGAATATTGGTTTGGCCTAAAACATGAGCCTTTCTGTATGAGGATATCAACATCAACAAAATAACAGAATCATGTAGATTTTATTCTACTGTGGTTATTAGTAATGATAAAGTAATGATGTTTTGCCCGATTCTCGAGTTCCCAGAGACCTCCAAGGAGCCGACACCGATGCAAATACAAAAGGGTCTTTATTACAAGCTCAAGCAGGGGCTCATCTGCCTACCAGTGTCGTGGCAGCAAGATGAAGCGAAGAACAATAGCGAACAGGGTTTTTAAGGAGTAAGGGATGGGGGTGTTACAGCACATGTAGCATCATCACATAAGCACCAATTACAATTACAGCTTTGACCATTCAGTATCTGTGAGGTGTTCATTCCTTTTGGTGGGACCCAGTCATGACCTTTGAGAATCCTTTGAAAATGATCAATTATGAGGTGAGTTCAAAGGGCCCACGTGGGGTTCAGGCAAGTGGTGAGAAATTGGCTAGTTTGTATCTGCAGTTCCCAGCCTTGACTCAGACCATAGGAATGTTTCTTGATTAGCTGAAATGAGGGCGGTCCGAGGATGGCTTTAGCCTTGAACAGTCTGAGATTGGGACTGGGATTGGGGCTACGTGCAGCCCGAGGTTTCTCTTAATGGAGGACTTGATTTTTGGCTCTTCAATGACACCAACATTTTTGGGGGGGGCTTCAGCTTCTAGCTTCTAGATATTCTTTTTTTAATTTATTTTTTAAAATTTACATCCAAGTTAGTTGTGATATAGTGCAAAATGATTTCAGGAGTAGATCCCTTAATACCCCTTACCCATTTAGCCCATCCCCCCTCCCAAAACCCATCCAGCAACCCTCTGTTTCTTCTCCATATTTAAGAGTCTCTTACAGACATTAGTTCTTATCCTGATAAGTTTTTTAAAAGTGTGGGTTGAAGAACTTTAGTTTCCACGACTCAACCAGAAACGAATCCAATGAAGGCCTGCAGGCATCATGGTTCCCTATTTACATCCTCTGAAACCAGGAAGTCCTTTTTAACTCTCAGGAGATCATTTCCTTTTAGTTCCAATTATTTACTAGCTATATTTTTCCTCTAATGTTCTGTAAAGAACTCCCCAGTTTTCCCATAGTGACCCATGCCTTTGCTGCTTGGGGTTTTATTTCCTTAGCTGGATGAGAAGCCCCCAGAGGGCAGGATTTAGGCCTTTGGTTTCTTGTCCAAGCCAGCCCTGGGCACTGTTTTTGTTCTTAGACAGCAACGTGGTGTCAGTGACTTCTCTTTGTTGTTCTGGGTGACCAAGAGGCTGTTTGTGGACTTTAGGAGGAAGCAAGTGCTCATGGCAGATAGAGATTAAGCCTGAAGGCTCCTGGAGATGGCCCAGAACAAGTGCTGGCACCTGGCAAAGACTGGAGGCACATTAGCACCTCATCAGTGGATGTGTCCTGGTCACGTTAGAGAAGGTCGAGTTCAGACAGGCATTAGGATGCTCGTGTGCAGGGGGAGTGGTGCCGGGACAGGGTGGGGCCCATGGTGGTGGACTGGGAATCTTTGGGGAAAGTGGCTTGAAGCACAAGACAGCCTCTGCTGTCAGGTGCTCTTTCGGATGGGAGAGAATTGATTGATCTAAGTTCTTCGAAACATGATGGGCTTGTGTAGTGGGTTAGGAATCAAAAGACATTAAAGGAACGGTGATATTCAGAGCAACCCTCTTGCCTAATGTTCTGTCTAAAAGAACATAACCCCCTTCTTAGAAAATAAACCCTTCCTGGGGTGCCTGGGTGGCTCAGTCGGTTGAGCTGGACTTCGGCTCAGGTCACAATCTCACAGTTTGGGAGTTCGAGCCCCGTATCGGGCTCTGTGCTAACACACAGAGCATGTTTTGGATCTGCTGTTCTTCCCCCTCTCTCTGTCCCTCCCCTGCTTATAATCTCTCTCTCTCTCAAATAAATAAACAGTAAAAAAAAAAAAAGAAAGAAAGAAAAGAAACTCTTCCCTCTCCATGATCCGTGTGACACACAGTCCTGACATGAACACACAAAGACAGGGTATTTCAGAGCTTCTACGGAAGGATCTGAACTCTCTTTGCAGGAAAATGCAGGACTTTCAACTTAGGCATCATTCTGCTGACAAAGACTAGATTTAGGGCAGTGAAGTCTAAGAAAACAGTTCCTTCATTTTGTGAACGGGTACAGTTCCAATGCAGTGGACTGCCCAGTCTGAGTATCTGTGGAGCAATCTACCGTCTCACTGATCTGACCTGATAGTCGTATTTTTGGCTCAACAGAGCTGCGGCAGAAGGGAAGCTCCTCGAGATTCCTTGTTTCTATACAACATGTATAGAATGAGGCTTGGCCAATCCCCATCCAGATCTCCATCCCTCCCATTGTGCCTGAAGCTGTGACTTCATCACCCCTGATCACCTAGGAGGTGAGAGAGCCCGGGGCAGAGAATTCCGTGTCTTCTTTCAGATCTCAATGGCGGAGGTTGAATCCGGGGCCAGTTTATTCCCAAATGGTGTTCCTTGGCTCTATGCCCTGTTTGCTATGCTTTTTGTATTTTTTCTCTTTGTCATATTCTCTCCCTTTATACTTGAGATAGACCAACACATAAAGAAATGTGAGTATATTTCCCCTCGGTTAGGGCACAGGGGAGCTGTATGAGAGAATATGTGTGTGTGGAGTGAGGATAAGGTACACATTATAAGGCGAGAGACAGGGAACCAGTGTTTGCTCTTCTCTGATCTTCAAGGTCTTGATGAGCCAGGGCTAAAGGTCTTGGAAATCATAATCGTGTAGAAGGATCCTGGCCAGTTCCTAGGCCAGGACTGGACTAGGAAACCCATTTGTGGCACATTTGTAGAGCATGAAGAAGTATCTAGGGCCCTGCCCAAGTTGATATAAGGTCCAGGCATACATTCCTAGGAAACTCTGTGTCGTCTGGGGATGGAGGGAGGAATTTTCAGATGACGGTCTCTGACCCACTCCACTTCGTCTTAGTCTTGCTTAGATGCAGGTATTCTCTGCATAACGCTGTGCATAAGAATAAAGGAAATGAGATAAAGATGGACCATCTGGGAAGGCCAGGTGAGTAGTCTTTGCCCTTCACCTCTGGGTTCATTGGGTCGTGAGCTGTCATCTCTAGTAACTTCCACGGTCACTGGGCTAGATAGCTAAGAACTCCACACCCACATCTAGCCTCCATGAGACAAGCCCTTCACACTCTGTGTAGCCTATGAATTCTGAGTCTTCTCTTCAGGGAGTAGAGTTTTCAAGCAGAAGTTTGGTTCTGAGCCCTCATTAACTTCATGCCGGAGTCCAGCTCCAGCCTGTCCAGGGGTCCCTGAAGGATGGATGGTGTCGGCGAGAAGAATGAGAGAGCTCCGCGATTCTTTCTAATCACCTGGCAGGCATCTCTGCCCTGTCGGTTTTGGTGTCCTTATTTACAGGTCAAGCGACAACATGACATCAGAAGATAGAATTTTTACAGTGGCTAATTTTTTGTGATAAGATGCTTTGATCAGTGGAAAGTGTACAGAAACAAGTTTTATAGAAGTATCCCACCCCATTTATTCTTGACGTCAGTCCCCCAGATTAAGATAGTAACAAACTTATCTTATTTTGCATGGTTAGGCCTTTTGACGATTTTTATGACTTTGTTTCCAATTAACAGGCTACAAGCGAGCCATGTACTTACAATGAGGTTGAGTAAATCTTATTGGGCTTGTTAATAAGTTGTTTGAGTAAGCCTTTTCTTTGATGCTGAATGTGCAAGCATCATGGGGACCATAAATGTGTCAGCCTTTGTATTTGGGTTTATGTTTTAGCTACTCTTATCCATCCTCATCCCAGCTGCCAGTGTAAGGGAGGGTATTTGTGGAATGTAGGCCTTGAGGAAGGGACAGCTATACATCACCAATTAGCAAAGGTATATGTAGTAACTTATGTTCTGCCCTTATCTGTACCTTAACTCTAAATTAGACTCTTTGTCTCTGGGTCAGACTTAATTGTCCAGTTATATTCCTTATGGCACCAGAGAGCCAACCGTACCTTAAAGAGTTTAGCTCATTTCTTTTTTTTTTTTTTAATATTTTATTTATTTCTAGGGGAGACAGAGAGAGAGAGACAACGTGAGCAGGGGAGGGTCAGAGAGAGAGGGAGTCACAGACTGAAACAGGCTCCAGGCTCTGAGCTGGCAGTCAGCACAGAGCCCGACGCGGGGCTCGAACCTACGAACCGCGAGATCATGACCCAAGCGAAAGTCGGATGCTCAACCGACTAAGCCACCCAGGCGCCCCGAGTTTAGCTCATTTCTAATACATAGGATAGCCTCTTTGAGTGCATTTACCTTTGTGTCTAGTTTTTTTTTTTCTGTCTATGATTTTTTGAATAGCTAGGGAATGAAAAACATTTTTGGTTAGTTGATTTACATGTTGAGCTGTATGAGCCTCTTGGACTAATGCAACGGTAGAAACAGAATTGTACACGTAAAGGTCAGTCTTTTATGAGTAAGGGTCATCAGCCTGTTCGTAGCTCAAGGGAAAGTATGGAGGGAAACAGGACCTGCCAGAGACACAATGTTTGCTCTCACAACATCAAAAGAAGAAGAAAACATCTTAATATTAGCCATGGAGCCTATAGTTCCTATAACGTCATCCATGCCCAGGAATAGTATATCAGTCTGTACCAAAGTTATTATTTTATTAATGTAAACCTGAAGGCAATAGCTGACCTTTTTGTGTCATTGATTACTCAGTCCTAACCACTATTTCCAGATTACTAAGCATCAATGTTTTTCCAAGCTACAACAAGTTCCTTCACAAGGTGCAATCATCATACCAGGGCCATAATAAGGGGACAAGTCACTATCAATACCAATAGACAAGGTGCCTTGGGGGTCGGTGCTCAAGCAGAAACAATTAAGTGGGGATAGATATCGGTCATCATCTGACGGCAGGAGACCTGGCAAACCTGCCTTAACCTCACAAGGAGGATTCTCAGCTGGTGAGTTCAGAATGGCTCCCAACAATTTCAGAATCTAGGGTGTTCTGTAGGTGGAAAAGTTTCTCTTGACCCATCTATACTTGTGATGTCCCTCCTGATAGCTCCAGTGACGAAGCTACCATTAAATTAGGTGACTCTTGGTACACCTGGGTGGCTCAGTTGGTTAAGTAAGTGACTGACTTCGGCTCCGGTCATGATCTCACAGCTTGTGAGTTTGAGCCCCGTGTCGGGCTCTATGCTGACAGCTTGGAGCCTAGAGCCGGCTTCAGATTCTGCATCTTCTCTCTCTGCCCCTCCTCTGCTCACACTCAGTCTTTCTCTCAAAAATATATAAACATTTAAAAAACAAAGTAGGTGGCTCTTGTCCAGGCACCTGTTATAAAATTGCCTTTGTGATAGGATAAGTGTGGAAGGAGCTTGTAGGACTAGATCATCATACAAATAGCCCGAGGAGACTGAAGGTCCACTGTTCAGGGGAACGTTCTGACCCCCGGTGACCATCATCCCTGAATGTTCTATACTTGCCTCTCTAGGTAAGGTCAGCCCTACCTTTCTTTGTGCTTTTCTGTGACTCCCTTGTGACATCACAGGGAGATAACACACCAGATTCTTGTGTTTTTGGTCCTTGAACTTAGACATCACTGAGTTCTTCGTGTCCCCTGTATCACCCCCTCAATATGAATGTTACATGTTAAACTTTTGTTTTCTCTCTGTTATGGAAGGTGAAAGTCGTGGGCTATTTGGTGAGGATTGACTTTTTGTAGCTCGTTGGACAGCTCCCATTATATAATTGTTATAACAATATAACTATTATATCACAGTAACATTATACAGCTTTATTATTATAAAGGGTGGGGTTACAAGCATAGGTAGAATCAGGACAAAGTCACAAGAAAAGGCTGGCCCTTGAGGAACAAATGCTTTAGAGCTTAAAACATTTCTTATATATCCATCTTGGGAAACCATCATCTTTTGTGACAAGTATTTCCCAAACTATGGGTTGAGAGTCATATATTCCCGTCCTGACAGGATTTTGCTGAGTGTTTAATGATGTACAGAAATTTTTATGATCGGCCTCTCCTTCATTGTGTCTGCTGTCCCAAATGGGTGCCACTATTCTGCTGGGTCACAGTTATAATCAAATGATTTTCTTCCTGTTGCAGGCTGTCCTCTGGAGTCACCGAAGAGAGAAGTTCTGGGAAGGAAGGACGATGGGATGGGAAAAGATCCCTCCCTCTTTGTGAGGGTAGCCAGGGACTCTGAGGCTGACATGTACTCCTCTGGGCCATCAGTTTGAGAGCGGCTGAGCCTGTAAAGAATCACCTGTGACATCGTATCCCAGATGTGAGAGGGCTTCTGAGACCCTCAGTATATATGTTTATACTGGAAAAAAAAAAGAGATATAATAAATATTTTGAGGTTCTCAGAGAAGTTCTGTATTACCAGGAATTCTTTTGTCAAACTTCCACTCAGTTGCTTATAGTCAATCCAAATCTCAAATCTCCCACTTTCGGGTGAAATTCTAGGTGAATGACTTGTGTTATCTTCTTCTCCTAAACAACATGGAGAGTCATTCTTTCAGGGGAAGAAAAGCTCATGGTTCCTATTAGACGAAGCAAACACTTAACCCAGGACCGCAGCTGAGTCCTCCCTTCCACCCAAGATGATCACACAGCTAATTCTTTGGAATGTTCTAAAACGTTCTGTCCAGACTGTTTTCTTGTATAAGTGCCATGCTCCTTCCACACCCTCCCGTAGGATATAGTTTCGTGAAGACAGATGCATAGGGAAGGGATTGGGATAGAATTCCTCTTTTTACCCAGAGCTTCATGCCCCTCCCCCCAATGCTGCTGCTTTAGTATCAGGTGAAGCCATCTTCACGTAAGTTCCTCCACATCATCCTCTCTCAACATTACCTACCACGTATCTCTACTTATCAGCTCTTTCTCTCGGTTCTCCTCTTTTAACCAAGTGCAATATTTTTTTTAAAGATAGACTTAAATCCAAGTATATTATTACATTAAAAGTAAACAGATGACATATTCCAGTTATTATGCAGAATTTATCAGACTAGATACATAATGAAGTGCAATATTTTTGTCATGATGGGCCCTTAAAGCATCTGTGTGGAGGCCTATAGTTGGAGAGGTATATAAGGGACTGTGGAGAAAAAGAGAAAGAAGGGGGGCGGGGAGAAGGAAGGGAGAAGGGGAAGGAGGGGAAAAAGAGGGCCGTGCTACCTAGGTTGGAAATTCAGAATAAGTTGTTTTGAGATGAAAGAGACTCAGCAGAGATGCTAAAGAAAGGTCTGGCACTACTTGTGAGAACAGTTATGTGAGAGATTTCTGCATTGCATTCAATGTTAAAATTGTCTGGAAAAACCTTCATTGTATAATTACAATACCATTTGATAAAGAATGGTTAGATTTCAATTCACTTTGATGTTCGTAAAACTGAACAGTTGCCTATTAAGGTGCTATTCAAAATGGCCATGGAATAGTGTGTGTGTGTGTGTGTGTGTGTGTGTGTGTGTGTGTGTCTGCATTTGTTTCTTTGTGTGGACTACTGTCTCTTGGTATGTTTGTGTATCTTTTTTCTTCAAAAATATTCTTGCAATTTCTGGGAGCACTTTTATTTTTTCCATTTTCCACTTTATTGTTCTCTTTTTATATGTTAGTTATTAGATTTTATTGATTCTTCTTTTTAATGTTGACTGTTTAAAAAAATTTTTTTTAACATTTGTTTTTGAGAGAGAGAGAGCAGGGGAGGGGCAGAGAGTGTGTGAGACAGAGGATCCAAAGCTGGCTCTGTGCTCACAGCAGAGAGCCCGAAGTGGGTCTCAAACTGACCAACGGTGAGATTGTGACCTGCGCTGAAGTCAGGTGGTTAACCATCTGAGTCACCCGGGCGCCCCTAAAAAGTTTTAAATAATTTTTTTACCTTCACCTCTGGGTTTCTGCATGTCTTTCTTATTTCAGTTTCCTAAATTTCTGATTATTTCCTACTCAGTGTAATTTCTTTTACTTTCTCTTTTTTTCCTGTCTACCAACCCAACACATTTCTTGCAAATGTTTCATTCTTCATGTTCCGCTACTTTGACAACTCAAAGGCCCGATTGCTCTGCGCCCCCAAAATATAATCCTTCTCCAGATGAAGTGAATTTGAGGAGCCCCAGGGCTCTAAAATTAGACATCAGACAGCCCTCTAGGTATTTCAAGCAGGAAGTGGTTTACTATGGGAAATTATACGTTTACAAAATTCCTCATCACGAAGTTTCAAAAACCTCAGGAAACCACTGCTAAAGGTCACCATGTTGCAAAATCAAGGCTGGCAAATTCCAGGGCGAGTGCAAAGGCCCCTACAAGACAAAATCTCCATAAACTGGCGAGCCCAGCACCGTGGAACCTAAACCAGATTCCACCCAGACAAGCTTGTGGGAAATGTAGTTCTCCGTCTTCCAGCCCCAGCTACTGAGGGAGAGCCTACGAGGGGGGAGGGATGGGGAAGAATTGGTAAGAGGCAATCAGCTCAGTTGCCCAGTCGGTGCAAAGGGGAGCTCTCTGCTCATCTTCCAGAGAATCCTAGTGATTACATGCTCTGTACTGCTCTAGGAGCTCAATACCGCTCTGGTTACTTCATTTTCTGTTCTTCTCAGGGATTCTTCAAGGTGCTGGGGCAGGAGGCTTCACCTTGCTCCAGCTGAAATCCCATCCTTTTGAAATCCGTGCCAGTATGGAAACTGTCTTCTTTCTCACCTTTCTAAAAGCACCTTACAATCCCAATAGCTTTCCATTTCTTTCCCCCAAATCTTGGCTATTTAAACTTTTATATCTTCGTGTGAGACATGAAGGTTCTAGTCTTGACATCCTTCCCAGAAAACGATTGCTCTTCCAAAATGCTCCCTGAGTGGTGGGAAGCCTGATATGTTTATTAACAAATACACATCGTGACCCAACCTCTGGGACTTAAACTGAGATGTAAGATGACCTAATAGTTTTCTTCCTGAACAAAGGCGGTTGCTGCCCTTGTATTTGTGTAAACAAAGAGTTTATCATGGTTGACTTCCAAAGTCAAAGCAGTCATCTCTTAAGCTAAGGACGCCATGGAGTAACACTTCCAGAAAGCTGTTCACTCCTCAATGACCACTGTCTTGATAAAATAATGCTAAATATCAAATTAAAAAGCTCCATTGAACTATTATTACTGCCTTTCTATACAATCTTCATATACCTTTAAATGTCGATAACCCCACATTTTTCTCCATTCACTATTTACATTAGTATCTTAGGTCATTAAATTAATCTTAAAGTTTTGAGTATTGTTTAAAATTTTTTTTAAGTTTATTTATTTATTTTTTTGAGAGAGAAAGACAGAGTGCAAGCTGGGGTGGAGGGGGAGCACAAAGAGAGGGAGAAAGAATTGAAGCAGGGTCCAGGTTCTGAGCTGTCAGCACAGAGCCCAACATAAGGCCTGAACTCGGGATCCATGAGATCATGACCTGAGCTGAAGTCGGATGCTTAACCGACTGAGCCACCAGGCGCCCCTCAGGCATTGTTTTTAAATGGAAAGGCAAATATTTGCTTTTTAAATATCTCACTCATGATTATAGAATGTTGTTTTTTCCCCCAATGTTTGTTTATATGCGGGGACACAGACTTTATCTGAAAAGGAATGAAAAGTATTGAGGAGTTCTGCATAAGGAGGAAAGGCATTTTGGGTGGAGAAAATGCTGGAGTCACTGATTATCCTTAAGCCTAAAACACCTGCCTGTAGCAGTTGTGGTTCTTGTGTGGAAAGCATTCACAATGAAACAAAACAAAACAAAGCAGATATGGTTCTTCTGGTAGTTATTAGTTACACTAAGTAGTATCAACAATTGCTTTTTAATTCAGCTTTTTTTTTTTTTAATAGTTTATTGTCAAATTAGTTTCCACATAACACTCAGTGCTCATCCCCACAAGTGTCCTCCTCCATGTTAATTCAGCTTTTAACCATTGATTTTTATTCATACATCTTTTAAAAATATAGGTTAAGAAACGCTCAGTTCCTCAGAGCGTTCTCAAAACGAAGCTAATAAAGGTAGGCAAGCAGCGTATGTCTCTGTTTCCATCCCCTGTAACCAGGGGACTCACTTTGACTCAAAGGAGATAATTTCTATTTATTTATTTATTTATTTGTTTGTTTATTTAATATAATTTCCTCTTAAACATTTTTTTAACATTTATTTATTTTTGANGCATGAGCAGGAGAGGGGCAGAGAGAAGGGAAGACACAGAATCCAAAACAGGCTCCAGGCTCTGAGCTGTCAGCACAGAGCCCGACGAGGGGTGGGGCTTGAACCCACAAACTGCGAGATCATGACCTGAGCTGAAGTCGGGCACTTAACCAACTGAGCCGCCCAGGCGCCCCATAATATAATTTCCTCTTAACGTGCACTGGTCATGTTACAGAAGGTCGAGTTCAGACAGGGATTGGGATGCTCGTGGGAGGGGAAGGGGGCCCGTGGCGGTGGGCTGGGAATCTCTGGGGAAAGTGGCTTGAAGCACAAGACAACCTCTGCTGTCAGGTGCTCTTTCCAATGGGGGCGAATCAATTGATCTAAGTTCTTCGAAACATGTTAGATGGGTTTGTGTAATAAGTGAAAACTTAGGCGATACTGCTCCAGAAAGTTCCATCTGTGAGCAAGGTCGTGTTCATGTACCAGGTAATGCCGAGGCCGGATCCCTTGGCTCTCTCCCCAGGGTCTCCAGAGCTGCCGCCAAGAACCAAGGAGCATATCCTGGTGCGATTCAGAGCAGTGCCTCTGCCTGATAATTCTGTTCCATTTAGAAGACAACTTACAATTTTCTCAGNAAAAAAAAAAAAAAGAACATGGAGACAGGGAGTTCTGGAGCTTCTAGGCAAATATATGGATTTTCTGTTCAGGAACATTTGACCTTTCTTCTCCCACCAACTCAGATGTCTTTTACTCTAGATAAAGCCGGGACCTCAGGGTCTCTATGGCAGCACAGGAGTCTGAACAAACGGGCCACCCCCTTTGAATGCAGATATGATTCCAATGCGGGGACATGCCTAATCTGAGCATTTGTGCAGGAGTGTTCAATTTTCTTTGCTGTGGTTAGACATTTCAGTGTTTGGGGGGCCACTGAGGCTCTTGGAGAAGTGAACCTATCTGATTTTCCTCCATGTTTGTTTTTTGAAAGGCTTGGCCAATCCCCATGGAGATATTCATTACTTCCATTGTTTCTCAAACTGTGACTTCATCACCCTGTCACTTAGGAGGCGACAGAGCTGGGACAGAGATACCTTTATCCGTATTCACATCTTCATGTATGGGTTGGAAGCAGGCAGCGGCTTACACCTAAATGTGGCCTTTTGGCTATACATCCTGTTTACCACGAGCGTTCTTTTTATTGTCTTTGTCTTATTTTTTCCCTTCTTCAATGAGGTTGATGAACACATAAGGAAATGTGAGTCTTAATGTGGTGCCTAAATGAGGAGGGGAGGGATCCATTAAAATGTGAGGTATTTGAAAATATGCCCCTTAATACACGACCTGGGAAAACAGTTCTTCATCTCTGGATCTTAACCCTTTCAACGACCCTGGGCTGATAGTTCCTAAGAAATCATGCTTTCATGTATGATAGAAATACCTGGGGGCAGAGGCCAGGACTTGGCTAGGAAGTCTGTTCTCAGTATGCCTGTGGAGCCTGAGGAAGTATTTGGGGCCCTGACTGAGCTGAGGTTAATGCCCAGGTATAAGAATATGGGGCACCTGAACGGCTCAGTCGGTTAAGCAGCTGACTTCGGCTCAGGTCATGATCTTGCAGTTTGTGAGTTCAAGCCCCACGTTGGGCTCTGTGCTGACAGCTCAGAGCCTGGAGCCTGCTTCAGATTCTGTGTCCCCCTCTCTCTCTGCCCCTCCCCTGCTCATGCTCTGTCTCTCTGTCTTTCAAAAAAAAAAAAAAAAAGAATATGAAAACCCTATAGCACCTGGGACTCCGTGAGGATGTTTCCAAGTATTTGTCTCTGATCCAGGGAACTTTGTCACAGTCTCGCTCAGGTACAGATGGTCCCTGCATAATGCTGTGTGTAAGGATAAAGATGACAATATTATAAAGATGGACTGTCTGGGAAGGCCAGGTGAGTATTCTTTGCCCTTCACCTTCTAGGTTCTTCTGTACAAAAACCTGGCAGCTCTGGTGAGTTCCGAAGCCCATGTGCGAGGTCGTTTAGACATGCAGAAATCTGATCTTAGCGGGACAGTCCCCTCATGTTCTGTAAATGACCTCCTCTTTGTTTCAGGTAAACCCAAGTCTTCTGAGCCTTCTTTCTGGCGAGAGCATTTGTCAAACTGAGTGTTTGCTCTGAGCTCTCATTAATGCCTGTGAGTGGAAATGTTTCTCCTTTTTGTCTATGTCTGTGATGTTTCTCTTTCCGTGAAACGTGCCTTTCAACTGACTCAGTGATGAAATTTCCATATTACATGGTAGAGAATGAAAGATTTATAACCAGGCAGTGGTTATGAGTTTGATTGTGAAAGAGGAATAAGGATAGAAGGACCCTGGCATCTACAGAGATGAGACCTTCTGAGATAAATTGAAAATCATTCTGATCATCTGTTGACTGTAACTCCCACAGACCATGTACGCGAGGTGACCTGCCTTTCCAGGTAGGGCCAGTTGTCCCTCCTTTGTGCTGTTCTATGAGTCTTCATAGCATCGCAGGGAGAGAACACACCAGGTGCTCGGGTTCTCTGTGTCCACCATCCCCCACCTTCAGTATGAATGTTACATGTCCTACTGATACCTGGACCAAGCCTCCCTCTCACAAAATTGAAATGTCGGGTATATAAAATGTTGTCATGTTGCTTTGAGGTCAGTAGAACAGGTGGGAAACAAATTTGGGGCTGAAGGAAGTATTTGGATTGGAGGATGTTTTTATTAACTCAAGGGAAGAATGGTAGATCATGTACTCAAGTCTGTCACATTCCCAACATAACCACAGTGTACGGTAATTTTAATTGTAAGCAACCACAATGTCTATTGCAACATTGCCATTATATACATGAGAATATGTTATTTATTTACTAAAACATTTTAAAATCTTTATTTATTTTTGAGAGAGAGACAGACAGAGTGTGAGTAGGGGAGGGGCAGGCAGAGAGAGAGGAAGATATAGAATCTGAAGCAGGCTCCAGGCTCCGAGCTGTCAGCACAGAGCCCGACATGGGGCTCGAACTCACGAACCTCGAGATCATGACCTGAGCCAAAGTCAGCTGTTCAACCAACTGAGTGGCCCAGGTGCCCTGAGAATATATAATTTATTATGGTAGTTGGAGAAGTTGGGTTGCCCGACATTTCACACGAAGTCACTGTAGTTCTCAGTCATTTGTATAAATATCTCCACTTTCCCAGCTCATGCTCCACTCCACCACTCTGCTACTGTTCTTGAGACCCATTTGCCCATAGAGCCCAAAGTCAGAACAACAATATCTCATGTGATCATTTCAAAAGAGACACATGGGTGCCTTTGTCTAGAACCTTTCTTAATGCAGCAATGGGTGAGGGGAGTATCGCCCTCATGGAGGGGTAAAGAGCACAGCTTGACCATCCAAGGCCTCTTGTAAGTGGCCAAGGAAAGTTGAAGTTAGTATAATTCCTTTCTGCCAGTTGAGAAGCTGAGTGGGCTCCTCTCTCTCCTGCACATCAGCTGTGTCCTTTGAAAGGCATTTCTGTCATTCCCCTTCACAGGGGCTGAGTAAACCATGTGGCTATCCCTCTCTCCTACCCACATTCTCAGTCACTGAGGCACACATTCCTACATTCAAATGTTAGTTCCTCAGAGTGTCATGATTTTTTTGGTGCTAACTCCAGGTGTGATGATGTATGGGTAATCAGTTCAAATGTTAAAATATTGACACATCTGTGATATGGTTGACTTCTGGTGATTGTTGACCCTAGTAATTTTGATGAAGACTTTCCTGAAAGATA
The DNA here is from genome assembly GCF_008692635.1 of Crocuta crocuta. Classification (NCBI taxonomy): domain Eukaryota; kingdom Metazoa; phylum Chordata; class Mammalia; order Carnivora; family Hyaenidae; genus Crocuta; species Crocuta crocuta. The sequence goes on along the minus strand of NW_027529427.1, from coordinate 1,803,304 downwards.
ATGGAGTTTCAATGAGTCGGATATCAGATTGTAGGAGAACAGTAGACATACACATAGACAGTTAGGTCTAGAAGGAACCACAGAAAATATAAGCTCCAATCTTTCCAGTTACAGATTGGGGAAGATGAAAGTTGCAGGGCTTTTGGTGAATTTTTTCATGAAGTTCAAGTAATTACTCCTATTTATTTAGAGATAAATAAGGCTGGGGTGATCCACATGGAGATTTTGGAGAATCAGGATAGGAATGAAGGTTGGAGCTGTGTTCTCCTACTTCCATTCTCTGTGAATTTATTCATATTCTGCAAAATGAAATGTTTGCATCTTCACCCTCATGTCCTTACTGATTATGTAGCCAGGGAGATAGTTCTGCATATGGCAACCATCTGGCTATAATCTCTTGTAAGTATTTACTGGACTAGGGCCTGTGAACCACATAATCCTACCCGGATGTAAACATTGAGAGATACTTGTTGATGTTTTGAAATATTTGCAGTCTGAGTCTCTTGAAATTGTACCTGCTTACAGAGGGTTCTGTCATTTTGCTGCATTAAGCTTTAGCCAAGGAACGTTCCTTCTGTTTCAGGCCATCCTCTTCAGCTACCTGGGAGAGAAGCTCAGAGAGGAGAGGAAGCCGGGATGAGACAAGATCACTCACTCATTTTGAAGGTGCTAGGAGACAGAGCCCAGGAAGTTGGCCTCGTAACATCAGTGTGAGAGTGGCTGTACCTGTAAGAGATCCTCTGTGACATCATGTCTCAGACAGGAAAGGGCTTCTGAGACCCTCATTACCTGTACTGAAATGAAATTGATAATAAACATTTTGATAGTCTCAGAAAAGTGCTATGTTTAAAGGAATTCTTTACTGAAGGTCTATCCTCCTCCATTTCATTTCTTTTTTTAAATTAAAAAAATGTTTTAAGAGAGAGAGAGCACATGAGTTGGGGAGAAGGGCAGAGGGAGAGAGAGAATCTCAAGCAAGCTCCATGCTCATCACGGAGCCCAACGTGGGGCTCGATCCCATGACCCGAGCCTGAAACCACGAGTCAGACCCTCAAGTGAGCCACCCAGGAGCCCCCCATTTATTTTAATAAATCAAAATCCGAAGCACACTTCTGTTGTCCTATGTGAGTGACCTGTGCTATTTCCTTTCTTAGTGCAACATGTAGTTTCACGGTCGTAGGTGAAGAGATGCTCATGATTCTTACCAGAATGAGCAGGCACTGAATCCAGGACCAGAGATGAGCCTTTCCTCCCTCCACCCAACATGATTTCACAGACAAATCACATCAATAGTCTAAAGTGTTTTGTCCAGATTACATCATTTTCTTGCACAAATGCCATGCTCCTCCCCCATCCTACAATGGAATATTGCTTTGCAGATAGATGTGTGGGGAAGGAACTCCTGTAGCTTTTCTTATTCTTCCTTAAGCTCTATGACCCCTCAAATATGCTTCTACTACCAAGTTAAAGTAATGTGATTTCTCTTCCACATAAGCACACACTTCTCCTTCATCTTCACCTACCACACGCGTTTGCTTACCAAGTTCTACGGTTTCTTTGCTCTTCGTCTCTGCCTATCTCTCTTAACCACAGGCGAGATCTTTGGCATGGTCCTAGAGCATCCTCGTTTTTCCCTGTGCAATTATAACTGCTTCACAATTCAGATTATGGAGTTAATCTGTCCCCTTTTCATGCTCTGCTCCACATTTCATCACAGGTAGCCTAAAAATCATGTTTCAACATATTCTTTCCTTGTGTAAAGGTCTCTGTTGGCCCTTCATCAGCTATCTTAGTGCTCTTATACTGTGGCATTCAATGGATCAACTTCCATACTAAAAAGGAATGAAGATTCCTTTTTTTCGAAGAAAGCACATGTTAAGAAGCACATGGAACAGACTCTTAGCTCACTCCCAAACTCTGTGCTTTTCTTCTTCAGGCACATGGCTTTTCAGCAAGAGGCTATGTGTCTTAACTTCCCCAGCAGCAAGTAGTAGCTGTAGTAGCTGTAGTAGTAGTAGTGGTAGTGAACTAAACCAATAGAATGCTAATAAATGATCCATGCTGAATCTATGTCATTGGCTAAACGAAAAATGTTTTCTCTGTCCTTGGGTTGGAAATGGAACCAGCTGAAGTCACCTTAGAAGCACTGTTTAATTAATTAATTAATTTACATGCAAGTTAGTTAGCATATAGTGCAATAATGATTTCAGGAGTAGATTCCAGTGATTCATCCCCTATATATAACACCCAGTGCTCGTCCCCAACAAGCGTCCTCCTTAATGCCCATCCCCCCTCCCACAACCCCTCCAGCAACCCTCAGTTTGTTCTCCATATTTAAGAGTCTCTTATGTTTTGTCCCCCTCCTTGTTTTTATATTAGTTTTGCTTCCCTTATGTTTACCTGTTTTGTATCTTAAATTCCTCATATGAGTGAAGTCATATGATATTTATCTTTCTGTGGCTAATTTCATTTAACATAATGCTCTCTAGTTCCATCCACATAGTTGCAAATGACAAGAATTCATTCTTTTTGATTGTCAAGTAATACTTCATTGTATATATATATATATATATACACACACACACACATATATATATATACCATATCTTTATCCATTCATCTGTTGATGGACATTTGGGCTCTTTCCATACTTTGGCTATTGTCAATAGGGCTGTTATAAACATTGGGGTACACTTGCCCCTTCAAAACAGCATGCCTGTATCCCTTGGATAAATACCTAGTACTGTAATTGCTGGGTCATAGAGTAGTTCTACTTTTAATTTTTTGAGGAACCTCCATATCGTTTTCCAGAGTGGCTGCACCAGTTTGCGTTCCCACCAGCAGTGTCTGCATCCTCACCAACATCTGTTGCTGCTTGAGTTGTTAATTATAGACATTCTGACTGGTGTGAGGTGGTATCTCATTGTGGTTTTAATTTGTATTACCCTGATCATGAGTGGTGTTGAGCTTTTTTTCATATGTCTTTTAGCCATCTAGATGGCTTCTTGGGAGAAGTGTCTATTCATGTCTTCTGCCCATTTCTTCACTGGATTATTTGTTATTTGGGTGCTGAGTTTGATAAGTCCTTTATAGATTTTGGATACTAACCCTTTATCCAACATGTCATTTGCAAATATCTTCTCCCATTCTGTCAGTTGCCTTTAAGTTTTTCTGATTGTTTCCTTCACTGTGCAAAAGCTTTTTATCTTGATGAGTCCTAATAGTTCATTTTTGCTTTTGTTCCCCTTGCCACTGGAGACATGTTGAGTAAGAAGTTGCTGCAGCCAAGGTCAAAGAGGTTTTTGCCTGCTTTCTCCTTGAGGATTTAAGGGTTTCCTGTCTTACATGTAGGCCTTTCATCCGTTTTGAGTTTATTTTTGTGTATGGTGTAAGAAAGTGGTCCAGGTTCATTCTTCTGCGTGTTGCTGTCCAGTTCTCCCAGCACCATTTGCTGAAGAGACTGTCTTTATTCCATTGGATATTCTTTCCTGCTTCATCAAAGATTAGTTGGCCATACATTTGTGGGCCCATTTCTGGCTTCTTTATTCTGTTCCATTGAACTAAGTGGCTGTTTTTGTGCTTGTAACACACTGTCGTGATGACTACAGCTTTGTAATATAGCTTGAAGTCCAGGATTGTGATGTCTCCAGCTTTGGTTTTCTTTTTCAAGATTGCTTTAGGGGCGCCTGGGTGGCTTAGTCAGTTAAGCGTCCGACTTTCGCTTAGGTCATGATCTCGCGGTTCGTGGGTTCGAGCCCCGCGTCGGGCTCTGTGCTGACTGCCAGCTCAGAGCCTGGAGCCTGTTTCAGTCTGTGACTCCCTCTCTCTCTGGCCCTCCCCTTCTCACGCTGTCTCTGTCTCTCTCTCCTAGAAATAAATAAAAAACATAAAAAAAAAAAGATTGCTTTAGCTATTTGGGATCTTTTCTGGTTCCATACAAATTTTAGGATTGTTTGTTCTAGCTCTGTGAAGAATATGGGTATTATTTTGATAGGGATTGCATTGAATATGTAGATTGTTTTGGGTAAAATTGGCATTTTAACAATACTTGTTCTTCCAATTCATGAGCATGGAATATTTTTCTGATTTTTTTGTGTGTCTTCTTCAATTAGAAGCCCTGTTAGAGTAAGGAATACAGCTTTTCCAGCCATGATTCTTGGGGTCATATGTACAGCAGAGGCCACCTCTTTCCCCTTCACATTTCCCTTAGAGAGAATAAACTTCTTTGTTCATTAATCATCATACTATTTGGCTTCTTTGTTAGAGTTGCCTGTACTGTAACTTTATATTCTTCTGTTTGTGGTGTTAGTATATCACAAAAACTGCTGGTCCAGAGCTTAAAATATCACAGTTCTTAACATAATAGACAAATCTGACTCATTTTACCTAACATGTGGCTTAGGTACCAGCTGTGCCAATAGATAGATGATAGATAGATAGATAGATAGATATTAAGTTTATTTATTTATTTTGAAAGAGTCTGTAGTATGTGTGGGGGAGGGTCAGAGAGAGAGACAGAGAGACAGAGAATCCCAAGCAGGCTCTGTGCATCAACACAGAGCCTGATGCAGGGCTTGATCTTGTAGATTGTGACCTGAGCTGAAATTAAGAGTCAGATACTTACCTGACTGAGACACTTAGGTGCCCGTGTAGTTTTTACTGTTATCTGAGCGCTGTAGTCCTTTACTCAATGTCATGCCACATGCTCACTGTTCCTTTTCCTGTGTGGTCTTCCCCTCAAAATGCCCTGTACCCTCCCTCTCTCTCAGACACTCCTTCTTCACTTACTAGTTAGTTTACCTTAAAACTGCTGGATCATAGAGAACCGAAAACTGTGTAGTGCTTAAAAACAAAAGTGATTCGTTTTGCACTTGCAGAGCAGATTGATTTGATTCCACTGGTTAATGGGGCTTCATCCCATCCTGTGACTCCTCCACCCATTTGGTGGTCAGTCATCTGTATTCACTCATGGAAGGGGAAAGAGCGTGGAGAAAGCACAGAGGTGGCCCACGTTCCTTGGCTGAGACCCAGTCACATAATCACGTTAAATAGGTTGAGACATATAGCCGACGCATCTACTAAAAATCATATTACTTAAAAGAAGGTATGGAATATGGTGGGCCATTAATGATCCTATTAAGAGAAAAGCGAGGAATGTATAAAGAAATGCTCACTTTGACATACCAAAACCAAATGGTTGAAAACAAAAAAAGAAAAAATCTTAAAAACAGCAAGAGAAAAATGACTTCTGTACAATATGTTTTGTGCTAGAGTTAATGGAAATTCAAAGAGAACTAATGTAGTAAGAATGAAGAATCTTTATTTTACATAGATGAACAATATACATTCACTTGTAATCCAGACAAGGATAAATAAAAGACTGACAGAAACATTTTAAAACATTAACAGTAATTATGTCAGAATGGTAGAATTATTAGTATTTATTATTCTTTTTAATATTTTCCATATTTTTAATGAAATATGCATTCATTTTCTAATAAAAGGACTGATGTTTCCATAAATAGAAAAAGGGATATCTCTGCAATTTTACATAGGAAACCTTTTATTGAAAGACAAAATATTAATTAAACATATCTTAATAAGTCAGGGTTAAATTTTAATATTTAAACTCTGTACTATATTTCCTCATAATATTTACTGCAAACATAATGCATAATGTCCTGGGATTTACATCAAATCTAAAAGATCAAAGTCTTGTTCTCTTTTGAAAAGAAGCTTACAAAACAAGCTTCTCTTGGAACAAGGCTAATTATTCTTTTTTTTTTTTAATTTTTTAATGTATTTATTAGGCTTTTATTTTTTATTATTATTATTTTTACAAATAGTTTATTGTCAAGTTGGTTTCCATATAACACCCAGTGCTTATCCCCACAAGTGCCGCCCTCCGTGCCCAGCTCCCCCCACATCCATCAGTCCTCAGTTTTTGTCAGCATTCAAGAGTCTCTCATGGTTTGCCTCTCCCCCTTTCCCCCACCATTTCCCCCCTTCTTCTCCCCTATAGTCCTCCGTTAAGTTCCTTCTAATGATAATTATTCTTTCTGATTGTATTCATGGACCAAATGTCTTGATTTACAAAATTCCCAACTCCTTGGGAGTAGAGACTCTAAATGAACAAAAGCTCATTGGAGGCTCAAAGATTTAAAAATTCTCCTTATCAAGGCAACCGATGGAATGGGAAAAGATATTTGCAAATGACACATCAGATTAAAGGTTAGTAGCCAAAAGCTACAAAGAGCTTACCAAACTCAACATCCAAAAAACAAATAGTCCAGTGAAGACATGGGCAGAAGACACGAATAGACACTTTCCAAAAAAGACATCCCGATGGCCAACAAACACATGAAAAGATGCTCAACATCACTCATCATCAGGGACATACAAATCAAAACCACACTGAGATACCATCTCACACCCGTCAGAGTGACTAAAATTAACAACTCAGGAAATAGCAGATGTTGGCGAAGATGTGGAGAAACGCGAACCCTCTTGCACTGTTGGTGGGAATGCAAACTGGTGCAGCTGCTCTGGAAAACTCAAAAAATTAGAAATAGAACTATCCTATGACAGCACTAGTTGGAAATTATCCAAAGGATAGAGAAGTGCTGATACATAGGGGCACATGTGCCCCAATGTTTATAGCAGTGCTTTCAACAATAACCAGATTATGGAAAGATCCCAAATGTCCATCATGATGAATGGGTAAAGAAGATGTGGTTTATATATACAATGGACTGCTTACTTGGCAATGAGAGAGAATGAAACCTTGCCATTTGCAGCAACGTGGTTGGAACTGGAGGGTATTATGCTAAGTGAAATAAGTCAGTCAGAGAAAGACAGATATCATATGTTCTCACTCATATGTGGAATTTGAGAAACTTAACAGAATACTATGGGGGAGGGGAAAGGAAAAAATAGATGCAAACAGAGAGGGAGGGAGGCAAACCATAAGAGACTCTTAAATACAGAGAACAAACTGAGGATTGATGGGGAGTGGGGGAGAGGGGGAAATGGGTGATGGGCATTGAGAAGGGCACTTGTTGGGATGAACACTGGGTGTTGTGCGTAAGTGATGAATCATGGGAATCTACCCCCAAAACCAAAAGCACACTGTACACACTGTATGTTAGCCAACTTGACAATAAATTATATTAAAAATTTAAAAAATCCCTTTTCTTCCTTTTCTCTATTATGTCTTTTATAAGAGCTCCATGAAGCCTACTGATTTTTCCAAAATTATTTTTCTTTCGAGGCAGGTATTTATTGCTATAATTTGTTACAATTCCTATGGAAAGGCAGACATGGTCAAAATCTGAGGAGGCTAACTAAACTAGAAGCAAGGCAATTGCCAAAGCCCTCATGAAGAAATCAAATAAGGATAGGGGCGCCTGGGTGGCTCAGTCGGTTAAGCGTCCGATTTTGGCTCAGGTCATGATCTCACCATTCGTGGGCCCAAGCCCCGCGTTGGGCTCTGTGTTGACAGCTAGCTCAGAGCCTGGAGTCTGCTTTAGATTCTGAATTTCCCTCTCTCTCTGACCAAACCTCCCCTGCTCACACTGTCTCTCTCTCTCTCAGAAATAAATAAAACATTAAAATCTTTTTAAGAAAAGAAATCAAATAGGGATAAAAATAAAGATGACTATTCTGATATTCAGTTTTGAAAATGGTGTTTTCTACATTCAAATCTCTATGGAATTAAACACATTTGAGTCACAAGAACAGCCGTTAGTTAGCCATAGATAATGTTTTTCATTGTTCAGTTTATTACAGAAGAAGCCTTAGTGATGTCTTAGTACAGGCTACTATATCAGTATACCATACACTGGGTGGCTTGTAAAAAGAGAAATTTATTTTTCAAGTTCTGGAGGATGGAAGTCTGAGATCAGGGTGCCAGAATATGGTTAGATTCTGGGGAAGGCCTTCTTTCAGGGTGTAGACTGCCAACTTCTCACTGTAGGCTCACATGGTGAAAAGAGAGTGAGAGAGCTCTCTGCGATCCCTTTTATAAGGGCACTAATTCCTTCCCAAAGTCCCTACAACCTAATGCCACCATATTGGGTGTTAAGATTTCAATATATGAATATGGTGGGATGGGGGGAGGTAACAAACATTAAGTCCAAGCCAGTGATACATGTAAATTAACTTTTTAGCATCAACAGTCTTTATCAATTTAGCTGTTCTTTTAGTGCTCAGTAAATATTGTTTGGACCAGCTTTTCAAATAATATTTGGACCTATGAAAGTAAGTAAGTTGACTTCCTCTTCCCTCAAAATGTACAATCTCTTTCCGTGACATTTGGAAGCTGATCTGAAATGATAAAAGAGGCAATAAGTTCCTATTCTAAATAAAACTGCTTGACTATATGAGGACACACACACACACACACACACACACACCACAAATAATTGATCACTTAGGACAGATTTCACTGGTGTTCTATCCTAATATTACTTTCTATGCCAGATCTTAAGCAGTTTTCTTCTTGTTTCCTTCGTGAGTCCCAGAATGTAAAAACAACTTATTTAACAAGAAACAGTTAAATAGTATTAGAGTGAAAGAGGAAGGTAAAACTGTGTGTGGTTTTGCTTTTGAGATTCTTCTGGAAATTAATCTTTAAAAAAGTCTTTAGTTTGGACTCTAATGACTCTACGTTTATGATGAATGAGGTTTAGACAGGGCAAAGCTGTCCCTCTGTTTCATATGGTAACTGACGTGCTAAGTGTTATGGGCTGAATGGTGTCCCCCCACATTCATATGTCAAAGTCCTAACCCCCAGTACCTCAGAAGGTGCCTTTATTTGGTGCTAGGGATTTAAAGAGGTACTTAGGTAAAATGAGGTCATTTGTGTGGGCCCTAATCCAATATGACTGATATGCTTATAAATTAGGTAGATTAGGGTACAAACTCTCACAGACCAAGAGGTGAACATGTGAGGACACAGAAGGATGGTGGTCATCTACGGGCCAAGGAGAGGCTTTAGAAGTTAACAGGCTCGGACTTTTAGTTTACAAAACTGTGAGAAAATACATTTCTGCTGTCCAATCTACTTGGCCTTTGGGATTTGATTATGGAAGCCCATGCACACTGAAGGACTAAGCACAGTAACAACTAAGCAGAGGGGCACCTGGGTGGCTCCGTCGGCTAAGCGTCTCACTTCAGCTCAGGCTGTGGTCTCATGGTTTGTGAGTTCGAGCCCCGCATTGGGCTCTCTGCTGTCAGCACAGAGCCCACTTTGCATCCTCTGTCCCTTTTTCTCTGCCACTCCCCCAGCCCTTCTGTCTCTCTCTCAAAATAAGTAAATAAACCTAAAAAGTAAACTAAACAGAACTGCTGAGGGAAAATGTTTCCTAACCTAGAAACTTAATTTTAAGTGTGTTAAAAATAACATTTTTTTTGCAAAGAATACTTTGTGCTCCTATAAAATGCTAGTTATTAAAAATGATTTAGAATAATCTAGATAATCTTTTGTTCTTTATATCATATATAGATGGAAACATTGTAAGGTACATGTTTGCTTTATTTTATTTTTTTAAGTTTATTTATTTATTTTAAGAAAGAGAGAGAGAGCCGGGGAGGGACAGAGAGAGAGAGGGAGAGAGAGGGTCTGAAGCAAACTTTGCACTGTCAGTATGGAGCCCAATGTGGGGCTTGAACTCACGAGCTGTGAGATTATGACCTGAGCTGAAATCACGCTTAAGCGACTGAGCCTCCCCAGCACCTCTGTGTTTAAAGAATACTTTAGTTTGAACTTTTCACTGAACTTTTCCAGATAGAGAAATTAATATCATCATTGATAACTGAGGAAAGGCATGAGTAGGTAGGAGGCTGCAACCATAAACACAAAGAAGTTCCAGTGTTACTCACACCAGTAACTGTTGTGTTATATTTGGGTTAGTTATCATTGAAATGGTTTTCGTGCACTTTGCCTCTGACTTTTTAAACATTTTTCTCTTATTTTGATAATTAAATTTTTTTTTTGAGAGAAAAAAAGAAATGCAAGCTCATTCACTTGGATGCTTGAGTCAAATTTGGAATAGTTATGTGCCAGTGATACCTGAATATTCTATAATAAAAATCAGGAGAGATGACTTACATCTGCACCCTAGTATTTATTCCCATAAAAACACTCAGGGGCGCCTGGGTAGCTCAGTTGGTTAAGCCTCCGACTCTTGATTTCAGCTCAGGTCATGATCTTATGGTTCTTGAGATTGAGCCTCATGTTGAGCTCCATGCTGACAGCGTGGAGCCTACTTGGGATTCTCTGTCTCCCTCTCTCTCTCTGCTCCGTCCCTACCCCCCATCCCTCAAAATAAGTAAAACAAGTCAGAATTGGCTCTGGATTATATAGGAACTATCTTTTCAGAATTGCTAGTTTACCCACTCTGAGAATTTGAATGTCTTCTCAATGCTATTTATAAATAGCATTTATTTATTTATTGTGCTTTCTAGTGTGGTGACTTCTACAAGTTCAATTCCCTTGTCCATTATACCTGGCCCACTCGCTTTACTCTCTGGGCGCAGGCAGTGAGTGATCAGATCTCATGAAACCTTCCAATTCTTTGACATTTTAACAAAAATTGTCAGCAAGCTATAATTCTAATAAGTGAGGATCTTAGGACTTTGGAGAAAACATTGCTCTTTTCATGCCAGAACTCCCAGTTGGCTTTTTTTCTCATTGTTCTGGCACTGGTAGGTGTTTTAGAACCGACCTTTAAGTATATATGCATATATATTTATTTAAATATACATATGCACATATATAAGACGTCTTCATGTAATGAGTGCATGTTTCTCTAAATCTCTGGAGGTTGTTTATTACGCTGATGTCTTCTCATCAGACAAAGCCACCTACACTTAATGACTACTGAGTGCATATCATGTGCTAGGCCCTGGAGATTAAAACAATAAAAGACAATATTCATGCACTGAATCTGGGTCGTACTTAAGAAAACAAAACGTGAATATCCTACTCTGTGTAATCAAAACAAACAGAAATCCTAGGAATGTAAGTTATTTTTTTAAAATAGTTTATTGTCAAGTTGGTTTCCATATAACACCCAGTGCTCATCCCAACGAGTGCCTTCCTCCATGCCCATCACCCCCCTTCCCCTCTTCCCTATCCCCATCGACCCTCAGTTTGTTCTCAGCATTAAGAGTCTCTCATGGTTTGCCTCCCTCCCTCTCCCCAACTATTTTCTCCCTTCTTCTCCACCATGGTCCTCCATTAAGTTCCTCCTATTCCTCCTATACGTGCAAACATACGGTATCTGTCCTTCTCTGCCTGACTTATTTCACTCAGCATAACACTCTCAAGTTCCATCCATGTTGCTATAAATGGCCAGATTTCATTCTTTCTCATTGCCATGTAGGATTCCATCGTATAGATAAACCACATCTTCTTGATCCATTCGTCTGTTGATGGACACTTAGGCTCTTTCCATGATTTGGCTATTGTTGAGAGTGCTGCTGTGAACATTGGAGTACATGTGCCCCTAGGCATCAGCACTCCTGTATCCCTTGGGTAAATTCCTAGCAGTGCTATTGCTGGGTCATAGGGGAGTTCTATTGTTACCAGGAATGGAAGTTATTAACGAACAGTATTGGAAGCTGAGATCTAGTTATCCTCTTCCTTAATGATAGACCGTCCACAGTTTCAGCCCATGCTCGGTAGTAGTCCTGATAAATTCTCTCAGCCTTCTTTCTGGAAGAACAACCGTCTCATCACCTGTAACCTTTTCCAGAAGGAAACCTGGAATTCTGAACAGACTGAGGATATAAGCTGTAATGATAGAAAAGAAGTATGTTGAATTCCGTGAGAGCAGATGTATGTGTGTTGCGTTTCAGTGACTGAGTAATACTTCTCAAAGTACCTAGTGGGCTTTGGGAGCCCTGAGTCATTTTGTGGTTTCCCAGGCAGGAGGAACTTCCAGCAGAGCGATGTGGCCAGCATCTTCATGGTCAGGGGTGCGCGTGCCACTAAAGGAAAGGCCAGTTTGTCTGTAGTACCTAGTAGAAGAATACCTCCCTGCAGAGGGAAGAGCTGTTAGGTGGAGTCTTTGAGCAGCTGGGAAAACACCATAGAGTGAGGAACGCTATCGCATAACTGAAGAGCGTGCTCAGTTACTGTTTTGAACAAAAACTCGTAATTATTAAATTGACACGGAGAAGCCATTGAGCCAGTATCACCACTAACAGTGTACTTATGATTAGATGATCAGAGCTCCCAATATTTTAAAAGCCTAGAACTGTAATACACACACACACACACACACACACACACACACACCTCCATTCACAGCAGAATTGAGAGCAATGGAGAACTGTCCACAGATGGAGAAATTTAAGTAACTGAATATTAGCAAGGTTAAATATGATTGGATCTATTGACAGCGACGGTCTGGACTTCCGATTTCCCATCCGGCATGTAAGGAGCCTGGAAGTCATCATTCCTGGTCACAGGAATGAAAAAAAAAAAAAAAAGCTGAACAAACTGAAAACCAACAACTTTCCTTAGATTTGCCAGAGAATTGAGGGCCCCGGGCAAACCGCTATTCCCCAAATTAGAGACCGGCAGGCAGAGAGAGAGAGAGAGAGCACAACTTGCTGGAACAGAAGCCCGTGAGCAGAAAGCTCTGTGGGACCAGTAACGGTGAGGAAACGCCTCATCGCTATGGGCAAAATTTTAGAGGCTAAGTGTGGACAAACTTGAATGTAAAAGCTTCAGGGGTCGCACACTTTTGTGAGGTTTACCTTTAGGAGCTGTACCAGGTTCTCACAATGAAGACTGGAGAAAAATCCCCTTGTGGTTCCAGCAGGAAAAAAGAGGAAAGTAGCCATTTTGAAAGATACCCAGAGCATTCTGGTTGGTTGCTTGGTTGATGGACTGTTTGACCAACGGACTGACTGACTTATACAAGGTCTACCCTTGAGAGAAACCATTTAATCTGAGCCGAAGGGACTGGAATTTCATCAGAGCCTAAAAGACGTGAGGGAAGGGGGATAGTCAATCTCAGCCTCTTCTGGCCTTCCTGTCTCTTTCTCCTAACAAGGCAAGAATACTTGAGAAGCACAGGTGAAGGTCACAGCCCAGGGGGTACATGCTTACTAGAAAACTGAAATCAAATTATAAGCCTGCAGAATGCCTCACCTCCTCCAGCTCCTTACCCATCAGTGGGCTGTTGTATACTAACAGGGGATCACCCGCACATCTAGGACATTATTAATGAAGAGGTCACCAGGGAACCCTAAAGACAACATGGGAGACAAAAACACCAGCGGAAATTTTAGCCTCTGACACCAATAGCTTATAGCAAACAGTGTAACTCCTAGCCAGATAAACATCAAACCTTACACTAAAGGCTTATTCATCTCAATTCCTTTTTTACCCAGCACATGGTGTCTGGCTCTCAAGAAAAGATTACAGGTATACTGAAAGACAGGGGTGCCTGGGTGGCTCAGTTGGCTGAGCATTGTACTCTTGATTCCAGCTCGGTTAATGATCTCATGGTTTCATGAGTTCGAACCCACCATTGGGCTCTGTGCTGACAGCGCAGAGCCTGCTTAAAAATCTCTCCCTCTCTCTCTGCCTTTCCCCCACTGGCACTCTCTTTGTCTCTCTCAAAATAAATAAATAAACTTAAAAAAATTAAAAACAGAATTACCATATGATTCAGTAATTTCACTACTGGGTATTTACCCAAAGAATAGGGAAACACAAATTCAAATGATACAGACACCCCTATGTTTATTGCAGCATTATTTACAATAGCCAAATTATGGAAGCAGCCCAACTGTCCATTGATAGATGAATGGGTAAAGAAGATGTGGTTGGTAGGTAGGTAGGTAGGTAGATAGACAGAATGGAATATTACCCAGACTTAAAAAAGAATGAGATTTTGCCATTTGCAACAATATGGATGGCAAAACACTGGCCATCCATGTACAATACTAAGTGAAATAAGTCAGAGAAAGACAGTTGATTTCAAAGACAGACCATTTGATTTCACCCATATGTGGAATTTGAGAAACAAATCAAAAGAACAAAGAAAAAAATGGAGACAAACCAAAAAACAGACTCTTAACAAATTAATAGTTGCCAGAGAGGAGGTGGGTGGGCGATGGGTGAAATAGGTGAAGGGCTAAGAGCACAATTATATGGACAAGCACTGAGTAATGTATAGAATTGTTGGATCACTATATTGTACACCTGAAACTAACATAACACTGCATGTTAAGTATCCTAGAATTAAAAAAGAATGTAAAATGAGGTAATAGATCATCAAAAATATCATCAGCTAATAATGAGCTTATACCTGATATTTGTATTTTTCATGCTTTCTGTATATTCTATTTTTTGTTTTGAAAAATATTTTATATTATGATAAAGGTCAAATAGTTAAAAGAAGCAAGGGACATAAAAATATGAACCACAATTGGAAAATATTCATGAAAAATGTTTATACTCACTACTCATCAAAACCCATTCAAAGTTTGTTGAGAGAGGTGAAATTTTAATTTGGAAAAGTGTGTGTTTTTCTTTCTGTGTGTAGCATTGGTAGGAAGGGTGAGATGAAATTGATTCTCTTATCCACTGATCATAAGAATGAAAATTAATAGATAGTTTTTCGGTGAGGGCAATTAAGTAGTATATATAAGGAATCTTGAAAGTGTCCATTCACTTTACCCCTTCACTATAGAATTAGACATGTAATTTTTGGATATAATCAGATTCATCAAAATGGATAAGAATGTTTATAATGGCATTATTTATACTAGTTTGACATAGGGAGATAGTCTTAATGTCAATAAACATATAGTTATTTAAGTTAAGATACATCCACAGGATAAAATATTGTATGCTGTTCAAAGACTATTGAAATGTGTACAAATTCACAGCATAATTTTATATAAAAAGGAAACAAAAATCAAAATGTATATGTTATATATATAATAGATATAGTGATACCATACATACATGGATATACACCATACTCTCTCTCTCTATATAAATATAGCATCATCCACATTTCATATACACAATAATAAAAGGCCACTAGTTAATACTTCTGAATATTAGCAATAGTTATTTGTTTTTGAAGCTTTTATTTTTATTTCTATTTATTTTTTAGAGACAGGGAGCAGGCGAGCAGGGGGGAGGGGCAGAGGGAGAAGGAGAAGCATGCCAGCAATAGTTATTTTTGATGGTAGAACTAAATGCGGATTTTATTGCTTATAGTGTAAAGTTTTTCCAAATTTCTATAATACACATATTAAACTTTAATGTATTTTAAAAATACATTATTTATAAATTATGGTATAAAGTATCTTTTCATACTGGAAAATTCTGCAGGAAAAAAATGGAGCACTTAGTCTTCCCAATTAATTCACTTGCTTGCCCAGTGTTCTGAACTTTCTAGAATTTCTGAGACAAATAATATATATAATATTTTTCAAATTTTAAAATGTCACAATTTTTATGAGAATTAATATCCTTTTTTATGTTTTTTACCCGGGTACTCACAGGGGACATAGAGGAAGCAAATAATACGCACTGAAGCACAAAACAAAACAGAGGAACCCTGTAAAATGCTAAACCCAAGTAATGAGGGCTGTGTGGTAGGATGGACATTAACTTGGTATTTACCGCCATGCACTTTTCAGTGAGTTGGCCATGCGCTCCTGAACTGGAAGATTAGGTATTTCTTAGTGGCAAATTCTAGTTCACAGGGCTTCGGAGAGCAGCCAGCGTTCAGAAAGATCCCCACCTTCACACGTGATCCACCCTCTCCTGAGGGCTGGATAGTCTCGACTCCCCAGGGGCCATGGACACTGCGATATGGAGATAAGCATTTTCGGCACCGAAAGCCATCTACCCACGTGAAAGCGGGGCTGTCTTACACGAAGGGGTGACAGAGACGCAGATTCTGGAGCAGGCTCCAGGCTGTGAGCTGTCAGCACAGAGCCGATCAAGGCTCGAACTCACGAACCATGAGATCATGACCTGAGCTGAAGGCAAACGCTTAACCAGCTAGCCACCCAGGCACCCCACACAATCCCCGTGGCGACTGTGGATACACCCCTCCTGCCCACACCGCCCCAGGTCCCGGGGTGCGAGACCTCTAGTCTCCCAGCATCAATGTCCCTGTCAGTGTCATTGTACAGCCTCAAAGCTGTGAATCCAGCGTTAAATACTTCCTTTGGGAGTTTTAGAAAAATTCCTTCCTGAAGATAGTATGTTAGGGCTCAAAACCACAATTTCATAAACCACTTTAACATATTAACACAATGTATCTAATGGAAACAAGGCTCCTGGGTGATTTCGGAGTTGATATCAGTTCCCAAATGACGATATTGATGCTTAAAATTAAGTTAAAATGTAACTTTCTTCGTTCTACTCTCTGACATAGATTCAGGAAATGCTCAGAAAGCTAATCCCATTTCTACTACTTATTAGATTGTGTTATTGGGCAAGTCAATGTCTTTTGGCCTCTTAACACCAGAGTAGATGGAATGAAAGGTCCCTTTCTTTGGGTCTAACCTTCTCTGATTCTAAGACCAACAGTCCTCTCCTAAATCGTGAAATGACACCAAAAAAAGAAAGAAAGCAAGAAAGAGGGGGCAGGGGAAAAAGGAAGGAGGGAGGGAAGGAGGGAAGAAGGGAGGAAAGGAGGGAGGGAGGGAGGAAATAGCCAAGGGTATTAGGAAAGTTTAAGAAAAGGGTTAAAATCAAGTTCTCTATACTCTCAGTCAGTACATTTTTCACTCCACTTTGCCATTGTGCCCTGTGTGGTGTGTGTGTGTGTGTGTGTGTGTGTGTGTGCGCATGCGCGCGCGCGCGCGCGAAGCCAGATGCAGGGGCTGAGGGCAGACCTGAGAGATGACCCCCGCGTCTTCCTTGTGCCTGCGGTCATGCTGTCCCCAGCCCCCGGAAGGGCACTTCCAAATGTGGGACTCGTCTCCTGTGCAGTTCAGGTCATCCAGACAGATAGGGTCTGATCCTGCACGGCCCCCGCCCCCATCATGTGAGCAGAGTTGGTAGCGTTAATGGCCACTCTACAACCCAGCTGTCTGCAAACCACGTCTGCATCGCTCAGGTCCCAGCTGTCATCACAGACGGTGCCCCAGGAGCCCTAGTGGAGGATCTCCACTCTGCCAGCACAGGGACGGCCCCCGCCCACGAGGCAGAGCTGTGGGTCTGCAAAGAGGAGAAAGTCTAGCCAATAGGTCACATTTTTTAGAGTTGCAAAGCGTTTCCTGGTACTGTGCTTTACTTAGCCGAGCAGATGAAATCACCACCGTCTGGGACTGCAGACAGAGATGAGTCAGATAAACCTGAACAGCATGGACGCAATGGCTGGGTCTGGTTTCCTGGCAGGGGTGTAGGAGATGGGGCAAAAATAAGCATGGAAAGGAGTGAAGAATTCTATGATCAAGTTGAATGAGTAATCATGATAAGGACTTTCAAATTTGTGACCAATGAACATTGTCCTTCTTGATGTCTACTTGCCAATCCCCAAAGGAGAGGTGAGTCTTACCTTCGCCTCACCAGTGTTCCCAATTTTCACTATTTATTACATGTTATTCTTAGGCTGTCATGCCTATCCCACCTTCACCCCCTGTTTCCTCACCCGTCTTTCTTTTAATCCCTCATCTTTTCTGTCATCTGTGGGCTGTAGATGACCCTAAGCACTGTTCCTTTACCTGTGCGGGTCCCAGTGATGGCATTTTCATGGGCACAGAGAGGAGCTCCAAAGACTGTCATTTGACAATTGTCCAGAAGGGACTCATTCCCCTAAGCCACAAAACCTATGTCCCTAAACACTTCCTTCTTCAATATACTTTTTTCTTGTGGTTGAGCAAGCGGCCCCCCTTCCCCACCCACACACAGCTGTACTGACTGTGTAGGACACTGGCATCTTCCAATGTTCTTCCAAACATCCTCTAAGCCTGTAATCTGCCATCTTGCAGTTGATGGAAATCCATTATTTTATATATTGGAAAATATTGGCGTAATTACTGATGCCTACAATATCATATAGCCCACCTTTCAGGAAATCTTGTTTTCTGCATCTACAAAATATGTTAAAAATCCCAACACTGTCACCCCTTTCATTGTGAACACCTACACTGTGCCACCAACATTTCTCACCTGAATTACTGCAATGAACTCCCATGAGTCTAAATTCTCTATTTCCATCATTGATCCTCTACAGTTTATTCTTTATTAACAAGCTGAAGTTAGAAATCAGACACCACCAGTTTTTTTGCTCAAGATCATCCAATGGCTCCATGTTTCACTAGAGTAAAAACCTAAATTCTTACGAAGACCTACTTATCCCTGAATTACCTGCCTCCCCACCCCCACTTACCTCCTTTGACCCATATCTGAATGTTCTACTTCTTGCTCTTTCGTCACACTGGGTTCCTTTCCTTACTGTTCCTCAAACATATTAGGTATAATCTTGCCCGAAGGCTTTTGAAACAGCTGTTGATCTGTATTTTTCTAATTTTCTTTAATGTTTATTTATTTTTGAGAGAGACAGAGTATGAGCGGGGAAGGGGCAGAGAGAAGGAGACACAGAATCTGAAGCAGGCTCCAGGCTCTGAGCTGTCAGCAAAGAGCCCGACACGGGGCTCAAACCCAGGAATGGTGCCTTTTCATTTCATCTTCTACTTCTACTTCATACAACTGTACATAAATAATTATTTCATGGCGCACTTTCATTACACACCTGTATTCTTTTTCTAGATAAGGGACGAGAGCTACTTTTATTTAGTTCATCTGCTTTTGACCTAGTATTGTTAAGGAGCTACTCCATAAATACTTATTAGATAAATAAAATAATCAATAATTGATTATAATCAAATAAGTATATTTGTCTTTGTCCAGAAACTACCTGAGCAGATCAGACTAGCTTCCACGTTAAAAGGACATGAGTTTGTGTCCATTGGACACAATCCCAGAGAGAAGCTTCATTTCTAGTGCAACCAGATCTAGAGAGTAAGACGTGTGATGTTTTCCCATGAAATGAGGCCCTTTGGAGATGCTGAGTACGGCACATTGACGTTGCCTGCAAATAGCTGCACCAGTGATTATTTCCCAGCAGTTAGCACATAGGGCTGCAATGACGTAGATTTCCCTCTTGAGCCTCCCCACACATTTGCTGCCTCTACGTACGAGCCTCAGTTCTCTTTTTGTTTCATTCTGTAACCAAAACACCAGAATGATTTTTAAAGATACCATTCTGCCTCAAAATCTGATCAGAGAGTCTGGCCAAAAATGATGTTATATAATGGTCTTGACTCTTGTCTGAATTTTAAATAATTACATAGTATTTATAGATGCTGGGAAGAAAATTAGGAAGAGGTGATAGCATGTATGCGGGGTCAGGGAAGAAAGGCACACATCTGTAATATGACAAAACCCAGGGAGTTAGAATAAACTTACGTGTTAGAGATGCTGGATGAAAATAATTCTAAAGAGTTTGAACCCTGGGGGAGGGAGGGAAATAGGAAATTCACTCTATGTGAAGAGTATGTGATTTTTTTTTTTTGAGAATTAA
>NW_027529427.1:1782132-1783476 GCF_008692635.1 Crocuta crocuta | reverse complement strand
GTGTGTTTGTTTTGTGGGATTCTTGCAAGTACTCATGTGAAAGGGAAGGAGTTACAGGTCTATCAAGGCTAATTTATCTATGTTAAGGCATTTGGGTAGTTTTTGGTGGGCTGTGGCATAGTCATTGAAATATTTAAGTACGATTGCCTACTGATGTGGGAATGAATATATTTAGTTAGGATGCTGACGGTCCCTGCTGACCCTGACTGTGAGCTGCTGTGTGGAGCTGCTCCAAGCTTTCTTCCTGGTGTCAGATGACAACATGGATCCATCCCTCACCCAACGGGGGCAGATCTGCTGCTAGCAGAAGCCAGGCAAGGGTTTGGATGCCATCAGTGATGCTTTGCTTCTGGAAGCGTGTATCTACTGCCTGCTGCAGCTGTACTGCCGGGAGCAGCCCTGTTACCTGAACTTAACTGAGCTTCTCCTGCAGAGTTCTTATCTGACTGAGATTGCACTGGTCTGGGACCTCAGCACAGCACACACAGCCCTCCCCAGCCCCCCGGGGGCATTGTGGATCTTGGCAGATTCGCTGAAAAGAAGTACAAATCAATTGTCAGGTACAAGGTAGCTTTCTACTCATTCTACCAGAATTGCTTATACCTAGGGAATTAGTGAATCAAAACCAATACCACTTTCCTGTAGTGACTACAGAGTTTAGTGCCACCATCAGGGACTTGGAGGATTCAGGGGAGTGATTCCTAACATGTCCCCATTCGACTTGCCCATTTGGTCTGCAGCCAACAGGTGGATGTTGGAGAAAGACCGTGGATTTCATAAGCTTAGCCAGTTGGAGCTGCTATTCCAGATATTATTTCATTGCTTGAACAAATTAAATCCACTGATAACTAGGGTACATCCAGAGATCTGGCAAATACATTTTTCCTCCACGCTTTCAACGAAGACCACCAGAGGTGGTTTGCTTTCAGCTAGCAAGGCCAAAAATATGCCTCTACTGTCATACTTCCGGTGTATGAACTCTCCAGTCTTAGTCAAATTCAGTTCACAAGGACCTTGATCATCTTTCTCTCCAACAAGACATCACATGGACCCATTATACTGATGCCCCTTGGACGGAGGGAGCAAGACATTTGTGTGACAGAGAATGAGAAATGAATTTAGGATCCTTCTCCCTCAGTGAAAACTTTAGGAGTCAAGTGGTGTGGGACACGTCAAGATATCCCTACTTTTTACATTTATTTTTTATTTTTATTATTATTTTTTTATTTTTGAGAGAGAGAGAGAGAGTGTGTGAGTGGGGGAGGGGCAGAGAGAGAGGGAGACAGAGGATCTGATGTGGGCTCTGCACTGACAGCAGCGAGCCGGATGCGGGGCTTGAACTCA
>NW_027529427.1:1776347-1781872 GCF_008692635.1 Crocuta crocuta | reverse complement strand
TACTTTTTACATTTATTTTTTATTTTTATTATTATTTTTTTATTTTTGAGAGAGAGAGAGAGTGTGTGAGTGGGGGAGGGGCAGAGAGAGAGGGAGACAGAGGATCTGATGTGGGCTCTGCACTGACAGCAGCGAGCCGGATGCGGGGCTTGAACTCACGAGCCACGAGATCACGACCTGAGCCAAAATCGAAAGCTCAACTGACTGAGTCACCCAGTCGAGATATCCCTTCTCACTTGAAGGATACATTCATGCATCTCGCCTCTCCTACAACAAAAAAAAAATACAATGGCTGGTGGTTCTCTTTGGATTTCGAGTCAATGCATTTCTTGTTTGGATGCACTACTTTAGCCCATTCACCAAATGGATGGAAAAGCTGCTAGTGTTAAGTAGGGCCTAGAATAAGAGAAGCCTTTGCCATAGGTCTAGGCTGCCCCTCTGCCACTTGAGCCCTATGATACAGTGGACCCATTGGTGTTTGAAGTTCAGTAGGGAAGGTGCCCAGAGCCTTGGGCAGGCTTCTGGTGGTGAATTGCAGTGTAGACTGAATTTTGGAGCAAAGATCTACTGTCCTTTGCAGACAACTACTCTCCTTTTGAAAGAGTTTTGACTTGCTGGTGGGCCTTAGAGACTGAATACTTAACATGAGCCCCCAAATTATCATGTGACCATGTCGCTTGAGCCTCTTATCATGAATTGGATGTTGTCCGACTCACCGAGCCATAAAGCTGAATGCCAGCAGCCTTCCACCATCAAATAGAAGAAGTTCAGTCTTGAGCAGGCCCTGAAGGCACAAGTAAGTTACAGGAGCAAATGGCCCACATGCCCAGCTTCGTTTCTGCTGTCACTTTCTTTCTTTCAGCCTGCCCCTATGACCTCAAGGCCATTACCTATGATTAACTGATGGAGGAGGAGAACACTGAGGTCTGACTTACAGATGGTTCTGTGTGATCAGCGGGCATCGTCTGAAAGCAAGCAGTCACTGTACTACAGCCTCTGGTCGGGACATCCCTGGACAGTGGTGAAGGAAGGTCCTCCCCATGGACAGAATTTTGAGCAGTGTATTTGGTTGATCATTTTACTTGGAAAGAGAAATAGCCAGAGGTGTGATTACATGCCAAATCATGGGCTGTGGCCAATATTCGGCTGAATGGTCAGGGACTTGGAAGTAACATGATTGGAAAATTGATGACAAGTAATTCAATTTACAGTATTATTTTCCCAGTCACAGGACGAGGTTCCGGGTTTGATTTTTCAGAACTCTCAGCTTTGCAGTTACGGTATATGGGTGTTTCTTTCAGGGAAGACCTAGGAACACTCAGATTATTTACATAGAACTTGACCCGAGAACTTGAACCCTGCATGCCTCTTTTCCTGTCCTCGTTGGTCAGTGCCAGCGGGAGCAGCCAGCCAATCTCATTATGCTCTTCAGTTTGACAAAAATGTCCCAAGGTGCCAAGTCCATGGTCACCCAGAATCTTGTCTTTGATCAGTTTTCAAAAGAGTATCCAGTGGTTACTCTTTGTATATACTTTGTATATCTCTATTGTCACATTACACCGAGGACTTCCAGTTCCCTCTTTACCACTGGAAATAGAATCGTTAGTGTCTTTGAATCTAGAGAGATTAGAGAACCAGCTCCAGAAACCTGAGCATGAATCCAGAAACCTCATCCTTAAGATTCTGTTCCTTTTGAACCACTCTTACTATCAGCATTTCTATCCATTTCCTATGGATTGCCAAATTACTGCAAACTGGGTGTAACAACAGAAATTGACTGTTACGGTTCTAGAGCCTGGAAGTCTGAAATAAACTTGCCGGGGGAGCCATGCACTTTCTGAAGTTTCCAGTGGAGAATCTGCCACTTGCTTTCTCGTAGCTTCCTGTCATTTCTGGCAATCTTGGCATTCCTTGGCTTGTAGACACATCATTTCAATTTCTTCCACTGTCATCACATGGCCTTTTCGCTGTGTGCCTCTGTCTGTGGTCTTTTCTCTTTTAAAAAGACAATTATTTTGGATTAGAACCTCCCCTAACCTAGTACGTATTAGCTTTCTGAGCCTGCCATAACCAAGTACCAAAACCTTGGTTTTGAACTTCTGGTCTTCAGAGCAGTGAGACAATATGTTTCTGTTGTTTTCAGCCAAGTATTTCACTTCCTGGTATCCAATCTGTACCAGTGTTCTCCAGAGAAACAGAGCCAGTAGAATATATATATGATAGTTGGCATATATGTATATATTATATATATGTATATTATATTTTTATATACATACGAATATTTTAAGGAATTCGCTTATGCAATTAGGGGGGCTGGCAAGTCCAAAATCAGTAAGGCTGGCAGACTGGAAAGTCGACAGAAGTTGACGTTGACTTTGCAGTCTTGAATAACAGTTTCATCTCTGGGAAACCTCAGTTTGGTTCTTAGGTCTTCCAACTGATTGGATGAGGCCCACTCACATTACCAAGAGCAATCTCCCTGATTAAAGTTAACTGATTGTAGATATTAGCTCCATCTACAAAATACTTTCATAGAAACACCTAGATTAGACTTGATTAGATCACCCCGCTTAGCCAAATTGACACATAA
The DNA here is from genome assembly GCF_008692635.1 of Crocuta crocuta. NCBI lineage: Eukaryota > Metazoa > Chordata > Mammalia > Carnivora > Hyaenidae > Crocuta > Crocuta crocuta. Next base: position 1,779,282 of record NW_027529427.1, on the reverse strand, counting down.
AACTCATCATTGCATATACTAACCTTCTTCCACTATTTGAGCACCTCCGAGCTATCATACATTATCTTTTTACTGCTTGAAACACTCCCCTGCCCCAGAAACACACACACACTTTACACTTTGCCTGGACAACTTCTACTTATCTTCAAATGTCAGTCTAGACATGAATTTTCTTAGGAGCACTTGCCCAGTGCCCCAACTCCTCATTCCCTGACATTTCCCAGTGTAATGGTAGCATCTTTTAATTCCCCATCTATGTCTCTAACCATATAATATTTTCCAAATATTATGTTAGATTCTTTTATTTTCTCCTATTGTGTTTCATATCAAACTTCTTTTTTATTTTTAATGTTTTATTTATTTCTAGGAGAGAGAGAGAGAGACAGCGTGAGCAGGGGAGGGTCAGAGGGAGAGGGAGTCACAGACTGAAACAGGCTCCAGGCTCTGAGCTGGCAGTCAGCACAGAGCCCGACACAGGGCTCGAACCCACGAACCGCGAGATCATGACCTAAGCGAAAGTCGGACGCTCAACCGACTAAGCCACCCAGGCGCCCCTCATATCAGACTTCTTGAGTCTATTTCCTAATAGACTCTAAACTCCAAAAGGATGTTATCCATAAATGTTAACCATCTTGCTTTTAACCTGGCACTGGTTATTAAATTCTGGAATAGGTCTTCAGTACACAATTTTGAATGAATAATCATTTTTTTTTATATTTTTTATTTATTTCTAGGAGAGAGAGAGAGACAGCGTGAGCAGGGGAGGGTCAGAGAGAGAGGGAGTCACAGACTGAAACAGGCTCCAGGCTCTGAGCTGGCAGTCAGCACAGAGCCCGACGCGGGGCTCGAACCCACGAACCGCGAGATCATGACCTAAGCGAAAGTCGGACGCTTAACCGACTAAGCCACCCAGGCGCCCCCATTTTTTAAAAAAAATATAATTTATTGTCAAGTTGGCTTACAGACAACACCCAGTGCTCATCCCAACAAGTGCCCTCCTCAATGCCCATCACCCACTTTCCCCTCTCTTCCACCCCCATCAACCCTCAATTTGTTCTCTGTATTTAAGAGTTTCTTGTGGTTTGCCTTCCCCCTCTCTCTATTTGTAACTATTTTTCCTCCATCTCTTCCCCCATGGTCTTCTGTTAAGTTTCTCAAGATCCACATATGAATGAAAACATGATATCTGTCTTTCTCTGACTGACTTATTTCACTTAGCATAATACCCTCCAGTTCCATCCACGTTGCTGCACGATTTCATTCTTTCTCATTGTCAAGTAGTACCCCAATGTTTATAGCAGCACTTTCAATAATAGCCAAATCATGGAAAGAGCCTTAATGTCCATCAACTGATAAATGGATAAAGAAGATGTGGTTTATATACACAATAGAATACTACTTGGCAGTGAGAAAGAATAATCAACTTAATTAGTCAATAAAACCATGAAAATGTCTCTGTGTGTTAAATGAATAAAGTGATGATCAAAAAATGTATCTTCCTTAATAATAATGATGTTGTACAGGAAGACTGCAGAAAAAAATAATAAAGTTCTCTTCTCATTGCTATCATGATTCAATTGAATGTTACTTCCATTCATAACATGAGGAACAGAGTACAGTATCAGCCATTTGATGGCATGTGGGATGGTAAGGGAATAATTAGTGGGCATGAGTTATTTAGACTGCAAAAATATCCAGAAACTTCCAGAGTTCTCATGCCAGCAGAGAAGCACTGGTATACAATTTAAATATGAGCACAGTCTGACATTTCTGAATGTCTGACTGAGTTCACTGTCTGAATCTGTGCTAAATTTAGAGCCATCGTGTTGAAACTAACAGATAAGTAGAAATGTGCTAGTCTGGTGTGTATACCTCTCTTGAGCTCTTTCACCAGAACGTAAGGGTGAGGTATGACAGTTTTCAAATTTGATTTTTCACATACTTGCAAGAGAATCTAGAGAGTCAGTCTAATTTATAAATCCTATATAATTGTTAAAAATATGGTACCTATGCCGTGCAAAAGCTTTTTATCTTGATGAGGTCCTAGTAGTTTATTTTTGCTCTTGATTCCCTTGTCTTTGGGGATGTGTCAAGTAAGAAATTGCTGCGGTGGAGGTCAAGGAGGTTGTTTCCTGCTTTCTCTTCTAGGGTTTAGATGGTTTCCTGTCTCACATTCAGGTCCTTTATCCATTTTGAGTTTATTTTGGTGCATGGTGTGAGAAAATGATCTAGTTTCATTCTTCTGCATGTTGCTGTCCAGTTCTCCCAGCACCATCTGTTAAAGAGGCTGTCTTTTTTCCATTGGATACTCTTTCCTGCTTTGTCAAAGATTAGTTGGCTGTACACTTTTGGGTCCAATTCTGAGTTCTCAATTCTATTCCATTGGTCTATGTGTCTGCTTTTGTGCCAATACCATACTGTCTTGATGATGACAGCTTTGTAGTAGAGGCTAAAGTCTGGGATGGTGATGCTTCCCACTTTGGTTTTCTTCTTCAATATTACTTCGGCTATTTGGGGTTTTCTGTGATTCCATACAAATTTTAGGATCGTTTGTTCTAGTTTTGAGAATAATCTGGTGCAATTTTGATTGGGATTGCATTGGATGTGTAGATTGCTTTGGGTAGTAATGACATTTTAACAATATTTATTCTTCTGACCCATGAACATATTCCCATGAACATATGACAAATATTCCAGTGAATAAAGGGGCAGAAGATATGAACAGACACTTCTTCAAAGAGGACATCCAGATGGCCAACAGACACATGAAACGATGCTCAGCGTCCCTCCTCATCAGGGAAATACAAATCAAGACCACACTGAAATACCACCTCACACAAGTCAGAGTGGCTAAAATGAACAAATCAGGAGACTCTAGATGCTGGCAAGGATGTGGAGAAACGGGCACCCTCCTACACTGTTGGTGGGAATGTAA
>NW_027529427.1:1775770-1776081 GCF_008692635.1 Crocuta crocuta | reverse complement strand
TGTAGCAACATGGATGGAACTAGAGGGTGTTATACTGAGTGAAATAAGTCAGGCAGAAAAGGACAGATACCATATGTTTGCACATATAGGTGGATTAGGGGGAAACTAATGGAGGACCAAGAGGAAGAAGAAGGGGAAAAATAGTGGGGGCTAGGGAGGGAGGCAAACCATGAGAGACTCTTGAATGCTGAGAACAAACTGATGGCTGATGGGGGTGGGGTAGAGGGGAAGGGGGGTGATGGGCATGAAGGAGGGCACTTGTTGGGATGAGCACTGGGTGTTATACGGAAACCAACTTGACAATAAACTAT
>NW_027529427.1:1774725-1775710 GCF_008692635.1 Crocuta crocuta | reverse complement strand
GGCTATTTGGGGTTTTCTGTGGTTCCATACAAATTTTAGGATCGTTTGTTCTAGTTTTGAGAATAATCTGGTGCAATTTTGATTGGGATTGCATTGGATGTGTAGATTGCTTTGGGTAGTAATGACATTTTAACAATATTTATTCTTCTGACCCATGAACATATTCCCATGAACATATGACAAATATTCCAGTGAATAAAGGGGCAGAAGATATGAACAGACACTTCTTCAAAGAGGACATCCAGATGGCCAACAGACACATGAAACGATGCTCAGCATCCCTCCTCATCAGGGAAATACAAATCAAGACCACACTGAAATACCACCTCACACAAGTCAGAGTGGCTAAAATGAACAAATCAGGAGACTCTAGATGCTGGCAAGGATGTGGAGAAATGGGCACCCTCCTACACTGTTGGTGGGAATGTAAGCTGGTACAGCCCCTCTGGAAAACAGTGTGGAGGTTCCTCAAAAAATTAACACTAGAATTCCCCTAAGACCCAGCAATAGCACTGCTAGGAATTTACCCAAGGGATACAGAAATGCTGATGCATAGGAGCACATGTACCCCATTGTTCATAGCAGCACTCTCAACAATAGCCAAAAAGAGCCTAAGTGTCCATTAATTAACAAATGGATCAAAAAGATGTAGTTTATCTGTACAATGGAATACTATATGGCAATGAGAAAGAATGAAATCTGGCCACGTGTAGCAACATGGATGGAACTAGAGGGTGTTATACTGAGTGAAATAAGTCAGGCAGAAAAGGACAGATACCATATGTTTGCACATATAGGTGGATTAGGGGGAAACTAATGGAGGACCAAGAGGAAGAAGAAGGGGAAAAATAGTGGGGGCTAGGGAGGGAGGCAAACCATGAGAGACTCTTGAATGCTGAGAACAAACTGATGGCTGATGGGGGTGGGGTAGAGGGGAAGGGGGGTGATGGGCATGAAGGAGGGCACTTGTTGGGATGAGCACTGG
>NW_027529427.1:1771539-1774197 GCF_008692635.1 Crocuta crocuta | reverse complement strand
GGGGGTGAGGGGGGTGATGGGCATGAAGGAGGGCACTTGTTGGGATGAGCACTGGATGTTGTCTGTAAGCCAACTTGACAATAAACTATTTAAAAAAATTAATAAAATTAACAACAGAAAAAAAATGAAAAAAATATGGTACCTAATAAGAAAAAAAGTTCTATTTAGTTATTTCATACACAATGCGTCATTTAAAATGTTTTAGTATTATAAAAACTCATTATTTACAAATGCACCTTTGAGGGGTGCCTGGGTGGCTCAGTCAGTTGAGCGTCTGACTTTGGCTCAGGTTATGATCTCGCAGTTCGTGGGTTCGAGCCCCACGCTGTGCTGACAGCTAGCTCAGAGCCTGGAGCCTGTTTCAGATTCTGAATCTCCTCCTCTCTCTGACCCTCCCCTGCTCATGCGGTCTGTCTGTCAGAAATTATTTCAGAAATAATAATATTCCTGGTTTGATAACATTTTCTAAAAGGAAATCTAAATATTTACTTTTTTAAAACACTGTATTTACTTTAATAGAGATATTTCCTTATACGATTTATATCAGACTCGTTACTTAAGCACTATTACTGACTCAAAGGTGCATTTGTTGTTGCTTTTTAAAATTTTTTAATGTTTTATTTATTTCTGAGAGACAGAAATAAATAAGTCTTGTATGATCACTATAAAAGTTATGTGCTTTTGGATTCAAATGTATTTTAAATTTCTCTTTCTTTTTATTAATGCAACTGGGAAATTTCTAGTTAGATAATCTTCAAAAACTACAAGGCTGAAAAATATATAAAGAGCGTATAAAACTGAACACACAAAAACCAAATAATCTGGTTAAAAACTGGGCAGAAGACATGAGTAGACATTTTCCAAAGAAGACATCCAGATGGCTGACAGACACATGAAAAGATGCTCAACATCACTCATCATCAAGCAAATACAAATCAAAACCACACTAAGATACCACCTCACACCAATCAGAGTGGCTAAAATTAACAACTCAGGAAACAACAGATGTTGGCGAGGATGTGGAGAAACACGAACCCTCTTGCACTGTTGGTGGGAATGCAAACTGGTACAGCTGCTCTGGAAAACAGTATGGAGTTTCCTCAAAAAGCTAAAAATAGAACTACCCTACGATCCAGCAATTGCACTACTAGGTACTTATCCAAAGGATACAAAAGTATACTGAATCAAAAGGACACATGTGCCCAATGTTTACAGCAGCATAATCAACAATAGCCAAATTATGGAAAAAGCCCAAGTGTCCATCAACTGATTAATGGTTAAAGATGTGGTTTATATATACAATGCGATAATATTCAGCCATAAAAAAGAATGAAATCTTGCCATTTGCAGTGATGTGGATGGAGCTAGAGAGTTTTATGTTAAGCGAAATATGTCAGCCAAAGAAAGACAAATACCATACGATTTCACTCATACGTGGAATTTAAGGAACAAAACAGATGAACAAAAGGGGGGAAAAGAGAGAGGCAAACCATGAAACAGACTTTTAACTATGGAGAACAGATATTAATACCTGTAGAGATAGGTATTGAAGAGGGGATTTGTGATGAGCCCTGGGTATAGTACGTAAGTGTTGAATTACTGAATTCTATACCACAAGCTGGTATTACATGATGTGTTAAGCAACTGGAATTTAATAAAAACTTGGGAAAAAAAGGCTACAGATATCAGATGTCTTACAATCAAGACTGAGAATAGAAAGGGACATATAAGAAAGAAAGGGCCAAAGTCAGACGCTTAACCGACTGAGCCACCCAGGGGCCCCTAAGCAGCCTGTATTTGAAAAGCAGCTTCACCACCGCCCTTATAGCCAAGTGGCCTTTAGTAAGTTACTTCCAGTGTTTCTATTTCTTCACTGTAAAACAGAGGTTAGAATAGCGTCTACGTCCCGGGATTACACAAGAATTACATGAAATCATCTACATAAAGTAAAAAGACTAGTGCCTGGCACACAGTATACGTCCAATAGGTGTTAGTCGATATTATTTTATTATTATTATTTTATCATATTGACAGTGATTTTCAAATATTAAGATATTTGATGTTAGTGGTATATAGTGGGGTGTACAAAAATAAGGTTTAAAAGACTAAAAAATTTCCAGAGGATAATTTGGCAATATATATTCCAGTTTTAAAAGATGCATGTTTTTTTAAATAACATTTTTTAAAAATTTGTTTATTTATTTTTGATGGCAGTGGGGAAGGGACAGAGAAAGGGAGAGAGAATAAAATCCGGAGTTGGACAGTTAACCAACTGAGCCACCCAGGTGCCCCAAGATGCATGTTCTTTTATAGAACAGTCCCATTTTTAAGTATTTAACAAAGTATAAATAATCAAAGGGGGAAAATGTATTTTTAGTATATCCAATAAAATAATATTTTGAATAATAAAAATTTGAAAACCTTTTAAAACCTCACGGTATGAGAGTTAATAAATTACAGTACATTTATGCAATATCCTAAGTAGCCTTTAACATGATGGTTAATAATGGCCGTGAGGAATACGTCTATGATATATTATTCAGCAAAAAAAGGGAGCGCGCCCGCGCACACACACACACACACACACAGATATGCAGATACGCACACTTATATGTCCATGATTCTTTAACAGACACAATTGTTTTAAAAAAATATTTT
>NW_027529427.1:1746651-1771249 GCF_008692635.1 Crocuta crocuta | reverse complement strand
GAATGGTAGTATTATAAGTGGATTTTGAAAATCTTAATTTTTTTGCATTTGATTTTTACTGGGTATATAATTTAATAAAAATAGTATTCAAAAAACAAAGAGGAAAGTGCTAAGAGAGTAGATCTTTAAAATTCTAATCTCAAGAGGGGCGCCTGGGTGGCTTAGTCAGTTAAGCATCCGACTTTCGCTTGGGTCATGATCTCGCGGTTCGTGGGTTCGAGCCCCACGTCCGGCTCTGTGCTGACTGCCGGCTCGGAGCCTGGAGCCTGTTTCAGAATCTGAGACTCCCTCTCTCTCTGACCCTCCCCTGCTCACGCTGTCTCTCTCTCTCTCTCCTAGAAATAAATAAAAAATATTTAAAAATAAAATAAAATAAAATAAAATTTGAATCTCAAGAAACAATTTGTTGCTATGTGTGGTGCCAGACATTAACCAGGCTTACGATGATCATTTTGCAATATGAACGAATATCAAATCATTATGTTGTACATGTAAAAGTGATGTAATATGTCAATTACATTTCAGCTAGAAAAAAGGAAAAGAAGACATTTTTATAATCTATAAAATAAAATCACAGTGTACAGAGAGACTGACAGTTAACTTTGCCTACCAAGTAGATTATATTAAATATGAAGAGAATAAGACAGGTAGGTAGAGATTGATAAAACAAACTTCACTGCTTGGCTTCTGAAATTTGTATGTATTTTATACTCAAGGATGTCAATTATAATTTATAATAGTAAAAAATGTGTGTATTTCATTCACAAAAATGTGGTTCTTTATTTACTCTATTATTTGTCATCTATCAGCCTCCTATCGCAGGTGCTAAGTGATCAGGTTTGAATAAAAACTATCTATACCTTCGCATAAGTAGCATATTTGGAAGCTGTCATTTAAGATCACAATACTCTCCTGCCACCCCACTCCAGCCCATTTAAAACTCTTTAGATACTGCTTTTTTGCATTCCCCAGAGAGCGGACTCATTTCCAAAACACAGTTTATGATAAATCTAGATTTTCTTGTGTGAAAGAAAGAAACCTAACAGTAAGATGGAAACCTGTGTTGATTACAGAGAGACAATCTAGCTGATTACCCACAACAGTAGCAATCTTAACATCCCAGCTCTGCTGACACAGCATTTCTGGATTTTGCTATTTGCCACCCCTTTCCATGGGTTACTTCTACTCATCATCTTTAAGTATGGATCCTTTTCACCTGCAAAAGAGACCTAGGTCTAGGTCATAAGTGAGATTGAGAAGAACCAGGCTTCCTGAGTCTGAAAACATGCTTTATTTACTTATTTCCATAGGGCATTTCTTGTCTTTTCTTTTTTTGTCATGGGATATTTCTTTTTTTATTTAAAACAACATTTTTAATGTTTTATTTATTTTTGAGAGAAAGAAAGAGAGAGAGACAGACAGAGTGCGAATGGAGGAGGGGCAGAGAGAGACACACACAGAATCCGAAGCAGGCTCCAGGCTCTGAGCTGTCAGCACAGAGCCCAACGCGGGGCTCGAGCCCACAAACCAGTCTGACAATCAACTGAGCCACACAACCTCCAGAGATTTAGAGAAACATGCACTCATTACATGAAGATGTCATATATAAAAATATATTTAAATATACATATGCACATATATATGACATCTTCATGTAATGAGTGCATGTTTCTCTAAATCTCTGGAGGTTGTTTACTACGCTGATGTCTTCTCATCAGACAAAGCCACCTATACTTAATTGAATATTAATGAATTGAATTAAATGAGTATTGAGTGCATATCCTGTGCTAGGCCCTGGAGATTAAAACAATAAAAGGCAATATTCATGCACTGAATCTGGGTCGTACTTAAGAAAACAAAATGAGCATGTTTCTTGTTTCTTCCATTCTCCCCTCCTTTCTTTCTTTCCCCCCCTTTTTCTGTCCCTCCTTTCCTTCCTTCCTTCCTTCCTTCCTTCTTGCCTGCTTGCCTGCCATCCTCTCTTTCTCTCTCTCTCTTTCTTTCAGGTTTCTTAAAAAAGGAATACGTTCAGGGAGTCTAACTTACTGCATAGTGATTACAGTTAATATTGTGCTATGTATTTAAAAGTTGGGAAGAGAGTAGATCTTAAATGTCCTCACCCCCGAAAAAGAAATGGCAATTATGCGACGTGAAGGATGTGTTAGCTGATGTTATGGTGGTAATCATTTTGCTGTAAATAATGGTAACAAATCAGCAGTTGTACAACTTAAACTTACATGATATGTCAATTGTATCTCAAAGAAGCATCTCACTATCTCATCTACAGACTCCATCAGCTTCCTCACTTCTCTCTCCTTTTCCAGTGTGTTCGCAGTTCTGCAACTAGTAAAGTTTATATCCGTGATAAAAGAATGGGTTGAAATAGGCAAAAGCAACATAAGCTACAGGGGTCAAGAACTTATTCCGGGAGTCATTTGGAGAGTTTAAGTAAATAATTTATTTTATTTATTTTATTTATTCTTTTATTTAAATTCAAGTGAGTTAACCTACAGTGTAGTCTTGGCTTCAGGAGTAGAATCCAGCGATTCATCTCTTACATGTGGCACCCAGTGCTCATCCCAACAAGTGCCCTCCTTAATGCCCATCACCCATTTAACCCATCTCCCCAATCCCCCTCCAGCAGCCCTCAGTTTATTCTCTGTATTTAAGAGTCTCTTACGGTTTCCCTCCCCTTCTGTGTTTGTCTTATGTTCTCTTCCCTTCCCCTGTGTTCATCTGTTGAGTTTCTCAAATTCCACATATGAGTGAAAACATATGATATCTGTCTCTCTCTGACTGATTTATTGTGCTTAGCATAATACCCTCTAGTTCCATCCACATTATTGCAAATGGCAAGATTTCATTCCTTTTGGTCGCCAAGTAGTATTCCATTGTATATATACCACATTTTTTTCCATTCATCAGTTGATGGACATTTGGGCTCTTTCCATACTTTGGTTATTGTTGGTAGCATTTAATCATGGTATGCTATATAAAATTAGCATTTTAGAAAGATTATTTTAAAAGCAGACAGGAGAGTTAATCATAGGGATTTACAGAACTAATAAGGGTAATATACAACGTTAGATAAGCAGATTTAGTAAGCGGATACCAACACATGCAGGAATGGATGAGGAGCTGAACAACTAGCACAGTAACAAACACGAAAGAAGAGAGACAACTAAAGTATTGTTACCAGAACTTGTGACTCTCTACATAGCTAATGCCATCCCGCCAAATTCAACATTTTCATATTTCTTGTTCATTTTCTAATTAAGTACATGGCATGCGGTATGTTAAAGGTTAAACAGCACAATCCTTTAAGGAGCTAAGATGAATTATGAAGAACTGTAATTCATGAAGTTGACTTTGCTAGATGTGAGCTAGCCATGGTTCTTGAACTGCAGCAAGTCCTACTTAAAAAGAAGTATTTTTAATTTTTATTTATTACTTTTAAGTTTATTTATTTATTTTGGGAGAGAGAGAGAAAGAGAGAGCAAGTGGGGGAGACCAGAGAAAGAGATAGATTGAGAGAATACCAAGCAGGCTCTGCACTGTCAGTGTGAGAGCCTGATTTGGGGCTGGAACTCATGAACAGCAAGATCATGACCTGAGCCAAAATCAAGAGTAGGACGCATAACTGCCTGAGCCACCCAGGCACCCCAAAGAAGTCTTTTTGAAAAAAAAAAAAATCAGGGGCGCCTGGGTGGCTGAGTCAGTTAAGCTTCCGACTTCGGCTCAGGTCATGATCTCACGGTTTGTGGGTTTGAGCCCCGCGTCGGGCTCTGTGCTGACAGCTAGCTCAGAGCCTGGAGCCTGTTTCAGATTCTGTGTCTCCCTCTCTCTCTGACCCTCCCCTGCTCACGCTGTCTGTCACTCTTTCTCTCTCTGAAAAAAAAAAAAAAGTCAGACATTCTGCTGATTTTCTAGAAATTTGCTAGTCTTTTTTCATAAGCAAAATAGCCACAAGATATTAAACTGACTTGTAGTAATGGCGGCTGTGGTACAGTGTAGACACAGCACCGGCAGAAGTAACATTGCATCTTCAAAAGTCCTAACACTGGTTAGACCTCCAGTCTCAGAGCAGACAGCCCTTTCCAGCCCCATGACCCTTTGCCATTCCTCATTTCCACTAAATGTCTGTAAAGTGTAAGTTTAAAGGTTGTCACTATTTCATACGTGCTCTGAAATATTTCCTAGCCATATTTCATTAGTCCATTCTTCCTCTTTCAAGTCCACTAAAGACTTGTTCTTTGTTTCCCTCATCATAATTTCTTTTTCTCTTCTTTACTAAAAGTTACAGCAGAAAGATCAAGACTTTGGAGTTAGCTGGTCCTGGGTTTAAATTACATTTTAGAATTTACTATAAGAACTTACATAAATCAATTAACCTTTAAACGTTTATTTTCTATTTAGCAATGGAGACAATGATACCTACCTCTTAGGTGGCTTGTGAGAATTAAATTGAATGATGTAAAGCACTTACTATAGTACCTAGCATTCGGTAATAATAAATGTGTGTTTCTCACGTATACCTTATTATCATTTTTACAACTTCATATCCTTGTCTGACTTCTAACCCATGGCTTTTATCATTTGGTTTTGTTGACTTTGTTCATGATTTTCTCTTCTCTTGGATTCCTATTCTGCCTCCATTATTGCTGCCGCACTAAGTACCACCAAACTTCCAAGATTTTTTATGTTTCTCATTTCCTCTCTATTTTTGTCCTTACTGCATAATATTGATATTTATCAGTTGAGACATCCCCCTACCGTACTCACTCTCTTCCAAACAGCCGGGCAAAATAAAAGCAAGTCCTTCCCAACATGTCAAGAGTTTTTCCTCATTATGAGACTATACCTTCCTGAGTCTTAAGAAATCATTCCCAGATCCTCTTATATATGCCTCAAAAGTGTGCTAATGATGTGAAAACAGATTGGAAAGCAGGAGACCGTAAAATTAAGTTACTGGCACTTGAAAGAAGAAGTCATTATAAAAGCTGAGGTCATGTTTCCCCTGTTTTTTCCTTGTCACATCAGGATATGGAGCAGCAAAAATCTGCGTGCAAGGTCCCACAGAGTAAGGGGAACTATAAACTGCCACCCCAAATGTCCCAAAAGATCCATATTTTGCACTAAAAGGTTTATGTGGTTTTTACTTAAAAGGTAAAATATGTCACCAGATTTGTTTACTTTAGCACACATATCACAACTGGCTATGTTAAAGGCTCGGATGGAAATTACATGGGTCACAGCTGGATTTCTTTTTTTAATTTTTAAAAAATGTTTTATTTATTTTTGAGAGAGAGAGACAGCATGAGCAGGGGAGGGTCAGAGAGAAAGGGAGATACAGGATCCCAAGACAGACTCCAGGCTCTGAGCTAGCTGTCAGCACAGAGCATGATGAACCGTGAGATCATGACCTGAGTTGAAGTTGGATGCTTAGTCAACTGAGCCACCCAGGCGCCCCTCTTTTTTTCTTTTTAAATGTTTATTTATTTTATTTTGAGAGAGAGAGAGAGAGAGAGAGGAGAGAAAGCACAGGCAGGGGATGGGCAGAGAGAGAGAAAGAATCTGAAGCAGGCCCCACACTGGCATGAGGAGCCCAAGGCAGGGCTTGAACTCATGAACCTCTAGATCATGGCCTGAGCTGAAACCTAGTGGGAATGCTTAACTGACTGAGCCTTCCCAGAGTCCCTTGCAGCTGGATTTTCTATGAAACTTTTGCTGATGTCAACATGAGCATGGATAAACACACTTGAAAATATTCTATAATCTATGAGAATGTTTAAAATTGAGTCTTTGGAAAATTAGATATTTTTTGAAGTTTTTATTTATTCATTTATTTTGAGAGAGGCAGAGACAGGCTGAGCAGGGGCGGGGCAGAGAAAGAGGGAGAATCCCAAGCAGGAACCCAATGTGGGGCTTCAACTCACGAACCATGAGCTCATGACCTGAGCAGAAGTCAAGAGTCAAACACTTAACTCACTGAGCCACCTCAGTGCCTCGGGAAATTAGATATTTAATGAATGGTCATGTGAAATAGAATAAAGTTCAGTCATCCAATGAGTTTGGAAAACATCAATTTAAATGATTGAAAACGTTTGGTGGAAACCAGTAGTTTCTTAGCTCACAGTGATTGTTGTATATTTTAATTGGCTTATACATCCTATCCTGCTTCTTTGGGAAAATTTCCTTTTCTCCCTCATGTTCAATATGTTGATAGTTATTGCTCACATTTTCTTATAAGCCCGCGTCTCCTGATTATAGTGACAGGTCCAAGGAAAAGCCAACAAGCCCACCAATGTCCCTGTCAGGATTTTTCACACCAGGCTTCTATATGGAATAGGCTGATTAATAAAAATGAAGCTACCCTACAGAAATTAAAATGAGATCTAAGAAGATAAAGACTTTAGATAAATGCCTTACTCTTATAAATGTTCATTGCTAAATTCAAAACCTTCGTCTTTCCTTGTCAACCTCCAATTTCTATTGGAGAAATAGAACTTACTATCCAGAACAGGGTCATATGATTGAGAGATTGGAGGGCATGAAGGGAGGATACTGAAACTGGGTCTGGTACCTTGTTTCTCAGCCGCAACTTCCTGAAATGTTCAAAATGCAGGATGCCTGGAACCATTTTCACTTCTTGGACATTTTCTTGCTGACACAATGCAGAGAAAACTATTGCTGGTAAGTGTGTGAACTTTGATCTCACAGAAGTGAGAACTAAAAAATGGAACAACAAAAACCTGGTTGTGGCTATTCTCCGACAAAATGCACATACTGATCGTGGGACGCCTGGGTGGCTCAGTCGGTGAAGGGACCGGCTCCAGCTCAGGTCATGATCTCGTGGTTTGTGGGTTTGAGCCCCGCGTCGGGCTCTGTGCTGACAGCTCAGAGCCTGGAGTCTGCTTCGGATTCTGTGTCTCCCGCTCCCTCTGTTCCTCCCCCGCTCACACTCCGTCTCTTTCTCTCTCAAAAAACCCCAAACATTAATTTTTTTTTTTTAACATACGTTCTGACACTTATCTCTGCAACAAATTCTGCTTCTGTTTCAGGCTTCCTCCATTTCCGATCTCCGAAGTTCTCTCCCTCAGACGTTTGGTAGTAAGCAGTTCCTACTGTAAATGTTTGTGTCTCTTTCTCACCTTTACAGTGAGCAGGCACAATGAATGTGGTAACCTTCTCTTTTGGCAGTGCCTGCTTTAAGGGCTCCCATAAGGCTACAGCTGACACCATAGTTTTACCTCAAGATTTGGCATGGTCACTGTTACGGACTGAATTGCATCCTCCCCAAATGTAGAGGCTGAGGCTCTAACCCGCAATGTGACTGCCTTTGGAGATAGGGCCTTTAGGAAGGTAATTAAGGTTAAATGAGGTTATGAGGGTGGGGCCCCAAACCAATAGGATTGGTGTCCTTATATGAAGACGACAAGACACCAGAGAGCTCTCTTTCTACATACGCACAGAGGAAAGGCCATGTGAGAACCTGAGGAGAAGGTAGCCATCTGCAAGCCAGGAAGACCTCTCACGACACACCAAATTTGCCAACACCCGGACCATGGACTTCTAGTCCCCTGAACTGTGAGAAAATAAATTTCAGCTGTTTAAGTCACCCAATCTGTGGTACTTTGTGATGGCATCCCAAGCTGACTAACACAGTCACTAATAAGGTCGTTGACAGGATTCAGTGATGGGATATCATATCAGAGAGACGCTGTTTCTTGCGGACTTAGGCAAAGGCTTCATTCAGTCCACATTGATTCATTCAGAGCCATATTGACCTCTCCATGGAGCAGAGAAGAGTATAAACTCTTGCAGCAAGAGAAACTACTAGAAAGAAGGCCTCACAGTCATTCATGACCTAATCTTCAAAGGGACATCTCAACATTTTTGCTGTATTTTGTTCACTAGAAGCAAGTCATTAGGCTCAGCCCACACACAAGAGAAGGGGATTACACAAGGCACGGTTGCTTGAAGAGCACAACTGAGGAAGAATCTACAACAAAGACAGAACAGGGCATCCAAAAGCTGTGGAACAATACAACAGTGCAACCTACTTGTGATTGGAATGCCAGGAGGAAAATGCTGATGGAATGGGGCAGAAGAAATGATGGTCAGGAATTAATGATAGACACCAAGCCACAGATCCAACATACTTAAAGAACACCAAACAAGATGAGATACACACACACGCACACACACACACACACACACACACACACACACACACACTGTACTATGTTGAATTGAGAAAAAAGGAGAGAGAAAGGATGAGAAAGTTGTAGTCAACCAGAGAAAAAAAGTCACATGACATGAAGAGGAACGAAAAATAATTACAGTAGACTTCTTATCAAGGCGATGCTTTCATAAAGACAGTGAAAATGACACCTATTAAGATCTGAATGAAAGAAAATAACCTAGGGGCACCTGGGTGGCTCAGTCGGTTAAGCGTCTGACTTCGGCTTGGGTGATGATCTCACAGTTCATGGATTCGAGCCCTGCATTGAGCCCTGCCAACAGCTCAGAGCCTGGAGCCTGCTTCAGATTCTGTGTCTCCTTCTCTCTGCCCCTCCCCTGCTCACACTCTATCTGTCTCTCTCTCTCCAAAATAAATAAACATTAAAAATTAAAAAAAAAGAAGAAAATAGCATATCAACCCAGACTACTATGCACAGTGAAAATATATTTCAAAACTAAAGGAAAAAGTTTTAAAATTCCTCAAACAAAATTTGATAGAAGTAGTTACCATCATTAATTACCACCTAGTTCGTTCCAAAGAACAAACTAGAGGAAAGGGAGAATAATAACTAGAGTGGAGAAATCCAATAAATACCACCTCAACCAAAGAATCAAGGGTTACATCCCCAGTGATGACATGTATATATCATGTGTCCCCTTGATATTTCAGGATGAATAAGGCAACTCACTTCTTATTTTCTAAGTACCAGTATAGTTAATATACAATGTTATATTACTTTCAGGCATATAACATAGTAATTCAACAATTCTATACAGTACTCAATGGCCACCATGATAAGTGTACTTTTTTTTTTCCAAATGTTTTATTTATTTCTAGGAGAGAGAGAGAGAGACAGCGTGAGCAGGGGAGGGTCAGAGAGAGAGGGAGTCACAGACTGAAACAGGCTCCAGGCTCTGAGCTGGCAGTCAGCACAGAGCCCGACGCGGGGCCCGAACCCACGAACTGCGAGATCATGACCTAAGTGAAAGTCGGATGCTTAACCGACTAAGCCTCCCAGGCGCCCCGATAAATGTACTCTTAAGCCCCTTCACCAATCTCACCTATCCCTTCCCCATCTTCCCTCTACTATCCATAAGTTTGTTCTCTGTAGTTAAGAGTCTGTTTTCTGGTTTGACTCTTTTTTTCTTTGCTCCCTTTTTTGGTTTCATAAATTCCACATATGAGTGAAATCCTATGGTATTTTTCTTTCTCGAACTGACTTATTTCATTCATCATTATAACTTCTAGATCCATCCGTGTGGTTGCAAGTGGCAAGATTTCATTTTTTATGACTAATATTCCAGTGTGTGTGTGTGTGTGTGTGTGTGTGTGTGTGTGTATCATCTCTTCTTTATACATTTATCTGTTGATGGACACTTGGGCTCCTTCCATAGTTTGCCCATAGTATATAGTACTGCAATAAACATAGGGGTACATGCATCCTTTTGAATTAATGTTCCCCTATTCTTTGGGTAAATACCCAGTAGTGGAATTACTGGATCACAGGGTAGTTCTATTTTTAATTTTTTGAGGAACCTCCATACTGTCTTCCATAGTGGCTGCACTAGTTTGCACTCCCACCAACAGTGCATGAGTGATCCTTTAGTTCCACATCCTTGCCAACACTTATTTCTTGTGTTTTTGATTTTAGCCATTCTGACAGGAGGTGATATCTCCTTATGGTTTTGATTTTATTTCCCTGATCATTAGTGATGTTGAGGATCTTTTCATGTGTCTGTTGGCCATCTGTCTGTCTTCTTTGGAAAAATGTCTGTTCATGTTTTCTGCCCATTTTAAAATGTATTATTTGTGTGTGTGTGTGTGTGTGTGTGTGTGTGTGTGTGTTGAATTGCATAAGTACTTTAAATATTTTAGATACTGCGGTGCCTGGGTGGCTCCGTCAGCTAAATGTCCAACCCTTGATTTGGCTCAGGTCATGATCTCCTGGTTTGTGAGATCGAGTCTCGCCTTGGCCTCTGTGCTGACCATGAGGAACCTGCTTGGTTTTCTCTCTCACCCTCTCTCTATGCCCCTCTTGCACTTGTGTGCTCTCTCTCTCAAAATAAATAAATAAGTGTTAAAAAAAATACATACTTTGGATACTAACCCTTATCAGATATGCCATTTGCAAATATACTCTCATTCAGTAGGTTGTCTTTTAGTTTTCTGGACTATTTGCTGTGTAGAAACTTTTTATTTTAATGTAGTCCTGATAGTTCATTTTTGCTTTTGTTTCCCTTGCCTCAGGAGACATATCTAGAAAAATGTTGCTACAGCCAAGTCAAAGAAATTACTGCCTGTGTTCTCTTCCAGGATTTTTATGGCCTCAGATATCACATAGTAGGTCTTTAATCCCGTTTGAATTATTTTTCTGTACGGTGTAAGATAGTAGTCCTGTTTCATTCTTTCCATGTAGCTTTCCAGTTTTCCCAGTGTCCTTTGTTGGACAGACTGTACTTTTCTCATTGCATATTCTTGCCTCCTTGGGCCAAGATAAATTGATCAAATAATTGCGGGCTTATTTCTGGACTGTGTATTCTGTTCTATTGATCTATAGGTCTATTTTTGTGCTGGTATCCTGTTTGGATTACTATAGCTTTGTAGAGTATCCTGGAATCCAGGATTGTGATACCTCCAGTTTACTTCTTTTAAAGATTGCTTTGGCTCTTTGGGGTCTTTCATGGTTCCACACAACTTTTAAGGTTATTTGTTCTAGCTCTGTAAAAAAATACCTGTGGCATTTTGATAGGGATTGACTTACATGTGTAGATTGCTGTGGGTCATATGGATATTTTAGCAATAATGTCTTCTCCTACTCCATGTGGATTGAATGTCTTTCCATTTATTTTCTTTGTATCATCTTTAATTTCTTTCATCAATGTTTTATAGTTTTCAGAGTACAGGTCTTTCACTTCCTTAGTTTATTCCTAGGTATTTTATTACTTTTTAAAGTTTATTTATTTATTTATTCAGAGAGTGTGAGTGAACAGTGGGGAGGGGCATAGAGGGGGGAGAGAGAATCCCATGCAGACTTTGTGCTGTCAGTGCAGAGATCAACACAGGACTTGAGCTCATGAACCATGAGATCATGACCTGAGCCAAGATAAAGAGTTGGACACTTAACCAACTGATGTACCCAGGTGCCCCTTTCTTCTTTTTGGTGTAATTGTAAATGGGATTGTTTCTCAATTTCTCTTTCTACTACCTTATTATTAGTGTATAGAATGTAACAGATTTCTGTATATTGATTTTGTATCCTGCAACCTTGATGAATTCATGTTTTAGTAGATTTTTGGTAGTCTTTAAGGTTTTCTATATACAGTATCATATTATCTGCAAATAGTGAAAGTTTATTTCTTCCTCACCAATCTGGATGCCTTTTATTTCTTTTCCTTGTATGATTGCTGTGCCTACGACTTCCAGTACTGTGTTGAATAAAAATGGTGACAGTGTACATCCTTGTCTTGTTCATGATCTTAGGACAAAAGCTCTCAGTTTTTCACCATTGTGTATGATGTTAGCTGTGGGTTTTTCATATACTGTTACAAAAAATAATATTTTATTATGTTGATATACATTCTCTCTAGGCCTACTTTGTTGAGAGTTTTTTTTAAAATCATGAATGGATATTTTTCTTTGTCAAATGTTTTTTCTGTTTCTACTGAGATGATCAAATGATTTTTATTCTTCCTCTTACTGATGCAATGTATCACGCTGATTTGCAAATATTGAACCATGCTTGCATCCCATAAATAGATCCCACTTGATTGTGACAAATTATTCCTTTAAAGTATTCAGCTCTGTCACTTCTTAGTCACTTATCTTTAGGCAAGTCATCTAACTTCTCTGTCCTGCAGTTTTCCCAAATCTAGAATCCATATTAAAAAGCATGTAACTTGTCAGATTATTATGAAGATTAAGTTGTTAACTCATGTAATACATTTAAAGCAGCCTCTGGTGCATAGTAAGAACCACGTGTTAACTATTATCACATTGAGTAGAATTTCACCATCCAGGGACATGTGTAGCAACCAAAAAGGGAGGGCACATTACTATTAATACTCTCTCAAACAATTGCAATAATTCTAAAAGAACGATCACAGTTTTCATTTACCTCCTACTAGTGTGTTCATAAGGAGGTGTTTTAACAACTGATGTCTCATATATATTTTTGGTAAAATAAATCTAAATAGAGGGAGAAACTCTTTTCACATAATATATTATTTTTAAATATGTACATAAAAATTTACGTTACTTATTACATAGTTGGGATTCCTACAACCGTATACTATAATTTGATATATATACGTATATATCTATATATACGTATATATAATTTTTTACTCACATATACAGTAATGTGAGAACAGTACATGGCATATGATTGGGTACTTAATGTGCAATGCCTGACAAAAAGTAGGTGCTTAGTAAATACTGTTGAATAAAAGAGTAAATGATTACATGATTTAATTACTTTATGTCAAATATATGTTTGAAACTGACAAGAGGAATGGAAAAAAATGGGAAGTGACCCAAATTTCATGGTTCTACAAGATAGTGGCTTTGATGCCCTAAATGCCAGAAGAGAGTGTACTCAATACCAGAATACTGAGAAAGGGTTAAATTTCTATTTGCAACTAACATGGAATATTTAATGATAGACTCCAAGCTTAGTGTTGAATTGTTATAAATCTTTCTTTAAATGTTATCTTCTATGTTAATATGTAATATGGATACATGATTTTTAGTAAAATATGAATTTTCTTTTTTTTGTTTTTGTTTTTTTAAATGTTTTATTTATTTCTAGGAGAGAGAGAGAGAGACAGCATGAGCAGGGGCGGGTCAGAGAGAGAGGGAGTCACAGACTGAAATAGGCTACAGGCTCTGAGCTGGCAGTCAGCACAGAGCCCGACGCGGGGCTCGAACCCACACACCGCGAGATCATGACCTAAGCGAAAGTCGGACGCTTAACCGACTAAGCCACCCAGGTGCCCCAATATGAATTTTCATTATGATAACTTAACATTTAAATGGAAAAGGCATAATTTGCTTTTGCATTTCAGTTTTAGTTACACTATCCTAAGGAACAAAGAAGTGAGCCATTCGGTCTTTGTATCTTTACCAGGTGTTGCTGTACATTTTTTGTCAGTGATCAGAATTACATATTAAGAACCAATTAAGAACCAATGAGAGTCATGTCTTATAGAGACAACAATGTATCATTAACCTTTCAATAATCATTAACTTTCTCTTTCTTAATAAAAAGAGCTAAGAACTAATACATGAAGTAGGCAAAGTCACAGGATATAAAATCAATGTACAAAAATCCATTGCCTTTCTGTACACCAATAATGAAGCAGCAAAAAGAGAAATCAAGGAATCCATCCCATTTACAAAAACAATGAGATACCTAGGAATAAACCTAACCAAGGAAATAAAAGATCTGCCCTCCAAAAACCATAGAATATTCTGAAACAAATTGAAGAGGACACAAAGAAATGGAAAACACTCCATGCTCATGGATTGATAGAACAAATACTGTTAAAATGTCTATACCACCCAAAACAATCTACCTATTTAATGCAATCCCTATCAAAATACCAGCAGAACTCTTCACAGAGCTAGAACAAACAATCCCAAAATTGGTATGGAACCACAAAAGACCCAAATAGCGAAAGCAATCCTGAAAAAGAAAACCAAAACTGGAGGCATCATGATTCTAGACTTCAAGCTATATAATAAAGCTGTAGTCATCAAGCCAGTATGGTACTGGCACAAAAACAGACACATAGATCAAAGGAATAGATTAGAAAATCCAGATATGGACCCACACTATATTATCAAATAATCTTCAAAAAAACAGGAAAGAATATCCAAGGAAAAAAGACAGTCTCTTCAGCAAATGGTGCTGTCAAACCTGGACAGCGAAATGCAGAAGAATAAAACAGGACCACCTTCTCACACGATACACAAAAATAAATTCAAAATGGATGAAAGACCTAAATGTGAGACAAGAAACAATCAAAATCCTAGAGGAGAACACAGGCAGCACCCTCTTTGACCTTGGCCACAGCAACTTTCTACTAGATACGTCACTGAAGGCAAGGGAAACAAAAGCAAAAATGAACTATTGGCACTTCATGAAGATAAAAGTCTTTCACACAGTGAAGGAAATAATACACAAAACCAAAAGGCAGTCTATGGGATGGGAGAAGATATTTGCAAATTACATGTTTAATGAAGAGTTAGAATCCATAATTTATAAAGAACTCTCCAATTCAATACTCAAAAAACAAATAATTCAATTAAAAATGAGTAGAAGACATGAATAGATATTCCTCCAAAGAAGACATACAGATGACCAACGGACACATGAAAAGATGCTCAACATCACTCATCATCAGAGAAATACTAATCAAAACCACGATGAGGTACCACCGTGCACCCATCCGGATGGCTAATATTAACAACACAGGAAACAACAGGTGTTGGCAAGGATGTGGAGAAAGGGGAACTTTCTTGCACTGCTGTTGGGAATGCAAACTGGTGCAGCCGCCTGGAAAACAGTACCAAGTTTCCTCAAAAAGTTAAAAATAGAACTACCTATGACCCAGCAATTGCACTAATAGGTATTTACCCAAATGATACAAAAATACGGATTTGAAAGGGTACACATACCCATATGTTTATACCAGCATTATTAACAATAGCCAAACTATGAAGAGAGCCCAAGTGTCCATTGACTGATGAATGGATAAAGAAGATGTGGGGGGTGCCTGGGTGGCTCAGTTAAGCGTCCAACTTCACCTCAGGTCATGATCTCACAGCCCATGAGTTTGAGCCCTGCATTGGGCTCTGTGCTAACAGATTAGAGCCTGGAGCCTGCTTTGGGTTCTGTGTCTCCCACTGTCTCTTCCCTACCCTGCTCTCTCTCTCTCTCTCTCTTCCTCAAAAATAGATAAACATTAAAAATTTTTTAAAAGAAGATGTGGTAGTTATAGACAATGGAATATTACTCAGCCATCAAAAGGAATGAAATCTTGCCATTTACAATGATGTGGATGGAGCTAGAGTGTATTATGCTAAGTGAAATAAGTCAATAGAGAAAGACAGAGTATGATTTCACTCATATGTGGAATTTAGGAAACAAAACAGGTGAACACATGGGAAGGGGGAGAAAAGAGAGAGGGAAACAAACCATAAAGGACTCTTAACAATAGAGAACAAACTGAGGGTTGATGGCGGGATGAAGGTGGGAGATGGGCTAGATGGGTTATGGGTACTAAGAGGGCACTTGCTGGGGCACCTGGGTGGCTCAGTTGGTGAAGCGTCTGACTTTGGCTCAGGTCATGATCTCATGATTCGTGGGTTCAAGCCCCACATCGGGCTCTGTGCTGACAGTTCGGAGCCTGCAGCCCGGAGCCTGCTTCGGATTCTGTGTCTCCTTCTCTCCTCTGCCCCTCCCCTGTTTGTGTTTTGTCTTTCTCTGTCTCTCAAAAATAATTACATGTTAAAAAACTTAAAAAAAAAACAGAAGGGCATTTGCTGTGATGAGCACTGGGTACTGTATATAAGTGATGAGTCACAGAATTCTACTTCTGAAATTAAGATTATACTATATGTTAACTAATTAGAATTTAAATAAAAATTTGGGAAAAATACTAAAGAAAAATTTGTTTTGATTTGGTAATAAGAAAATTATTATTTCAACCAAACTGGAAAAAAGCATAGATTATACGCAAATAGAAACATTTCCAAATGAAAAGACATTACGTTATATTTATCAAACCCCTATAAAGTCAGAAAGCCTACTCAGAAATTCATAAAACCAGGAACAGGAAGACAAACTCAAATCAGCAATATTCCTTTTTATTTCATCCCCTTGACAGTCTTATAAACAGCTTGGAATAGTTACATTCACCAATATAAGTTTTACAAATTCAGCAGCCTTCTTCGGGATACTAGCAGACACAGGACTGTGCTGTCATCTTCGATGGACAGTGGATTCTTGCTCCATTCAATAGTTCAGGTCTTCATCAAGGTGTCTTCAAGGCTGAACGAAAGCCATAAACAGAAAAACTGTTATTTTCCTTTTCATACACACTTGTATGGAATTACATTATAATGTAATATAATGCGTTTTGTTACAACACACATGCATGTATGCACAAAACACACACACACAAACTCACATGTATTAAACAGCATGTTACCTTCCTGAAAAGAAAACTTAAATACAGTGATCTGCAAAATTCAATGATCTGCACAAAAATTATTTCTTCGGGGCACCTGGGTCGCTCAGTTGGTTAAGGGTCCGACTTCGGCTCAGGTCATGATCTCGTGGTTGAGGGTTCGAGCCCCGCGTCGGGCTCTGTGCTGGCAGCTCAGAGCCTGAAGCCTGTTTCGGATTCTGTGTCTCCCTCTCTCTCTGACCCTTCCCTGCTCATACTGTCTCTCTCTCTCTCGCAGAAATAAATAAAACATTAAAAAAATTTTTTAACTAAAAAAAAGTTTTATTTCTTTTTCATGGAACTATGATAGTACACCAAAACACCATTTCTACAAGCACCCCCACACAATTCTGAAGCAATGACTCAGCAGTGATTACGCTTTAAGAAAAAACAGTTTAATGATTATTCATTACATCAGAATAATATTCCTATGTTCAAGATTCTAAGTCAAAAATGATTTGTAAGGGCAACTGGGTGGCTCAGTCAGTTAAGCATCTGACTTCAGCTCAGGTCATGATCTCACGGTTCGTGGGTTCAAGCCCTGCGTTGGGCTCTGTGCTGACAGCGAGCTCAGAGCCGGGAGCTGCTTCAGATTCTGTGTCTCCCTCTCTCTGTGACCCTCCCCTGCTCACCCTGTCTCTCTTTCTCAGAAAAAAAAAAAAAACCTTAGAAAAAAGTGATTTGTAGTCTTAATTTAATAATGCCATTAGATTTTAATATTTCTCTATACATATATATATGTAATCTTATAGATGTAAACATGTTTAATTCTATTTGATAGCATGAGCACATAAATGGAATGATATTGCATTTTTGTGGATGATTTTTCCTTTTTTAGTTCATTGCATCATATTTTTCTAGCCACTACTTCACTGTTATTTGCTTTGTTTCCAGGTTTTTGCCACTACTAACAATGCTGTGAAAAGGAATCATTATATGTGAGTTCTTACACACCAGTGCTTTATCTGTATGGATGAAATTCTCAGGGGGAGAGGTTCTGTATGAAAGGATGTGAAGCATTTAAAAATGCTTAGGAGACATTTTTCGGATTGCTGCCACACCTCTCATTTCCAATAGTGATGTCTGAAATTTTCTCTGTGTTCCCACCAGCAATATTGGCACTGTTTTAAATTTTTGGTGGTCTGTTTTATATAAAGCAATATCTCAGTGTTAATTGTAATTTGAACTGCCCAGACATGCCCAGACTGGTGAATTAGGGAGTTTATAAATAGAGTTTTCATTTGCAATTTATTTTCTGAGAGTTGTGTTTTCATAGCTTTGCCCAGTGATCTATCACATGCTATCCTTTAACAATTGTTAAGATATATGTAGATAGATAGATAGATGCATACATATACAGTAAAACCTTGGTTTGCAAGCACAATTCATTCCGGAAACATGCTTGGAATCCAAAGCACTCTTTTATCAAAGTAAATTTCATGAACCATTGTGATCAGGTGACTTTCAGCGTCAGGTACTACTCATATTGCAAGACATTGCTTGTTTATCAAGTTTAAACTGATTAGAAATGTTTGCTTGTCTTGCGGAACACTTGCAGACCAAGTTACTTGCAATCCAAGGTTTTACTGTATATATATTTATCCTTTTCATGCTTTTTAATTTATTAGTTTCTATGTGTATATATGTATATAGATGATTTAACACTTTACATTCACATACTTTTTTTTAAATTTTTTTTAATGTTTTATTTATTTCTAGGAGAGAGAGAGAGAGAGACAGCGTGAGCAGGGGAGGGTCAGAGAGAGAGGGAGTCACAGACTCTGAAACAGGCTCCAGGCTCCGAGCTGGCAGTCAGCACAGAGCCCAACGCGGGGCTCGAACCCACAACCGCGAGATCATGACCTAAGCGAAAGTCGGACGCTTAACCGACTAAGCCACCCAGGTGCCCCTACATTCACATACTTTTAAGAGTTCCAACTTTAGGGGCACCTGGATGGCTCCATCGGTTGAGCTTCTGACTTCAGCTCAGGTCTTGATCTCACGGTTCATTGGTTCAAGCCCTGCATTGGGCTCTGTGCTAATAGCTCAGAGCCTGGAGCCTGCTTCGAATTCTGTGTCTCCCTCTCTGTTCCTTCCCCACTCACACTCTGTCTCTCTCTCTCTCAAAAATAAATAAACATTAAAAATTTCAAAAAAAGTTCCTACTTTAATCCTATGTCTCAATCTGTATTTATTTGCACAGCCCCCCATACTTTTGCTATATATCATTTCTAAATGTATAGTCCTCCCCAAATTGTTTTTTTAAAGATAGAAAATATATCTACTATCTCATTTCACTGCTTTTCTTTTTGATGTATAACTGAACAAATTTCTTGTCTATTCACTGTTTTCTCTTGTTATGCTTTCTGCATGAAAACAAATTACAAAATGTAAACTTGATCGCCTCTTGCCCCAGCTTAATCTTTCAAAGCTCCCTGCCTCCCTGCCAGGAGCAGATAAAGCCATCCTTTATAGGGCTCTGTGCAACCTTTCTGCTTAGACTCTTACCACTTTCTCTCTCACGTAGACTGCAAGATTTGCATTAAATAGTCATGTCGTTGTCAAAGTGTCTTTTAGCTATGTGTCTTCAGCGCTCAGAACACCATTTGTCACCATAAATACGTTCAACACATATGTTTTTAAAGATTTTTATTTTTAAGTAATCTCTACACCCAGTGTGGGGCTCGAACTAACAACCCTGAGATCAAGAGTCGCATGCTCTACCAACTGAGCCAGCCATGTGCCCCTGTTCAATACATATTTTTTGAAAGAAAAACTTCTGATTATCTCCCAAAGATGTGGTTCTTTACTATACCTCCATATTTTGTACTAAAGTTGCCCTAAACTTGTCTATCTTTCAATCTTCCGATATTTCCCTTGAATATCACATCTTCAGAATCTCAAACTTTCTCAGAAAAACTTTCTTATCTCCTTATGGGCACCTTACACTACCTTTACCATACCATGCATTATACAAGTGTTGACATAAGTCTTTTCTCTTTCTCCAAATGACCCTTATAATATCTTGAAAAGATTTATTTGTACTAATTTAGCTAGTTTCTCCTTAGCTCTATGATGTACCATTGTTATTGCTTAGAATATATAACTAAGAGTTGGACAAGACTCACATCTATAAAGAGCTGTTATATATTCTAAGGTGGAAATACATACATACATAAACATATGTTAATATATGTGGAAATATGTGTATGTACATTCTTTTTTTTCTAATACCAGAGGAGTTTCCAACTTGCAAAAAAATGTACTTGTTTTGAACAACATTGAATAAATTCTCCTCACTCACCTCCCTCGGTTATAATTCCTCTTTTCCTTTTCAGTGGACCTCGGAATGGTCTTCTTTTTCATCCAGAAACAGGAAGAGATTTAGACACAGAAATTAGCCCACCATCACTAAAATCATCTGACTCACTGGGATCTTCTGAAAGGGAGAAAATCACTACTGGGAAATAAATTAGACCTCCCCTCAAGTGCCTTAGAAGCTCTTTGAATGTCTAAACACGTTGCCCACAATTAGGAAGGTGACCAAGTGTGATTTAGGGGACACAGAAAGTCTTTCCTGGGCCTCGTATATGTTCTACTGAATAGCTGCAGCAAATACCAAGGCTCTGAGATTGAAGACGTGAGGCGGACCCTTGTCAGAAGGTAAGGAATACTGAGAAGGTGCTGAGCATTCGTGGAGGAAGTGGGTATTGGGAGATTCCTTCCAACCCAGCAGAATCCTGCTGCCCAGAGGCAGCATTTGTGCATTGTCACTAAGCAGAAGCTGGAGGACAAAGAAAGAAGAATCAGGTAAGGGGAAATAAGAGTAAACCTGTGAATAGTGATGGTTTCTATGGGATAAAGGTATAGAAAGTTTAAGCTTTCAGAATTTAGGGGAGATACATAATAAATATCGAGTTAGAGAAAGGAAAGCAGCAGGAGGTAAGAATGCAAGAAACAGTGAAAGAGATGGGAAGAGTGAAACCACCCTTCAGAAGATTAATTTCTGTTTCCAGAAAATGAGGCCCAAGTCATAAGATGCTCCTTGCATGGTCCCCTGTCCCTCCATCAGACATAATCATAGACCTTGAAGCCAGATCGCATGGTTGCAGTTCTTATGTTTTCGAAGAATAATGTGTCATGCACTCCTGCCGTTCTTCCTTATGTGCATCATAAACTTCCTATGCCATGGCTGAGATTTCTCTCCACGGCTGTGCATAGTGAGATGCCTCCACTGTAACTGCAGCTACCTGTCTGGACCCCAGGGCTACAGGCCCTCAAAGACCCCACAGACCTGAGGCAGTCAGCACGTCCAGATCATCTGCTTTCAGGCAAGAATTCATCTCCCGGTATTGAACTTGGTGGACGGAATTCTCTCCTCTCAAGGAAACTGACAACAGAGGTCTTAGGTTAGGGATTAGCTCATAATAAAAGTCGCCCTCCCTACCAGCGCTTTTCCCCAGCTGTGCAAACATACTGAATCTTTATCCACGCCCTTGTCTTGTTTCCATCCCTTCTACCACCAGGTTTTCCCTAACGAGGCCACAGACTAAAATCAACAGGAGGAGGAGAAACCTCCCCTATTGCCATCACCTGACTTTCCAGTTTCTTCTCCCAAGGGAGGCAGCGGTCTTCTCTAAATCATCAGAGCTCTTAACAAAAAATCCCTCTAAAATCTCCCCTCTCCTCTCCATTCTCACCAAAGTTCCTTTCATCTTCCATCTCAACAATTTTGAAATAACGTGGTCTTCCTTCAAGCCCTCATACAGCCTGTCATCGAACAGAACTTTCTAAAAAAAACAGCTTGACTATTTCACACACCCCCACACCCATAATATTCTTTGACTATTAACCTTCTTACCATGGAGTATATGACTTCCTCCTTTGTTCCCCTTCCTTCTATAGCCTTACCAGCAGCTTCTCTCCTGTGACTCAACTTTTACTTCCCCTCAGAAAGTCACCCTTTAAGCTTCTCCACACTTGTACATATTTTTTCCCTTTCCCTATAAAGCACCTTACCCAGTTCTTTGAACTTGATTTTCAGAATGAGCCTCCTAGAAGCCTCTATTTCTCCCCTGGCCCCTCCTGTTAATTACTGTCTTCTCAAGCTACTTTTGTCCTTATTGATCTTAGTATGCAATACTACACTGCACCTTATTTGTTTGCTTGCATGTCTCTTCCACTAGACTTGAAATGTCATGAAGACAAAAACACTTGACTATCAATATCTGTATCTTCAGAGCCTAGCACATTACTTAACTGAACAGTAAAATTCGTAGTAAGTACATAGTATGAGCAAATACGTATTTGGGCAAGAAAGAATTCCTCCTAAACCATATAACCATATTCATTCCAAACTATCAATTCTATAATGTCCCAATTAGCATGGCAGATAGAGAACAGAAGTCCTCAAACAGCCAAAACCCCTTTCTCCTCTGAAATCTTGTTCCTTCTTTTTGAAAAACTGCTTCAATCTCTTCCAGATTCCATCCTTTTGGCTGTTTGATACTTGAGTCGATATGCATATCCTTGTGTCCAAGGTGTATGTATACTGAGATAATATGCATTTTATCCCAAGAAACTTCGATCCCATAGAGATATTAGAAAGACCATACTTAGGCTGATACCTGTGAGCCGCTGTCTCTGTCTTCGTTTCCGGATCCACAAGAGGAGAGCAACTAGAACAGCCGACAGAATGAGGCCAAGGATCCCAAATACAATGAGGGGTGAGTGACCTAAGAGCAAGGAAGTACCACAAGAGATGATAATGTCTTAGCTGAAAGACCTAGATCCCGCATACCATCCTTCTCAACAGAGATTGCCGAAGTACATTTCAGATCCTCAGGGCTACTTCTGACCTAAAGTCTCTTGACAGAAAAGATTCTAAATAACACAGACAATTGGACCCATGCTCATAAACCCCATGATATACCTGCAGCAGTAGATGATCTCTGGGCCACGGCAATCTCTGTTGGAGAAAAGAGAAGAAGACTCAATTTGGGGAGTAATACGTAGAACAAATATTTCTATTTCCTATGTGAGCCTCTGATGCCTCTCAACCAAGTAAATTATTCCTTCCACCTAAAACCAGGTTCCCCTTGTCTTCATTCTTTTTGTACAGAGATACATATAACTTTTATGCTTTTCCTTGGTGAAGCCAACATACAACCACAAAGGTTTTCATCATTCTTTTAGCTTGGAAACACTGTGATTTTCTTCTTACTAGATTCCCTGTGTTGATGTGTCTAGTCTTTGCACAGTGCACATCCCTGCCCACCCCTATGTGCTGCCAGGGATTCCAAACTTATCCCCGGCTCCAGGGACTCACCTGAACACCTCACGGCGGCATCTTCTTTGTGCCCACAGTCACTGTGCCCCCAGGCTCTGGCAGGACAATCCCACAAGGAAGATTCATTTCCTTTGCACTTCACTTCATTGAGCCATATGGGTCCAGTCCCCTGACCGCATGCTGCCTCTTTTAGTGCCTCTAAAGCTGGGCCACAGCCCAGCTGTCGACACACCACCTGTGCATCTTCAAGATCCCAGGAGTCATCACACACCGTCCCCCAAGAACCTCCATGCCAGAGCTCCACACGTCCAGAACAATTAGAGCTTCCTTCTTGCAGTCTTATCTTGTCTGAAAAGTCAAAGCCACCTAGATCATTTCTGAGAACATAAAAACTTTGAAGAGGTCACAGGGGAAAAGAGAGGTTTGGAATTCTTTTTAAATCTCCATTTTAATACTTTGTTTCTTTAACGTGCATTTAAAAATATATTTTAACAAACCTATTGTTTTGGAGAACAGGAGTTGTTTCAACAAACTGGGTGTATTTCATGTTGGAGGTAAGAACACGCACGTGAAATCAACAAGAGGAGAAATGTGAAAATTGGGAAATGTGAAATCAACAAAACTAACAATGTTAGTTTCTCTCAAGGAGAAAGGGGTTTAGGAGAGTGTCGGGTCCATTAAAAAAAACTCTTCCAGTTTAAGTGGATGGAGATGGCAAAACACCTCAGGACTGATCTTTCTGATAGCTTCCTTTCTTATGTTAGTAGAACAAGATAATATTTGAAAGAAAAGTGGGAAAGGGAGGGTCGACTGTTCAAGAGTCAAATACTGAATTATATATGCTGGGCTCCTCATTTGTTCTCAGAGAAAGCAATCGAATAAACTTTCAAGAAGGCCATGGGGCGTGTCATACTTTTTGGGAAATTTCTCACCGATCCTGAATACCTATAGGCCAAATGAAATGAAACCAATTACACCATCCACCTAGAACTGGTACCAGAGGTTATTCATTCACGCCTACTTAATGAGATCCGAAGGTGACAGTGGGATTTCCAAAACAGAGTTTTCCTCGAGGCTGGCGGATACTCACTAGAACACGTGATCCAGGTCTCCTCTGAAGGGATGGCCGGTGTCCGTTTCCATGGAGAAGACGGGCACTGCCATAACGTGTCAGGTCCCTTCGGACACTGGACGTTGTCCACCCATATGTGCCTGGGCGACGTGTCCAAAGGTGCAGGGCTGATGGTGCCTTTGTCCGCACAGCCCAGCTGCCTGCACACCACGGCCACGGTGGTTGGAGACATATTACTCTTGCCAACGCTGCCCCAAGATCCATTGTAAAAAACTTCCAGACGCCCAGCACAGGTGTCTCTGCTGGTTTCACCCATTAGTCTCAGGGACATGAACTCTGAGGTGAAATACAGAGTTAGTACTTTCACGTTTTCTCTGAAGACTCAGAAGACTCCCTTCCTTTACTCTAAGGTGAAAACGGTTTTAAAAATAGGTATGAAATGTCAATTACTAGTAATTCTTTAGTAACCTCTGGATGACTTAGTAGACTTTGGTAAAATATAGTATTTTCTATACTAAATACAATACCGTTCTGTATATAGCTTACGGTTTTTCTTTTATGAAATTTTGTACTCAAGCAACTCTTTAGAATGCTGCCGATGATTCTAAATTGATTTCTAAGTCTTATGCAAGGACTCAGCGACTTTTATATCAGTTACATAGTTTGGATTCATCTCCCTAAATGACTGCAGTTTTAGCCTGAAGACCTGATTCTTTTTTTTTTTTTTTTTTTTTTTTTTTTTTTTTGTTGTTTTCTTTTTT
>NW_027529427.1:1660025-1746391 GCF_008692635.1 Crocuta crocuta | reverse complement strand
TTTTGCACCTCTCTTAGTAGTTACATTTTAGGGAGACACGCAGACACTACAGCCCGTGTTGTGTACATTACCTTAAAGTGGAATATTTCCTTTTCTGACTCTTCACAGTTGGCCGTGTCTGTCCTCTCCCAGGTTATGTCATTAAGCGCGTATAGGATTTTTCACTTCCCTAAGTGAGTCATAGTTCTGTTTTTCCGAATATATGACAACTGACTACACTTTCCTGTCTCACAGTAGTTTCTAAAGCTTGCCATGCATACACAATAAAGACAGTGGACCTTTATGATTGATACCTTTGGCTCCTCTGACAGGTAAATTTCATTTGTCTATCATGCAAAATGATTTAGGTGCAGTAATTATCTTTTGCTCTGTAGTATGTAGTGCTGGAGGTATTTCCTCCTGTCCTTTTTAATCTACTTTTTTAGACAGTGATTGGAAGGTCCACCTATATTTATAAAAGGACTCCTCGGTAACAGTTTTATGGTCATGTTCGTGATGGGCATGCTTGGTTCTGTATTTTTCTCTTTCTGAGGTTATACTCCCTTGCTTCTAAACCTGCTTTTCGGGGAATTCTCTCAGATTAATGTCCCTCACTACACTTTGCTTCTGCGCCTCCCCCCATCCTTTCTTATGTAATTGTGACCAGAGCTTATGTGCCGAACTTACCGGAGCAGATAACTCCTGCATCTTCCTTATGCCTGCAGTTGTGCCTTCCCCAGCCGTGTGAATGGCATTGCCAAATGTGGGATTCTTTTCCCTTACAGTTCACCTCGTCCAGCAAGATGGGGCCCGTTCCTTCCCCAAAATGGGCAGACCCAGTTGCATTGATGGCCACCCCACAGCCCAGCTGTTTGCACACCACGTGGGCATCACTGAGGTCCCAGCTGTCATCACAGATAGTGCCCCAGGAGCCCTCGTGGTAGATCTCTATTCTCCCAGCACAGCGACCGCCTCCATTTACCAGGCGAAGCTGGCCACTCCCTGGAGAGAGAAAATAACATATTAATAAAACACATTCTTAAGGATTGAGATCGTTTTTGTAGATTGGTCACTGATCCTCACCTATGCAAGCAACAGCACTTGGTTCTGGAAGGGTAGATCTCGTGGGGACCGGAGATGATGAATTGCACGGGGAGAGTGTCTGACTCTGATTTCCTGCAAATGCCAAACTGTTCAGTTATACAAGATACAGAAAGTTAGGGTGAGGAAGGAAGATGATAGATGAGCTGAGAACAAACAGGAAGGTGGTGGATCAACCAGGGTGGGAATGCATCGGGTGCTTTGCAAAGAGCCAGCACATGGTAAACACTAGATAATTAGGAAGTCTATGAAAATTAAGTTTACTTTCCTTCTAAAAACACAGGAGAGGGGTGCCTGGGGGGCTCAGTCAGTTACGCATCCGACTTCCACTCAGGTCCTCATCTCACCATTCATGAGTTCGAGCCCAGCATCAGACTCTGTGCCAACAGCTCAGAGCCTGGAGCCTGCTCCTTATTCTGTGTCTCCTTATCATGATCTCTCTCTCTCTCTCTCTCTCTCTCTCAAAAATACAATAAAAACATAAAAAATATATTTTTTAAAAGACACAGGAGATTAATATTCTGACACACTTCCCCCGATCCCTTAAATAGATCATGCCCTGTTATTTTTGTTCTTTTTCCCTACAGGGACACCCGCCTCTAAGGCACACCCCCATGGGAAAGGCTCATCACTGGCTGTCCTTCATCTTCATACCTGAGCAGATTACAGAGGCCACTTGCCCAGCAGAACAGAGCGAGGCACCCAGAGCAGTTACAGGACAATCTCCCATGTGCTGCTCGGTCCCCATGCAGTGAAACATGTGCCTCCAGATTTGACCACTTCCTTTCCCAAAATGTGCTCCTCCTGGGGTAGAAAGGGCAATTCCACATTTGAGCTGCTGGCAAAAAACGTGGGCGTCTTCCATGTCCCAGTGAGAGTTGCAGAGGGATCCCCAGGTCCCAAGTATCTTGAGCTCCACTCTTCCCTCACACGGGGACTTGCCGTTCACCACGCGGATCTCCGTGTATCCTGGAAGGAGACAGGGCTTTTAAAAAGATGTCTGTGATGACCTCCTCCCACCCCCTTGGCAGGATGGGAACAAATTGAACACGTTCTCTGGGTCTCACTTGAGCAGACGACTCCGACATCCCTGCTGTGGCCGCAAGTCCCATCCGGACGGGGAGCTACTGAGCAGAGTGAAAGATGGGATTCGTGTCCCTCACACTGGAATTCTTCGGCCCAGATCTGGCCTTTGCCTTCTCCAAAGTGAGCTCCCCCTAAGATAGAGGTGACTGTGCCACACTGTAATTCTCTGCACAGCACACCGGCAGCTTCCAGAGAGAAGTCGGAATCACAGACAGTGCCCCACGTGTCGCCATGTTTCACTTCAACACGACCGGAGCAGGGAATGTCCCCTCCAACTAGTCGGGGTTCCCTGTGGGCTGAAAAATAATAATATTTCAGTGAGAAATGGCATGATTCCCAGACTTTCCTTCACGATGGAGGTGGAAAGGGGAGGCCAGGGTGTTTAATGATTTTCCACACTTGTTCCCCTTGGCTTTTCTGCCTACAGTTGGGCATAGCGAATTCTAGATCTCCCCATTCCTCATTGGACCAATGCATCTGAGAGAGTTTTTAGAACTTTATCTCCTGGAATCAAGCATTCCTAGAAGCATGATAGCCCTCTCCTTTCAATATTTTGTGTACATTATTCATAACACTGGAGACCACAGCCAGCATGCATCTTCTTTTTGTATTTTTTAGCCATATACTCAATTCTCTACCCACAGCAATCTGGTGCTGGCCTGATCTTTTTGAATGGTTCTATATAAAGCATTGCAATGTACTTCCTGTTTCAAACTGATCGTGGGATTTCTTCTTCCCTTTGCTATATGTTACACTTGACACATGAGATTCTCTTTTCTCCTATTTTCTCTTCTTTCCTGTCTGACACACTTTATCAGAACCTTTCATGCATTCCCTGACCAAGGGAAGTCTATCCTTGACTCTTTCACTTTCTCTTAACTGCCAATAAATATGTTTTCATCTATATGTTTGTCTTTAAATTTATATTCATAAACATATCTTCTTGAACATCAGAACATAATGTGTTCAAAATTGAATGAATTCTTGTACTGACAGGACCACAGTATTCTTTGCTTAATTAGTGCTATTCAGACCAAATTAGAATCACCGAAGGGGTGCCTGGGTGGCTCATTCAGTTAAGCATCTGACTCTTGATTTCAGCTCAGGTCATGATCAGATTCATACCTGTTGCCCAAGCCTTAAAGAAGCCTGCACATACCATCCTTCTGTGCATGAATCTGATCCTTCAGATCAGGTTCATGAGTTCAAGCCCAGTGTTGAGCCTGCTTGGGATTCTCTGTCTCCCTCTCTCTCTGCCCCAACCCACTCACTCTCTCTAAAAAAAGCAATAAATAAACTTAAAAAAATCACCTAAAATCCAACCACTTTTTAAAAATCTCATTTATCTCATAAATAATGATAAAAGTATTAGTACTGAACATTAAATGAGAGCCTATTTTATACATAGCACTTCACAAGTACTGAACAAACGCCACTCCATATAATCCTAAAGGATTAATCCCTAAGGATATAATTATTAATATTATCCCATTATAGACAAAATAACTGAAACAGGTGTAGTAATTTGTGACGGTCACATAAGGAGTTAGTGAAGAGTTTAAAGGGTTTTGAAGCCAGACATATGTTCCAGAGCCTAGAATCTGGACCCTCACAGTACACTGCATACGGGGAAAATCATCGAGGTCTGTCGGACCTTCACATCAGTAGCTCCTGCTTTAATGTAATTTGTCATCATGTCATGTAGACCTTTGCAATGGCTTCCTAAGTCATCTCCTTGCTTCTGAGCCTCTTTCTAAAACATTTATGCCATCAGAGATGTGTTATAACATTTCAACTATTTTCATGTGATTTCTTTGTCTTCAAGGCAATTCGATGTTTCTTTACTCTTTATACAATAGTTTATCCTTTAACAAATAGTATTAAGTACCTACAATGTTTTAGGCACTGGTGTGGGCTAAAAAGTCTGTCACAGTTCAGTCCACCAGTGAAAATAGATACTACACTACTACTATGGCGACGATGACTACTACTAATCGTAACTATAGCAGTTAATGTGTACTGATCACTTGCTGGGTAATTCTTGTGAAGTAGGTATCACTATTACTGTCACTTTTCATTAGAGGAAACTGAAGCATAGAGAGCTTTCATAGACTCTCTAATGTCACCCATCCATTAAAATTAAAGAGAGATGATAAACGCGAATTTCTTAGCAAACGTTAAAATACTTTGTGATGTCACCTTGAAGGCTTTCATATCTATTACTCCATCAATCATACCTGTTGCCCCAGCCTTAAAGAAGCCTGCACATGCCATCCTTCTGTGCCTCTGCCGAAATGTTTCTCTCTATTTATGTTTCCCAACCTGTGTACCTGGGAAAAGGCTACTTCTTTTCAAGGCTGCTCAGTTTCTGATGGATCGCCTCTCCCCCAAGAAAGCACGGTTTAGCAGAAGATACATGTGTTCATATAATGATGAGTCCCAAACTAAAACTATACGTTAGTACAAAACTAACAAATGAAGGTGTCATCGGCTCTGTTTGGGGCTTTGTAGGAAAACCACAGGGAGTGCCATAAATCAGAACTGAGTTTTGAAATAAAGAGATGTGTAATTTGCCACGTAAACAATGTGTGAATCTGCAGCTAAAGGAAACAGTCATGAAATAGCACAGCGCAACTGAGGAATTATGAATAATTCAGCACGAATGGGAGTTAAAACGTAGAGAAAAGATATCCCAGAAATTAAGGTAAGGAAATGGAGCTCAGATTTTAAGGATACTCTTTGCCAAGTTGAGGAGTCCTATCATCAAGGCAAGTAAGAGTTTCTTTTGGCACACTCAAAGATGATTCAAAGTATTTGGGAGATACGAACTATTCCCCTTAATTTATTTTTTAAAGAAAGAAAGTGCATTTGAAATGGGACCTTCTAGAGGGCATACTTGTTTTAGAAATGGCTGCCGTCAAGGTCACTAATTCTTGTGACCCCTTGACATTACCCTTAGCATGACACCGATATCCTATCAGCACTTGCCAATTTCCTAAATTGTTTCCAATCTGACTATGCTCTGTATTGTAACAGTTTATATAAAACACCGCAGTGTGTTAAAATGTCATCACTGACCTATTACATCCGTACAAAGCAAGTTTCTATCCAAATGTGAGTGGAAGAATCCGTTGCTCTCTAAACACAGCTCCAAGTCTAAAGCAAATAATGCTTCTCCACCACAAAGAATGAAAGATTCGGGGCGCCTGGGTGGCTCAGTCGGTTACTCAGTGTCCGACTTTGCCTCAGGTCATGATCTCACAGTTCTTGGGTTCCAGCCCTGCCTTGGGCTCTGTGCTGAACGCTTGCTCAGAGCCTGAAGCCTGCTTTGGATTCTGTGTCTCCTTCTCTCTCTGCCCCTCCCCCGCTCACACTCTGTCTCTCAAAAATAAATAAATGCAAAAAAATGAAAAAAAAACATTTAAAACAACAACAGCAGCAACAACAAAAAGAACGAAAGACTCTTGCGTTGAGTCCTTAATGCGGTCTTGTTAAATCATTATCTGAGCATGAACTTCCTCTAAGACACCATTAGCTAGTATTCATTTGACCTCATTCCACTTTTGGACAGACCTAAACCTTTAAATAAAACCAGCTTCCTAGACGGAGCCCAATTCAGCTTTCTCATGACCTCTTGCCCTCTTACCTGATCCATCTGGACAAAATAAAATAACAGCCAGGGCAAAAACAAACCCCCCAAAATGAAACGAAACCAAACAATGTTCTCTTTCATGGTGAAAACTGGCTAAGCACTTGGAAAACAAGTCCCCTCTATAAATAGCCTCGTGTTTCCTTTTTCCTAAAACCTTTGAATCCTGGGCAAAGGGAAATTCTTCCATGCTGAAATGACTTGGAGATTCCCTTCTAGCTTTTTTCCCCATAATCTGTTGGGAATACGTTAATCTGCACCATGAGCTGGCTTCCTTGTATCATTTATCTGCATACAAGGTTAGAATGTTCAAGATTCACTCCTTTAAGAGATTTCTTTCCTGCTAAACCCATGATTGCATTTTAACATAAAAGCCATTAACTGGATTTCTGTGCCTGGATTTAGCTTCTTTGATCAATAATTTAAACTTCCCCTGGCATAAGTAAGTAAATCTGTAATCAAATGAAGACACGAAGAACAAATATAAGAATTTGTTCAATACTTCCTTTTGTGTAGTAATAGATAAAATACACACTACGATTTAAAGATGCATTAATACATTTATTCCTTTCCAGACTCTGAAGAAGTATAAATCACTCTAGTATCAAAACTATTTCTCAAACCTTAGCAAAATATAGCACAGTCACAGCTGTCAGCATCATAGAATGTTTAGGATTCAGTCATTTTGTAGCAAAATTTCTTAGACCTGTTTGTGACTGGTCTGTCTAAACTACGAATCAGAGATAAATTGTTGTGTTATCTTTCTAGTCTTCCCACTCTGTTGAGTTCTTTGGCCCTTTTCAGCCCTGAAGCCCTGTGCTCTATGAAACTAAGAACTCTTAAAAATTTAAACAGATAATGGAATTTGTAGTTTGAACTTGGCAGGCAGGGAGATAGTATTTCCATCATTTTCCCCCTGGGAATCTTCTGGAAGTATCAAGAAATGAAGACACAAAATTACATATTCTATTTCTAGCAAAACAAGAAGAGAACTAAAGACCTATGCCCCTGTCAGTACAAGAGCTTCCAAAAGCTACATAATTATAACAAAAGAGTTAACAACAACAAAAAAAAAGCAGAGAACACAGCTGGCACCAAGATAAAAAAAGTTCTGTAAACAAAGAGGTCCGCCTTACACTGCCAATTTATCACACTGCAGGATTTTTTTTTTAAATTATTGTTTTTTAATTAGTTTTTTAAAAAGTGGATTTCTGTATGAGAAAATAAAATTTTTTTGTTTCTTTTTTAGATACAGGCATATTTTTAACACGTTATGAAATATTAACAATTATTTTAGTAGCCAACCAGATTTGTTGTCTTATATGTATTTTTCTAAATCAAAATTATAGGTTGGAAGAATATAGAACTATAAAGGAAGTGGTAACCAATGATCATCACTATTATTTTATGTCCAGAAATAGAGCTTCAGCTACAGATATATACGTAATATAGTAGTCAAATTCTGATTCTCATTAAAAGTACAAAGAAATATGCATGTGTGTGTGTATACATATACATACTTAATCCATATACTTTACATTGATTACTCAACAGATTTTATTTCATCATGAGGCAAGTGTTGTTTTGGAGATACTGCAAAAAGACACAGCCCTTGTTTATGAGGACTTTATAGCCTCCTGGAAAAGACATAAATGCAAATATACAAATTCAGTAAGATAATTGCCATGGTAGAGATGGTCATAGGATTCTGTAGTAGAACAGAGGAGGAGGCTGACAGAAAGAATAGTAACTGAATGTGTCATTCCACACTGCAGGATTTTTATCATATGCAGTTGCATAGAATGCTAACTAATTCAGAATACATTATCATAAGTGAGGTGCTCTATTAATAAATCCTAAATTTTGGATGTCGTTAAATGGAACGGATGGGCAAAATTTATAATAATCCAGATATTATAGGCTGGAAAGCTAATGTCTTGTTATCTTGGGGAAGATATTTGGACAAACGTCACCTTGAAAAGAAGACCCTGTCCTCGTTGAAGCCAACAAGTCAGAGGACATAATCAGAGAACAAAAAACCAAAATCAGAATGTTGGCATGACATAAAATCCTCCTTGCCACTTTCAGCATTTACAAGAGAGAGATAAACTCAAGGCTAGATGTAGCCAGACAGCAAGAAAAAAAAAAGAAAAGAAAGAAAAATACCAATTTTGTGAGCGAGGCATGCTCTCTCTGCAGCTACTATGCATAATTAATTGAGAGACCTATCATTTGGAACTTGCAAGATTGGGGGGAAAAATCACATGCCCTAATAATCCTGTCCCCCAAACTGAGATGGTGACAAAACCGTAGGCTTAGCAGAAAATAGAATTGACGGGGCGCCTGGGTGGCTCAGTCTGTGAAGCGTCTGACTTGGGCTCACGTCATGATCTAGCGGTCTGTGAGTTCGGGCCCCGCGTCGGGCTCTGTGCTGACAGCTCAGAGCCTGGAGCCTGTTTCAGATTCTGTGCTCCGCCCTGTTCACATTGTCTCTCTCTCTCTCTCTCTCTCAAAAATAAATAAACATTTTTAAAATTTCAAAAAAAAAAACCCACAAGGAAAATAGAATTGATGCTTCACATACATAGACACTGAGCCTATCAGTTTTGCTTTTCCTCCCGGACTCCTAGTTTCAAATGACCTTAGGGGCGTGGCCAATAAATCAAGGGGACTGGGGTTGCTCACAGCAGAGTTCAAAGTTTGTAAGTATATTCCTCGACCGTGGTTTCGCTGCCTTTGAGGACAGCTGACCTCCCTGTGAATAACTCAACCCATAAAGCAACCCAAGGGTCCCTGAACCAATATCAGCAGAAGGTGGATTGTGAAAGGTGTGCGGCCTCCAAACCGCATTTGGCTGTGACGGCGCGGAGAGCTCCCATTAGGAGGAGCTGCCCGGGGAAGAGCACCTGGGCGCAGGAAGGACAATGGACAGGGGACAGCCCCTCAGAGGCAGAAGCTAGCCTATCAGATTCGCTTACCGGCCAACTCCTGGTTGCAGGGAGCAACTGAGTTGCAGCTGAGTTGCAGCTCATTATTCTTGACCAATAGGGTTTGATCGTTAACTGCAGCAAAACAACTCCAGCTACTTCTTGGTGACCACAGAGCCATCCAAACAGCCTCAAAATGCTTACCTATTTGACTTATTTTAATTTTTAAATGTTTACTTATTTTTGAGAAAGAGGGAGGGGAGAGAGAGAGAGAAGGAGACACAGAATCTGAAGCAGGCTCCGGGCTCTGAGCTATCAGCACAGAGCCTGATGTGGGGCTCGAACTCACGAATGGCAAGGTCATGACGGGAGCCAAAGTCAGCGCTTCTCCCACTGAGCCACCTTGACTCATTTTAATGAGAAAGAAGTAAACTTTTCTTCAGCAGCTCTTATTTGGCCCTTTTTTTTTTTTTTTTTTTTGGATGCAGCTAAACTTCATGCTAATATAAAATGCAATAGGAAAATATTTAGAAGAAAATGATCAGGGGTGCCTGGGTGGCTCAGTTGGTTAATGGTCCAGCCCTCGGTTTCGGCTCAGGACATGATCTCACAGCTCATGAGGTCGAGCCCCACATCTGGTTCTGTGCTGGGAGTGTGGAGCATGCTTGGGATTCTCTCTCTCTCCCTTTACCCCTTCCCTGCTCATTCTCTCCCCCCCTCAAAATAAATGCATAAGCTTAAAAAAATAAATAAATAGGGGCGCCTGGGTGGCTCAGTCAGACTTTGGCTCAGGTCATGACCTCATGATTTATGAGTCTGAGCCCTGTGTCAGGCTCTGTGCTGACAGCTCAGAGCCTGGAGCCTGCTCCGGATTCTGTGTCTCCCCCTCTCTCTGCCCCTCTCCTGTTCTCTCTCTCTCTCAAAAATTAATAAACACAAATTTTTTTAAATAATAAACAGAAGAAAATCATCAGACATACAAGTATGCTTACATATGCTCAAACACAGGCAATGCCTTCCCAAAATGTTATAGAGAGAAATACAGTTCATGGTTGTAGCATAATGCATGATGACAATAAATATTATGTATACATAATACAACAACATAAAAATGCATAATATGACTAATGTTAAAGACAAATATATCTCTCATCTCTAAAAAGTAATCCAATCAGAGTTCTTTTGAAAATAAATCCTAATTCTATGATGAATATAAGTGATGCACCTAGAACAAAATGATTCATAAAGGTTGAAAATAAATAAAGCAATAGTTGTGATATTAATATCAGACAAGTTTGATTCTGGACAAAAATCATTTAACCATAGAAAAGGGCAGGGGCACCTGGATGACTCAGTTGGTAAAGCGTCCAACTTCAGCTCAGGTCATCATCTCATGGTTTGTGAGTTTGAGCCCCACATCGAGCTCTGTGCTGACAGCTCGGAGCCTGGAGCCTGCTTCAGATTCTGTGTCTCATTCTCTCCCTGCCCCTCCCCCACTCACGTCCTGTCTCTCAAAAATGAATAAACATTTTTTAAAAATGTTAAAAAAAGAAAAGGGGATACTTTTATGTTACTAAAAAGAACAACTCAAAATAACCACATAACAGTCATAGGAAGATCTATGTCCCAGATTCATAGAGCATCAATTCATCAATTATATGATACAGTCACTGGTATGCTCAGTGAAAAACCTATAACCTCACATATTTATATTAATAACTAGGAAAAATCAACATTAGTTAAGCTCTGAACTCAAGAAGTTAAGGTGTAGGAAATCAGAAAGGAATTAATAGAAAGAAAAGCAAAGTATAATGAATTAGAAAGCAAAATAGTATTAATCTTAAGAAATACAAATGCTAGTTCATTAAAAAAAAGAAAAGCTAAATAAACCAAGCTCATTTTTTCTAATAAAAGAAATTAAAAGCATAAATAAAATCATACAATAATAAGTGATCAGAAGAGAAATGTCCTGGATAGAGAAGTAATTTCAGAAAGATCTTTAAATATTGATACAAATTTATGGTCAAGATACTTTACTAAGTGAATACTAAAGTACAGAACAAGTTACATAATATGCCACCATTTGAACAACAAAATGGGGTGAAACTTATGCATGGATTTGTTTGTAGTTACGTAAAATATCTGTTAAAGAATATATAAATACCCTCCCACTCCCACGTAAATTGTCTCTCAAGAGTAGAATTGGGCAGCTGGGGATAGCATTGGGGAAGAGCTTACACTTCAATTTTGAAATGTAAACAATGTGAATATATATTCCAATCAAGAAATCTTTAAAACAATTTTTTAAATGTTTATTTTGAGAGAGAGAGAGAGAGCATGAGCAGGGGAGGGGCCGAGAGAGAGGGAGACACAGAATCTGAAACAGGCTTTAGGATCTGAACTGTCAGCACAGAGTCCAACGTGGGGCTCGAACTTGAACTCGTGAACTGTGAGATCATGAGCTGACCTGAAGTTGGACGCTTAACCAGCTGCCACCCATAGAAATCTTTTTAAAAAATGAAAAGAATGGTTGAAAGCAGATATGTATACTCAATTTTGTATCTTAAGAAATAGTCTTTTTTCAGTCAGAGGATAATTTCTATGTACCTAGAGGTAGACACAATTTGTAACATCAGGGAATGCACCCAGGGGCACAACTAGAGTTGGATGTTATCTGGAGTAAAGCCGTTGGTTAGTGGACATACAGCACGTATGACTTGATCTCTGTGTGTTTAATGGCTTTGATCTTACATTGCTTTCTCTGAAGTCTTTCTTTTACCATATCCTCAATATGTTACCTTACGGTTGTTAAAAAGTCATCACACAATGTTAGCATTTGAATAGATGTGATTGGCATAAAATACTAGAGATTATCCACAAGACAGGCCAACTCACAGCTCACTCTGGACCTTTTAAAAGAGGTTGCAGTGAAACACACAAAAATATTCAGAAAGAAGAGAATTCTTTCATAGAAAGAGAGAGCCTAAGTTTCAGTCATGTCGGTTTATCCCATTTATTTTTAAGTTCATTTGGTGACATTCCTATGAAAGTCTTGTTGAGGGTTGTATAAATGTGATAAACTATATAGAAAAGTAAAAAATTATAAAAAAAATTTTAGGCCTTCTTCATCTTTCATATTTCTATGGGTTTAAAAATGACTCTATTGTTTTGTTTGTTTCTTAACAAACAAGCAAAGGGAAAAGAATAGACAGAGAGGGAAACCAAGAAACAGA
The DNA here is from genome assembly GCF_008692635.1 of Crocuta crocuta. Taxonomy (NCBI): domain Eukaryota; kingdom Metazoa; phylum Chordata; class Mammalia; order Carnivora; family Hyaenidae; genus Crocuta; species Crocuta crocuta. Next base: position 1,734,416 of record NW_027529427.1, on the reverse strand, counting down.
CTCTTAACTATAGAGAACAAATTGATGGTTACCAGAGGGGAGGTGGGCAGGGGAATGGGTTAAATGGGTGATGGGTATTAAGGAGGGCACTTGGTGTGATGAGCACCAGGTATTGTATATAAATATTTTTTTTAATGTTTTTATTTATTTTTGAGAGAGAGAGACAGAGACAGAGACTAAACATGAGCAGGGGAGGGGCAGAGAGAGAGGGAGACACAGAATCAGAAGCAGACTCTAGGCTCTGAGCTGTCAGCACGGAACCCTTCACAGGCCTCGAACTTGAACTCAGGAACTGTGAGATCATGACCTAAGTCAAAGTCAAACGCTTAACCGACTGAGCCACCCAGGTGCCCTTGTATGTAAGTACTGAATCACTGATTTGTACATCTGAACTAATATTACACTGTATGTTAACTAAGCAGCATTTAAATAAAAACAAAAGCAAACAAAAAAAGAAACAAAAAGAAAAAGCACTCAAAAGCTAAAGTGGGCAAAAAGTGAACACAAAAGTAAAACAAAACACTTGGGACCAAGGTACGAAATGAATTACAAGTTTCTCTGAAATTCACCCAATGGGATAGTTATTTTCTGGTTGGTTGAGTGAGATCTAGTCAGGGACCCAGGTTTCTCACCAGTTTCAAGGACATTACTAGAAACTGACACTCTTGGAATTCAAGTTCTTAACACTGTTGATAGAAAGTCTTACCTGAGCAGGTAACTGTCGCTGCATCATAGTGGCCACAGCTAAGTCCACCCCACTGCCAATTCTTGCAGTCCCAGAGAGAAGTTTCGTTCCCACTACAGCTGCCTAAAAACAGCCATGTTGTTGGTGCCTTGGTTTTAGAAAAGCTCTGATAGGACGTTTTGAGAGCAGATCCACATCCCAGCTGCCTGCACACCACATCGGCTTCTTTCAGTCCCCAGCTTCGGTCGCACACGTTCCCTACCAGCTTCTGAATCTCCACCTCCACCATCCCCGCACAGCGGCTGCCTCCGCCCACAAGTCTCAGCTCCAGATCTGATCCGTCTACAAAAGAAACACACACTTAGTCCGCAGGGACACGTGGAGGTTCGCTCCCAGAGGATGTACTCTTGTTCTTGCTCCTTCTTAGATACTGAGGCGTTTGGAAATTATGGCTTATCCATCCCCTAGCTTTTTTTTTTTAACAGCCAGTAGAGGCCATGACTTTGGTTCAAAACAGGATTATAGGTTCAAGGTTTAAGAAAACATGCCAGTAGGGGCACCTGGGTGGCTCAGTTGGTTGAGCACCCAACTTTGGCTCAACTCATGATCTCACGGTTTGTGAGTATGAGCCTGGCATCGGACACTCTGATGTCAACATAGAGCCTGCTTTAGATCTTTTGTTCCCTTCTCTGCCCCTCCCCAGCTTGTTCTCTAGATAGATAAACAAACAAACAAAGAACCAAACTTAAAAAAAGAAAACTATTGTCAATGGCAGAAAAATATGAGCAAGTCAGAGATATTTTATTTTATTTTTTAATTTTTTAATAGTTTATTGTCAAGTTGGTTTCCATATACCACCCAGTGCTCATCCCCACAAGTGCCCTCCTCCATGCCCATCCCCCCCCTTCCCCTTTCCCCCACCCCCATCAGCCCTCAGTTTGTTCTCAGCATTCAAGAGTCTCTCATGGTTTGCCTCCCTCCCTCTTCCCCACTATTTTTCCCCTTCTTCTCCCCGTTAAGTTCCTTCTAATCCACCTATACATGCAAACATATGGTATCTGTCCTTCTCTGTCAAGTCAGAGATATTATAAAAAGATAAAACATTTTGGGGCACCTGGGTGGCTTAGTCAGCCAAAGCAGCTGACTTTGGCTCAGGTCATCATCCCATGGCTCATGGATTCAAGCCCTGTGTTGGGCTCTGTACTGATATCTCAGACCCTAAACCTACTTTAGTTTCTGTGTCTCCCTCCCTCCGCCCCTCCCCCACTCAGGCTCTGTCTTTCCTTCAAAAACAAACATTAAAAAAAATTAAAAAAGAAAAAAAAGACATAACATTTTGTGTCTCAGAGCTCCAGGTAGATTTAGAATCTGAAATGTGGTCCCTAAGAAGAGCCTGAATAATTACTGCAGAAAATAGGCAACCTCCAAACTAGCCAAATAAAGAATATGTTTAAGATTCCTCATGACTATATGGGGCACCTGGGTGGCTCAGTCGGTTAAGCGTCCGACTTCGGCTCAGGTCATGATCTCACGTTTCGTGGGTTTAAGTCCTGTGCCGGGCTCTGTGCTGACAGCTAGCTCAGAGCCTAGAGACTGCTTCAGATTCTGTGTCTCCCTCTCTCTCTGACCCAGCCCTGCTCACGCTCTCTCTCTCTCTCTTTCTCTCTCTCAGAAATAAAGAAAAACATAAAAAAAAAGATTCCTCATGACTATAAAAGAAGGAACAAGGAAATTAGTAGACATTTCTATCTCTCACATCTCACACCTAGCCCTACCCCTAGAGAACACAAGTCCTTCCTTCTCTGTTTTTCTTTTAACTTACCAGAACAGGTCACACCAGCATCTTCATTATGATTGCAGTAATGCTTTCCCCACTCGTGGTGCCTGCACTGCCAGAGGGCAGACTCCTGTCCGAGGCAGGAAACACTGTCAAGCCAAATGTGTCCACTTCCTTCACTGGCATTAACTCGACCAATGGCAGTTACGGTCGTTGGGCATCCCAGCTGCTTGCACGCAACCGCGGCATCATTGCTGTCCCAGCCATCATCACACACTGTCCCCCATTCTCCTTGAAACCTCACTTCTAATCTCCCAGAACATTCGGTGACTCCATCCACCAGTCTCAGGCTCAGATCCGCTCCATCTGTAACAGGGACACGGAACAAATCAGTGATAAAGAAACAAGAATGCGGGGGAAATATAAATAGAGACAGAAAAGAGGGGTACAGTGCCACCGGAAATCATTGAACGTGGAGAAGGCATGCCTTGGGCAAGAAGACAGGACTTTTCAGAATGGCCAGTATCAGAAAGACAAGAAGAAACAAGTGTTGGCGAGGACGTGGGGAAACGGAAACCCTCGTGCACTGTTGGTGGGAATGCAAACTGGCTCACGATGGAAAACAGTGGGAAGGTTCCTCAAAAAACGAAAAGAACCACCCTATGATCCAGTAATTGCACTACTAGGTATTCACCTCAAAAATACAAAAACACTAATTCAAAGGGATACATGCACCCCTATGTTTATTGCAGTAATATTTATAATTTCCAAATTAGGGAAGCAGCCCAAGTGTCCATTGATAGATGAATGGGTAAAAAAGGAATGGTATATATATTGGGGCGCATGGGTAGTTCAGTCGGTGAAGCGTCCAACTTCGGCTCAGGTCATGATTTCACAGTTCATGAGTTTGAGCCCTGAATTTGGCTCTGCGCTGACAGCTGGAGCCTGTTTGGGATTTTACGTCCCCCTCTCTCTTTCTGTCCCACCCCTGCGTGTGTTCTCTCTCTGTCTCTCTCTCTCCAAAATAAATAAACATTAAAAAAGGTGTGGTGTATATATACAATGGAATATTACTCAGCCATAAAGAGAATGAGATCCTGCCATTTGTGACAACATGGATGGACCAGGAAGGCATTATACTAAGTGAACGAAGTCAGACAGGGAAAGGCAAATGTCGTATGAATTCATTTATATGTGGGATCCAAAAACCAAGTGAACAAACAGGATCTTAACTATAGGGAACAAGCTGGTGGCTGCCAGAGGTGAGGTGGGTGTGGGGATAAAGGGACTTAAGAGGTACCAACTTCTGGGGCGCCTGGGTGGCTTAGTCGGTTAAGCGTCCGACTTTCGCTTAGGTCATGATCTCGCAGTTCATGGGTTTGGGCCCCGCGTCGGGCTCTGTGCTGACTGCCAGCTCAGAGCCTGGAGCCTGTTTCAGTCTGTGACTCCCTCTCTCTCTGACCCTCCCCTGCTCACACTGTCTCTCTCTCTCTCTCCTAGAAATAAATAAAACATTAAAAAAAAAAAAAGAGGTACCAACTTCTAGTTATAAAATAAACAAGTCAGAGAGGTGAAAAGTACAGCACAGGGAATATAGTCAATAACACTGTAATAACTCTGTGTAGTGACATAGGGTAACTACACTTATTGTGTCAGCAGTGAGTGATTTATAGACTTTCCGAACCAATCAGTATATAGTATACCTGAAACTAACATAACATTTATGTCACTGATGCTTCAATATTAATTAAAAAAAAAAAAAAAGACAGACCTTTCTAGTACAGAGAGTATATATTGAAGAAAGAGTTCCTAACAGGAGGTCCAGGGGCTAAATTTTATCTAGAGATTTGTTTGTTTGACCATCACAGAGTTTTATTGGAATTGTTTGTTAAATATACATTTGCATGTGTTTAGGTGGTACCCACCGCCCCGGTATGCCTCAGCACTCACCCTGACTTTTGTCTCTGACTGTAGTACTTACCTATATTATCCGGTTTGTGTCATATGCCTGGTTCCTTTGGGAACAGTTCCTTAGTCCAAAAGCGAGCAAAGAGAAAAAGGACCTCATCATGACCTGACCAATTGTCCTCCAAGAACAGAACATGATTCTGAACAGTACCTTACAATAAACACATTGCCCTTTTCCTCTGGTGGTTTTAGCGTTTGTGGCCACAATGCTGTTTCTTGTGAATCCTCAGCATTGAGAAGAAATGTGCTGGCCTGGGGTCTAGAAGGATTTTGGTGGGTAAATGGTAATGGAAGGTACCCACTGTGCTTTTTTTCTCTCCCAAATCCCTTTCTCTTCCTTCAGCTAACAAAATCCATCTTCTCTGTAAGAGTCCCATTTTTTGTGGTTTAAACAATAGATTGTCTTGTTTTTCAACAATAACAAAAAAGCCAATTTAAGAAAGAAAAAGCCATGGGAATGCAAACTGGTGCCACTCTGTAAACAGCGTGGAGGTTCCTCAAAAATATAACTATCCTACAACCCAGCAATTGCACTACTAGGTATTTATCCAAAGGATATAGGTATACTGTTTCGAAGGGTCACATGCACCCCAATGTTTATAGCAGCACTATTGACAATAGCCAAAGTATGGATAGAGCCCAAAAGTCCATCGATGGGTGGATGGATAAAGAAGATATGGTATATATATACAATGGAGTACTACTCAGCAATCAAAAAGAATGAAATCTTGCCATTTGCAACTACATGGGTGGAACTAGAGGGTATTAGGCTAAATGATATTAGTCAGTCGGAGAAGGACAAATATCATATGACTTTACTCATATGAGGACTTTAAGATATAAAACAGATGAACATAAGGGAAGGGAAGCAAAAATAATATAAAAGCAGGAAAGGAGACAAAACATAAGAGACTTAAATATGGAGAACAAATGGAGGGTTTCTGGAGGGATTGTGGGCGGGGGGATGGGCTAAAGGGGTAAGGGGCATTAAGGAATCTACTCCTGAAATCATTGTTGCACCATATGCTAACTAACTTGGATGTATATTTAAAAATAAACAAATTATTAATTAAAAAAATTAAATTAGGGGTACCTGGGTGGCTCAGTTGGTTAAGCATCTGACTTCAGCTCAGGTCATGATCTCACGATTTGTGGGTTCAAACCCCACACTGGGCTCTGTGCTGACAGCTCAGAGCCTGGAGCCTGCTTCAGATTCTGTGTCTCCTTCTCTCTCTGACCCTCCCCTGCTCACATTGTCTGTCTGTCTTTCTCTCTCTCTCTCTCAGAAATAAATAAAACATTAAAAAAATTTTTTTAAATAAAAAAATAAAAAAATTAAATTAAATTTTAAAAAAAGGAAAGAAAAAGCCAAACCCCCCACAGCATTGGTTCAATGTTGGAATCCAGCCATGAGTGAAGCCAACTATACTGTGTGGATTCCTCAGTTTCCTGAGTCAGTATTCTCCTTCCTTAAAGTTAGTTTGAATTGAGTTTCCTCATTTGAAAAAAAGGGGGGCAGGGGTGGGTGGTGGTATCTGGTGAATACAAGGACATCTTCACTCTATTATATTTTCTAAATGTTCACTGGGGTCCAAGACCTACTAGGTCCACTTCCAGAGAAGAACTCGAGTGACAAAAGGAGAGTGTCATCCCTGTAGACACAAAGCCACTGTCCCTGTGTCCTGAGTAAGCATGGGACATGAAAGTCTCCAGAGAGACACAGAGCCTGTTCGTACCACAGCACTAGCATCAAGGAGGTCTTAATAGAAAACCAAATTATTTTTTTATCATTTGATTCTGTCTACTTGAACTAATATTTTGGGAAAGGGTGGGGGCTAACTCTGTCGCAGGTAGAGGATGATACGTGGTGTGATTTGCTTTCAAAATTCATCCCCCACACACAATTTGCTAGTTAAAGCTGTTTCCTCCTTAATTCTTTTCCTTCTTTTTTTTTTTCTTTTTTTCTTTTTCTTTTTTTTCTTTTTGGTGAGGGGGGTGGGGAAGAGGGAGGATGATTGGATTATTCCCTAAACACCTCCTTCTATCTTCATGGCTTGGACCTCGACTTCACTGTTCATCCTTCCCCCCTCATGTCGGGACCCGCATTTCAGCTGTGGTCAAAATGCCACAGGTATCAGATCAGGAACCAGAAATTAGGTAATAATGTGATCAAGGAAGCGGGCTTCAGTATGGTTTTAGGAGTTCAAGCTTTTGAGACTCTCACCCCCTTTCTTTGGTCCTCTCGTGAAGAACAGAACAAACCCAGATCAGTCCTTACCTAAGCAAATCACTCCAACATCCTCAGCGTGATCACAGTTATGCTTTCCCCATCCTTCGTGCTTGCAATTCCAGAGAGCTGACTCATTTCCACTGCATTCGAGATCATCAAACCAGATTGGTCCAGAACCTTCTCCAAAATTAGCTGAACCAGAGAAACTGACAGCACTTCCACATTCAAGTTGTTTACAAACCACAGAAGCATGATCTATGTTGAAGTTATCATCACACACTGTTCCCCACTGTCCTTGGAACTTGACCTCTATTCTTCCAGAACAGTTGTTCCCTCCATTCATCAGCCTCATCTCCAAATTGGATCCATCTGGAGCAGAGAAAAGATTCAGAGTTCAGAAGTGATGTTAGGAAATGAGCTTCCTCTGGACACTGGAGATTTGATGCTGTCCTTAAATATGGTGCCTCATTTTGGATGTTACCCATCCTTACATAGTGGGGAATTTTAATCTTTTAAAAACTAATGCACAACTAGGATTTTCATCTATACTTACTTAGCAAAGATGATGTTTTACCAGATTAAAATTTGCTTTCTGTTTTGTTTTGGTTCCTTCCGTAATTATTAAGACAGAACAAACACTGTTTTATGTAGAAATAGATAATTTTGACTCAAAGCACCTGTTTAAAAAACTAGAAAAAAATAAAATGGGTCCATACAACAAAGTAGAAAAAAATGGCAAACTGGTCATTTGTCGAACGTTCAAAACCTTTATTTTAATCTTGCTGTATCGCAAACAGTTTAGAGCATGAAGAATTGTCTGAAGTCAAATTAAATTAGAAACAAGGAAAAAGCGAAAAATAAAAATGCATGAGCATGCACAACAGTTCGCAAAAGCAGCCTGTGGTATACCAAATTAATAAACATTGAGGAAAAATAAATCAAAATAATTCATTTCCTACCAATATCCTGTTTGAATCAAAGCCTTTTTAACCCCCTTTCCCCAATTCATCTGGTACCGTTTTTAGCAAAGAATAACTTTCTCATAAAGAAAATTCTGTCTATACACTCTTCCCTAGATTTTTCTATGAGAACAAAAATACCCAAGAAAAGGAGATTTGGGATGAAAATTGAGGACATCCAAAAAACAAAATCTGTGCTTCAACAAAATGTTTAGAAGCACTTTTTTTTTTGAGAAAGTAACCCACTTTTAAAAGCCCTAAATACTAGGCAAAGACCTCTACTGAACAGGATTTTTTAAAATCCTGGACAATTTATGTTAAGAAAAATAATAATTCACAATTAAAATAGGCATGCGGTGTCCCAAGCGTATCACATTTAGTCTTCTTTAATCATCACAACATTAGGCATTACATATTACTTCTACTGTCCTAGTTCACAGATTCTCAATGTGCCTAATTGTCAAGAAACAAGAAACAAGACAAAACAGAAAGCAAATTTTAGCCTGTAAAACATCATCCTTGGCAAGTAGGTGTAGATGAAAATCCTTGTCGTTAGTTGGTCTTTAAAAGATTAAAATTCCCCACGATGTAAAGATTATAATTGCCCATTAGCCCTACTTCTCGAATTCTCAATTTGCCTAATTGTCACGGGATCATACACCCAGAAAGTAGTAGAGCCAGGATGAAAAAAGAAAAAGCAGTCTAACACCAGCGTTTTACTCTCTTGACTGTTATACGCTAGAGGGTCTAAGGACTGAGCATTAGTCAGGGTAGGGAAACCTCAGAAATGCAAGTTCTGAACACTCGTGAAAGTAGGGAGCCGTTGAGTGGCTAGGCATGCACCAGTTGGAGCTTTAGCTGTATAAACTTCCAAAAGCAAATTTGATTAATTCTATCCTTAAGTATAAAAAACAGAAAACAAGAGTTAAAAGTGCGACACTGATGTCTGAGCTTAAACACTCAGCTCTGTAGACTGCAATATAGTGAGAGCCTGGCAAGATTTATTATGATTTTTAGAAATCTTCTTTGCTGTAGATGCTTGATGTAGATGTTACTATTGTTATTCCCCATCTTTCCCCTATGATGATTAATGATAAAAGACAAAAAGAAGACGGAGGAGGAGGCGGAGGAGAGGGAGGGAGGGAAGGAGGGAAGAAGGAAGCAAAGAAGTAAGGAAGGAAGGAAACAAAAGAAAACTGAGTTGTCAAGTAATGAGAAGCAGTGAGCTATGAGGAAACTAAAGTTAAGCACTTATTACATACCTACCAGTGTACCAGTAGCTCTACACGTATTAAAGCACTGAGTTCTCAGAAATGGAAGCTTAGAAAGATTTAACAAAATAACATTAAGAAGAGGCTGATTTGGAATTCAGTCCCTCATTTTTCTAGATTCTAGCCCGTGTTGCTCACATTACCCCACAGTGCCTGTGTAGAGAGGAGTCCTTTTTAAAACCAGCCCCATGTAAGAGATGGTCTCTAAGAAAAAGGTTAGGAGGTGAGAGGGTTGCAGAAAAGCCAGTGAAGTCAGCAAGGAGAAACGGGAAGCCCGGGAACCTGACCTGGGTCATAAATATGACCTTGGGATCTGTCAGCAGAAAGGTCTGACACATAACTTTCTGAGTTATTTTATGGTCACCTGAGATAAAAATTTATGACATGTTTTATAAGTGAAAACCACCATGTAAATGAAACGAACAGCACTGTACACGGGAAAAAGCAATAATAGTCTGCAAAACATCCTTCCTCCAATAAAGGATTAGTGCTAGGAATATTTATTTCTTGGTTCAACGAGTTGATTAGCAGTTAATGGACAAAAAGGTCGATCCACAAAAGCAGTGTGTCACTGAGAAAGAAGACAAGGAATGAACTTAGATATCATGGTGTTTTTATGTAAGGAGTAGAAACTCATAGTAGATTTATGGACCATAAAATTACAACTGGTCACTTCCTCCTTGATGGCAGTGTTTAGAATCTTTTGATCGTTTCTTTTAGGGGGTTTGTCATGCATTTTCTGATCTATTAACAATGGATTGGGTGGTTTTATACATGGACTAGATGATTTACAGCAAACTGGCTCCTTTTCATTTTCAATCCATCTACATATTTGTTTTTCCCACAAAGCATTTCATGTCAAGGTTTTGAGGTTTTTTTTAATGCTTATTTATTTATTTTGAGAGGGAGAGAGCATGTGTGTGTGCAAGCTGAGGAGAGGCAGAGAGAGAGAGAGAAAGAGAGAGAGAGAGCAAGAAGATCTTGGGATCTTGCCTGTCAGCACAGAGCCCGAGACAGGGCTCGAACTCATGAATAGCGAGATCATGACCTGAGCCAAAACCCAGTCAGTCACTTAACCGACTGAGCCACCCAGGCGCCCAAGGCTTTGACTTTTGCAAGTCTTACCTGAGCAGGTCACACCGGCATCCTGCTGATGAGTGCAGTTATGCTTCCCCCAGCCTTCATGTTTGCAGTCCCAGAGAGCAGATTCATTCCCTCGACAAGAAACATGATCCATCCAAATTTGTCCAGAGCCTGGCCTGGCATTAGCCCATCCAGCGGCTTTGACAGCAGTGGGACAACCCAGCTGCCTACAAATCACGGAGACCTCGTCCATGCCCCAGTCATTATTACACACAGTTCCCCACTCCTCATGGACTTTCACCTCCACTCTCCCCGTGCACCCGTCTTCACCGTCCACCAGCCTCAGCTCCTTCTCCGCGGCTCCTGCAACAACAGGTAAAGGCAGCAGTTGGTCGAGATCCAAAGAGCAACTTGAGAATTATGGGTCTTTTGATTACTTATTTATTTTTCAAAGCGAAATTGGAGAAGCATGCCTGAACTCATCCATGGTACGACAGGAGGGTGCCCTTTGGGAATACGGATAACGGCATCACGGGTTTGGGATGAAGTCATGACTTAAAACCAGTAATGCTAAGTAACACAATTCTGATATTCTTTATAACGTCAACTGGCATGATCTCCATGGAGAGTTAAATAGCATAGTCATAAGGAATTTAACACCCATTGTGTATATATATGTAAAACACCATGAATTTTTAAAATACTAGTTGAAATCTGCTCAAAACTTTTCTACTTAAACGGAAATTGAGACGGAGATATTTTCCTATTATCTCTTTCCATAAAATAATTCCTTCTACCCCACAACTCCCCCCCAGTGTCTCAGCTACCTTTCTATGATTACTTTATCAGGAATCTGTGCTCTCACGCCTACATATCTGGCCTCCCTCAATACATTTTTAGGTAAATTTTGGCATTTGAATTTATTAAAGTGTTCCCCAAATTCCGTTTCATCCCAATAATTCTGAGGTTTTTCCTCAGAAAAAAACCCCTATTCTCTATTTTTTAGGTAGACATTATTTCAAATCTTTAAACAAAATGCACTTTCCCCCCCAAGCTGTAAGAGTTTATTTTATTCTGGGGGAGCCTGTGCCAATATTTTGTTCCTTTTTTTGATGTCACATGGTTCAGATCTTACTTTGTACTTTTAATATCTGACCCTTTGAAATCACGAAGTGTGTTTTTAGACCCCGTTCAGCCCTCAGGAGAATTGTTTGCTTTTAAATAATTTTTGTCAGAGTCGGCTAAGACTGTGAGTAAATTTGACAAAGCACTCACCAAGAGAATTGGTGACCAAGCAGGAACTGAGAACTGAGACCACAGCCACAGTGGAGGGACTCAGGAGGACAAACCATCTTCTAAAGTCTGTGAAAAAAAAACAAAAAACAAAAAACAGACAACAGTATTGTCTTCCCAACAAAGAGACTTTGAAGAATTTTGAGATTAACGAGGAAAGTCCATCCAAGACAAAGAATCTTTCCCTTTTATAAAAAAATTTTTTAATAGTTTATTTTTATTTTTGAGACAGAGAGAGACAGAACATGAGCAGGGGAGGGTCAGAGAGAGAGGGAAACACAGAATCTGAAGCTGGCTCCAGGCTCTGAGCTAGCCGTCAGCACAGAGCCCGATGCGGGGCTCAAACCCACGAACCGTGAGATCATGACCTGAGCTGAAGCCGGACACTCAACCGACTGAGCCACCCAGGAGCCCCAAGAACCTTTCCTTCTAAATGGCAAGGTGGACTGAACATATTCATACCCAGGATCATATAGTCTCAGTGAAATAGCTTTGAAAATGTTCACGTGTATAGGCAACCCAGGGGTGAGGAATTAGAAGCAAGTTGGGGATGGAGAAGAATTTCAAAAGCAGACCTGAAAACGTGGAAAATCAAAAAAGCAACCATGAAATTTAGCAGGGAGCAGTTCCCTCCACAGGCACAGAACAATATTCAACTACAGATGTCCCCATCTCCAAGCCCACCTGATCCAGATGGTTGGAAAGCAAGTTCCATGAGGGAATGGATTATACCTATCAAGTTCAGCACTGTTTCACCAGTACGTGGCACACTGCCTGCTAAGGAGTAGCTGAACACTGATGGAATAAAATGACAATGTTTCTTTTCAAGAAACCAAAATATTGGAAAGAGCATAAAACTCTGAAGCTTTTTATTACTCTCACTTCTTATTCTTACTCTAACCCAACACTTGCGTAGAAGTCCGAATGCATTGGTGACCACACAGGAGCATCTACTTTGGGATAAGTCACCGAACAGTACGCTTATGACTCATGCTTTCATGTGGCGGGCTATCCTTCAATAAAAAAAGCTCTGAAAAACCATTAAAAATGCTAAATGAGCTTAACACATCCATATACATCAAGAGGTAGATTTCAACACTCAGGGATGTTATTGTAAAGTTTCTCGAGGTGATCAACTTTCCATATATATTCATCTCAGCGCGTTCTATCTTTTCTAACGATTGTTTCCAGACTCAATACAGTTCAGTTCATTTCAGCTTCTTTCTGAATCTCCCCTCCATGGTTTGACAAAACTGATGCCAAATCTAATCTTTAGCTCCCATCTTTAGTTTGGAATCTGTTGCAGACACAAGTTATTGCCGTAGAAGCTTAATGCCCCTTTCCCATACCTGACTGATGCCAACCACTAGTAAGTAAGATCTGTTGACTGCCAGAATAATTTTATGCTACATTAAAGGCAAAGGTGAAATAAGTAAGAAATGTTTACCAGTAGATCTGGGGTTTCCATGTAGCACCATTCTGAGTTTGTCCAGTCCAAAGTTTGAATGATTTCTAAATCCTGTTGTATTATTCCCTAGAAGTATTCTGTTAAAGAAGAGGACCATGAAGAATTCTAAAACATTATCTCACTTCTGCACACACACACACACAAATCCAGAAAGGCTGCATAGTGGGAGGTGGAGTCAACGAAAAAAGGGAAGTCATTCAAAAACTGAGGTTCCCTTTCATACTCATGTCTTCTGCAGCATGGGGCATGAAACAACCAAAGGAAGTTGAGAAACATTTACTACAGATTTACAAAAGTTAAGGGGAAATATTAAGTCGTGCACTGTTGTTACTGAAATGAATATTTAGATTTCTGTACTTTGTTTTGGACAAATACGTTAGAAACAAAAAGGACAGGGGCGCCTGGGTGGCTCAGTTGGTTAAGCATCTGACTTCGGCTCAGGTCATGAACTCATGGTTGTGGTTTGTGAGTTGGACCCCCACATTGGGCTCTGTGCTGACAGCTCAGACCCTGCAACCTGCTTCGCATTCTGTGTCTCCCTCTTTCTCTGCCTCTTCCCTACTCGTGCTCTGTCTCTCTGTCTCAAAAATAACCTAAAAAAAAAAAGAAACCAAAAGGACAATCACGTAGTTAAGTTGTACCAAAAACTAAAAGGAAACAAGCAAAGCATAATTAAATAATGTTTTGTCATTAAAAACACTTTTAATACTATTACTGTAATCAAATGCGCTGAATGAATAATTTTGTGTAGATTGTCTATAGATAGCACTTGTATTTCCTTTCTAATGGAATGAAGAGCAGCAATAAAATTAGCCATGACCATTACAGATCCTAAAAATGGTGAAATAAAAATTTACAAGACATGATTTTAGCTCTGAATAACTCAAGTTCAAGGGACAGAAACACATACATTAACGATAATATGCATAGATTCAAAGCACAGGGTGAAAAATTGAGGGGGAAAAATGATCATTCCAAGTGGGATACAGGAATAAACAGTCAGAAAGCTCTTTTCTGTGAGAAGATGCTTAAGTTGTGCCCAAAAATATGACAACTTTGCCCAAAAGAAAAAAGATAAAAGGATTTAAAACATCAGAAACAACACATATGAAACAATACAGGCACATGAAAACATGGAAATTTGATGGCTCATGATGCATAAATCTTCTCAGGTATTATTGGGGGGGGGCAGGACAGGTGAGTTAAAGAAGCATCCCCAGTCTTCCAAAGAGAGACTCACTACAATCCAGTCATCAAGGGCACATGGGCTTCTTTCCATTTGGTGGACATACCTAAGTTCTTGCCCACATTGTTCCTTTTGTGTATATTGTTTCTTGCCATTATCTTTCACTGGGCTACCTCTTACTCATCTATCACTTATCTCTCAGTTAGACACTGCTTCACTAGGAAAAAGAACTTTAACCTTGAATTCCTCCAGAAAATGTACACTCATGGTAACTGGTACTTTGAAGATTATAACTCATACTTTTTATAATTATTTATTGTTCATCTTACTTACTACTCTTACTAAACCAAGGATAGGAACTGTGTCTTCTTTTTCAACAAGAAATCCGTCAGTCTTTGCCAAATGGTAGGCCTTTGATAATAGCTATGTTTTGGTATTATGTGTTATGGTTATGGTAATAAGCGTGGTTTGACATCATTGACAATGTTGCTGTGGTTGCAGAGGTAAACAAAGGTTACATGAGGGAAGACATTGTGTGCCAGGCTGAAGAATTTGAACTTTATATGATAAAGGTCTAGTCCATGGCATGGAAACCCTCTCAAGGCAGTAAACTAGTGCAATCATGGGATTTACCTTGTTAGTTTCTCATTTCTTGTGGATCACGGTCCTTTGTTGCCTGCTATTCAGTGTCTTAAAAATTGTCGTTTCATATATTTGGTCTGTTTTTCACTTGTTTCAGGTGGGAGAATAAATGCACTTCTTTTTTCTTCATCTTTAATGGAAACAAAAATTTTTTGCTCACTAAAATGTTTAGCTTTTTAATTTTCCACTAGTCTATTCATTTTATTCCTCTACTATTTTTTTTTTTAGTTAGACCCTTCTTATACTGTTAGTAGATTTAAAATTTTGGGGTGCCTGCATGGCTCAGTCAGTTAAGCGTCTGACTCTTAATTTTTTGGCTCAGGTCATGATCTCATAGTTTGTGAGTTCAAGCCTTACATCGGGCTTTGTGCTGGCAGAGCAGATCTTGCTTGGGATTCTCTTTCTTCCTTTCTCTGCCCCTCCCCCATTCATGCTGTCTCTGTCTCTCTGAAAATAAATAAATACACTTAACAAAACATTTTTTTAAATTAAAAATGACATTCTATTTTCACTGCATTTACTCTTGTTCTCATTTCTATTACCACCCTTGCCTCCAGTCACCCTTAATATTGCTACAAGATAAAATAAAAACCAAAGCATCTTTCGGATACTCCAATTTTGAAAAACATTTACTGTCATTATTTGTCTATCATATAAACTGTATTTTGAAGATTGTAACTCATACTTTTTATAATTATTTGTTGCTCATCTTACTTGCTAGTCTTTTTTTTTTTAATAGTTTATTGTCAAATTAGTTTCCACATAACACTCAGTGCTCATCCCCACAAGTGTCCTCCTACATGCCCATCCCCCCTCCCCCCACATCCATCAGTCCTCAGTTTTTGTCAGCATTCAAGAGTCTCTCATGGTTTGCTTCTCTCCCTTTCCCCCACCATTTCTGCCCTTCTTCTCCCCCTTGTTCCTCCGTCAAGTTCCTCCTAATCCTCCTATACGTGCAAACATATATACCAAGGAATGTGTCTTCTTTTTTAAAAAGTTGAATATATGACTCCTCTACCTGTTATTTCTTGTCACTTTCATTTTTTGCCCTTTTCTCTCCCCAGCCTGCGCCCTTTTCTCTCCTCAGCCCTTGTCATGGGCCAGCACTCCAGTATATTTGTTGCAGATCTTCAAATATGGATATGTGCAGACTTGTAAAATGAATTTCGCCTGTTTATGTTTTTAAGTTACATAAATGACATGTTATAATTAAAAGGTAAGAAAAGATAATAATAACAATAATAACACACAGGGTAAGTAGACAAATGGAAGAATATGATTATAAAATTTAGGTACTATGTATAAAGTGGCAGAATAGCTTTTGAAGGTAGACCATGATGAGCTTAATTGTATACTATAAACCTAAATCACCTACTATAATAACAAAACAAAGAGTTATTACTAATAAGCCAATAAAATAAAGTGGATTCATAAAAGATAGTTAATACTAGAGAAGTTATAAAGAGAGAAAAAAGAAAAAATAGATTGGACAAATAGGAAACAAAGAGCAAGATAATAATTTTGGACTCAACTATATCTATAATCCCATTAAATGTAAATGGTCTAAGTACACCCAAATAAAAGGCAGAAGTTAGCAGCCTGGTTTAAATAGCAAAATTCAATTATATGATGCCTAACTCATATAAAGGAAAAAGATAGGTTAAAAGTAAAAAGATGGGAAAAGACTCCATGCTAACATCACTGAAAGAGAAAGGCAGAGTGGCTATATTAAAATCCATAAACATGGATTTTGGAGCAAAAAATATTTCCAGGGAGAAAGAAAATCATTTCATAATGGCAGATGGGTCCATTTATCAAGAGTACATATCAATTCTAAATGTTTATGAAATTGACATGAAAGCTTCAAAACCCATGAAGCAAAAACTTATAGAACTATAAGGAAAAATAGCAAATCCATAATTATGATAGGAGCTTTCAAGCTCTCAATAATTGATAGAATAATTGGGCAGAAAGTCAGTGAGAGTATAGTAGAATTGAATAAAATTATCATTCAACTTAACCTGATCAACATGTACAGAACATTCCATTCAATAAGAAATACAAATTCTTTTCAAACGCATGTAAAACATTTCCAAAGATATTTCTCGACACATAAAAATTCTCAATAAATTTAGAGTAATGAGAATCATACAAAATATCTTCTCTGATCACAGTGGAATGAAATGAGAAATCAAGAAAAAAATCTCTGGAAAACTTTAAATATCTGGAAACGAAATAGCTCACTTTTAATAACCAATGGTGAAAGAAGAAATAAAAAAGGAATTAAAATATTTAAGAATAAATAAAAATGAAAATAAAACACATCAAAATTTGTGGGATGTCATTAGAAGAGTATATGAGGGGAAATTTATAGCACTAAACTCCTATATTAAACAAGAAATGAAAAATAAATGTCACCAAGTATCACCTTAGAAAAAGAGGAGGCCTGACAGATACTTCTTCAACCCGTAGCTCTGAAGTGTTCAGGATCAGCTTTTAACTCTTGATCGTATATCACTGTCCTCTAAACCCCTTCTTCTCCACTGAGGCCATATGGTTCTGGCTTCTACCCAGTACAGCACACTTACCCCCAACGTATCCTACAGCTCTAAGTTCTGGAGGCTGCAGCTTGACTTGGCACTCTAGGCCCCTTAGCAGGGTGAGCTCTTTTTTTTTTTTAATTTTTAATGTTTTTTTTATTTCTGAGAAAGAGAGAGAGAGAGAGAGACAGCATGAGCAGGGGAGGGTCAGAGAGAGAGGGAGACACAGAATCCGAAACAGGCTCCAGGCTAGCTGTCAGCACACAGCCCTGGTGTGGGGCTCGAACCCATGATCCGTGAGATCATGACCTGAGCCGAAGTCGGACGCTTAACCGACTGAGCCACCCAGGCGCCCTAGGGTGAGCTCTTAAAACAGCCCACCTAACCCTCTCATTCATCCCCATTTCTTCCATTCCCTGCTGGGTTTTGGAAAGGAAGGATTCGTGGGGACCCCCTCCCTCCCCCGTGGCCCCAGCACTTCTGTCTAGTTGTCTAGTTGGTTCTCAGCGGTGCTCATTTGCTTGGAGGCAGACTCCCAGCAAGGAGAGGGCTACTCTGATCTGCATGGTTTCTCTGAAGATAAGGGCTCTGGATCAGTGAGAAAAGTCCCAGACTCATGGCAGAAATTCACATTTTGAATTTGTGTGTTTCGTGTTGTGAAACCTGAGATTCCTTATTTATTAATAGAATGCCTGGTTTTTTTCCTTTCTTTTCTTTTCTTTCTTTCTTTCTTTCTTTCTTTCTTTCTTTCTTTCTTTCTTTCTTTCTTTCTTTCTTTCTTCCTTCCTTCCTTCCTTCCTTCCTTCCTTCCTTTTTTCTTTTCTTTTCTTTTCTTTTCTTTCTTTCTTTCTTTCTTTCTTTCTTTCTTTCTTTCTTTCTTTCTTTCTTTCTTTCTTTCTTCCTTCCTTCCTTCCTTTTTTCTTTTCTTTTCTTTTCTTTTCTTTTGTTTCCATTGCCATATTTTGTGAGGCTGAGAGAGGTTAGATTATTTTAGATTATTCTGACCTGAGGTTCTTTCCATAAAAGGTACTTCTGAAGGCAAGACATAAGGTTGGAGAAGCCCAACAAGCCTCGAAAATCGTAGCTCTCCAGGGCTCTTTGAAGAGATGTGGTCCTCAGCACTAGCAAAATCAGTATAGTAGCCTAGTGGTTTTTCAGAAGGAAAAAGGATCCATTCGAAAGGATGCAGGTTTTCAGTACTTAGTGCTCTTCGAGTTTTAGAGCATTGAGATTTAGGAATTTTGAGGGGATGAGGAGGATTATTTAGGGTCTGACTTACAAATAAAAAGATTTTCTCTTTTGAATTTTTCTTTTTTTCTTTTTGCCTCCATCATTTCTTTCCATGTTCCTTTCTATTGGCCCAACTTGGGCCCTTTGCTTGGATTTTGGCTTCTCTTTGGTTTATCATTGGTTCATTCCAGGTCTCAATGAGTGGAGGACACTGTCATCAGTGAAGGGATAGTCCATGAGCCATATAGTTTTAAGACAAAGAAAATTGTTCTGTATGGTTTCCCTTTTAATCACACTTCAGAAGAGGAAAGACTTCCATAGACAAAGTTCATTATCTGCATAATAATGGCTTTGGCTTTCACCTGAAATCCTGGGAATTACCACTTTCATTGAGTTGGGATTTTCTTGGTGTGGATTGCTTATTACTGTCTATAGGAGGTGTTTTTGTAGAAGTTCCTAAATCCCAAAAGACTAAAAACCTAGCTTTTCTCATATTTATTTATTTTTTGAATTTATTTATTTATTTCAAGAGAGAGAGAGAGAACAAGCAAGGGAGAGACAGATGAAGAGAGACAAAGAGAATCCTAAACAGGCTTTACACTGTCAGCTCAAAGTGTGATGTGGGGCTCAAACTCATGAACTGTGAGATCACAGTCCCTCCTGAACCAAAATCAAGAGTCAGATGGTCGACCAACTAAGCCACCCAGGTGCCCCTTGGCTCATTTTTAGAGAATTAGAAGGGTAGTTTCTATCCTTCTCTGTGCCTCAGAAGCTGGAGTGAAAGGCTTGTCCTATTCATTGTTTGTCAGAAATGTGGGATGGCTGTTGGAAAGAATGAAGTTTTACTGATCTCAAAATAAGGACCAGCTCATTTTTCACAAACAGTAAAACTACAAATTCTCTCTTTGGTTTATTTTTCCCCAAAATGAGGGGTAACAAAATATCATCTTGGAAAGAGGCTTACTTTACACCCACTAGTGTCTGTGGTGGGGACGACAAGGAATAGGGTGTCAGACACCTATCTACAGTGAACAGTCTTAAATGCACTATTGTTTCTCTTCAGAGTGTTACACATTTTCCATCCTGCATCGTGTGAGTAGAAAATGGAATAAAGACAGAAGGGACGTAGAATATGCTTTCCTGCCCACAGCAAGGATTTGGACTTGACTTTGGTATGTTGAGTACATTAGAAAAAATAATCAGATAGATTGAGTGAGTGGGTTTACAACAAAATTGTTCCACTCCCAGTGTAAGACCATCTTGTGCTGTTTCATTCCTTAGCACCTATACCCCACACTTACCTTTTGTCTTCATCACACTAACCTTCTCCTTTGTGTCTGTAAGTTGTATTTGCAGTGGTTAGTCACCAGATATTTTAATCAACTACACAAAAGCAAACTGCATTCAAAAAACTTTATGAGATAGAGAGAAAAAATGCTCTTTCCTATATCACACTCTTCCCCTCCAAAAGCAACAAGCTATTTCTAATTCGAAACTTTCTGTTCCTTCTCCTGTTTTGTCCTCTGTATAAGTACCATTTGCCTACAGTTTGCTTTGGTAAATTATTATAGCAGTTTGCAATCAACTTCAAAATATTGTCCTTGGGGTTAAGATGTCAGAGGAGTAGGGGACCCAAAACTTGCCTCACCCCTTGAGCACAGCTAGAAAAATATCAAATCATTCTGAAAACCCAAGAAATCAATCTGAGGACTGAGAGACCAAAACATCACATCTACAAGTAGAAAAATGAGCACCTTGTGGAAGGTGGAAGCTGCAGCAAGTTGATTTGGGGGAGAAAAGAACTGCAGGTGCTGCAGAAAGAAGAGAGCCCTGATCGAAGAGAGAGAGAGAGAGAAAGAAAGAGTGAAGCAGCAGGCAGGGAATTCACCAGAAAAACTCTTCCCCAAAACCACTGACTAAGAAAAGGAAAGGGCTAACTATTGCAAGTTATTATAACCAGTGGAGCACAGTCTGAAGTTTTACAAGTTCACATCATAAGCTGGCGGGCTTGGCAGTCCTCCCCTGGGGAAGGAGGGTGGAGACCCAGGTGTTGGCAGCATGGCCTGAGGATCCTGGGGTTGCAAGGGGAAAAGGAGTTCCCCTTCCTGGAATGCACATGGGAATGGTGGCATGGCTTCTCCGGGAACAAAAGAAGCAACAGTGCCAATGTGATGGCCTGTTCCCAAGCGTAGGAACAAAAACACTGGCCGAGGCAGCAAGCCTTGGTTCTGGCTTTCTGCTACACTTTACCATAAACTCTGAACCGCTGTGTGGTTGCGCAAGTGCTTTTCTGGGACAAACCAGCATATGGCAAAAGTGAGGCAAGACCCTCCCCTAGAGGGTCCCCACAAATCCACACTGGGAAGGTCCCTAAAATTTGGAGTTTTGAAACTCAGCCACGTGTCTGAGATAAAACATAGGAGTACTGTATCACGTGGCAGATGGACAGGTAGGAGGCAGACAGGCAGATGTCAGATGAAGGCAAGGATCTGACAGAAGCCAGGGACACAAGAGAGGTGATTGCTCTCCTGTGAGGGCTTTCTGAACAATGGTGGGAGGGAACTCCCTACTTCTGCCTCCAGGGAAGAGACAGCGCCTCCCAGTGGAGACTAGAGCCGCATATACCAAACCCCGTCCCCTTCATTCTACAGTTGCATCTCTACTAGGGCAAGTCCGCCAGAGAATCAGTACAGCAGAAGACCAGAACAAACCCTTCATATGCACCAAGTCTATTGATAAAAGAGTGCTGTAAAGCTTCAGCTCTAGGGGAAATAGAATCTAGCTGCTGCTGCTTCTTCTCCTTTTTCTTTTTGATCTAGCTTCTTTTAACGAGCAGACCAAAACACACCTAATTAGAACTTGTCACACATGAACAAGATCCAAACAACCCGCACTACAGGCAAGGAGAAACCCTGCAGAGGACTGACCTGACGGTAGGAGTAGCCAAAACACAACAGAAGAGTGCATATAGCACACACACACCCCTCCCGTCCCACTCTTTGGGGCTCTTCATATAGCCATTACTCTAAGGAGCAGGTATATAACAGTCTTTCTTAACAATCACACACACAAACACACAACACACAATAGTGACCTAGACAAAAATGACAAGACAGAGGAATTCATCCCCCCAAAAAAGAACAGGAAGTAGTAACAGACAGGAATTTAATCAATAGATAAAAGTAAGATGTCTGAACTAGAATGTAAAACAACAATTATACAGCTGACCTTGAAAGAAGCATAGAAGACACTAGAAAATCCCTATTGCAGAGATAAAAGAACTAAAAACTAGCCAGGCCAAAGTTAAAAATGCTATAACTGAGATGCAGACCCAACTGAATGCCATGATAATGAGGATGGATAAAGTAGATGAACAAATCAGTGATATAAAAGATAAAATTATGGAGAATAATGAAGCTGAAAAGGGAAGAGAAAGAAAGTTATTGGATCATGAATGTAGATTTAGGGAACTCAGTGACTCCTTAAAACATAATAACATATATACCATAGGAGTCCCCGAAGATGAAGAGAGAGAAAAAGAAGCAGAAGGTTTATTTTAACAAATTATAGATGAAAACTTCCCTATTCTGGAGAAGGGCACAGATATCAAAATACAAGAAGCACAGAGAACTCCCACTGAATTCATCAAAAGACAGCCAATCACTGACATACCATAGTCAAATTTACAAAATACACAGACAAGAAAAAAATCCTCAGAGAAACAATGGAAAAAAGTCCTTAACTATAAGGGAAGACAGATCTGTGGACCAGAAACTTGGCAGGCCAGAAGGGAGTGGCAGGATATATTCAACGTGCTGAATGAGAAAACTATGCAGCCAGGAATATTCTATCCAGCATGGCTGTCATTCACAGTAGAAGGACAGAGAAACAAAAACTAAAGGAGTTCATGACAACTAAACCAGCTCTGCAAGAAATATTAAAGGGTTCACTTTGAGTGTGTGTGTGGTGGTGGTGGTGGGGAGACCAAAAGAAACAAAGATGAGAAAAAAACAGAGAACAGTACCAGAAACACCAACAACTTGGCAGGTAACACAATGGCACTAAATTCATATCTATCAATAATCACTCTGAATGGACTAAATGCTCCAATCAAAAGACATAGAGTATCAGAATGGATAAAAAAAAAAAAAGACCAATCTATATGCTGCCTACAAGAGGTTCATTTTAGACCTAAAGACACCTGCAGAATAAAAGTGAGGGGATGGAGAACCATTTATCATGTTAATGGGCATCAAAAGAGAGCTGGAGTAGAGATACTTATATGAGACAAACTAGATTTTAAAACAAAGATTGTAATAAGAGATGAAGAAGGACATTATATCATACTTTTTTTTTTTACATTTACTTATTTTTAGAGACAGAGCACGAACGTGGAAGGGGCAGAGAGAGGGGAACACAGAATCTGAAGCAGGCTCCAGGCCCTGAACTGTCAGCAGAGAGCCCAATGCAGGGCTCAAACCCATGAACTGTGAAATCATGGCCTAAGCCGAAGTTGGCCGCTTAACCGACTGAGCCACCCAGGTGCCCCGTGCACTGTATCATACTTAAGGGATTTATCCTTCAGGAAGATCTAACAATTATAAATATTTATGTCCTCAGTGTGGAAGCACCTGAATATATAAATCAATTAATCACAAACATAAAGAAATTCATTGATAATAATACAGAATAGTAGGAGACTTTAATATCCCACTTACAGCAATGGACATCATCTAAGCAGAAAATCAACAAGGAACAATGGCTTTGAATGACACACTGGACAAGTGGACTTAACAGATATATTCAGAACATTTCATCCTAATGCAGCAGAATACACATATTTTTGGATGCACATGGAATATTCTCCAAAGTAGATCACATACTGGGTCACAAATTAACCCTCAACAAATACAAACAGATTGGGATCATACCATGCATATTTTTAGACCACAACGCTATGAAATTTGAAGTCAACCACAGGAAAAAAATTGGAAAGACCACAAATTCAAGGAGGTTAAAGAACATCCTACTAAAGAATGAAGGGTTAACCAGGAAATTAAAGAAGAAATAAAAAGTATATGGAAGCCAATGAGAATGAAAACACAATAGTCCAAAACCTTTGGGATGAAGCAAATGGGGTCATAAGAGGGAAGTATATAGCAATACAGACCTTTATCAAGAAGCAAGAAAAGTCTCAAGTACACAACCTAACCTTATATCTAAAGAAGCTGAAAAAAGAACAGCAAATAGAGCCTAAAACCAGCAGAAGAAGTGATAATAAAGATTAGAACAGAAATAAGTATAGAAATTTTTTTAAAAAGTAGAAGAGATCAATGAAACTAGGAGGTAGTTCTTTGAAAGAATTAAGAAAATTGATAAATCCCTAGCCAGACTTATCAAAAAGAAAAGAGAAAGGCCTAAAGAAATAAAATTACAAATGAAAGAGGAGAGATCAGAACACCACAGAGGTACGAACAATTATAAGAGAATATTATGAGCAATTATATATCAATAAATTAGGCAACCTGGAAGAAATAGATAAATTCTTAGAAACTTATAAACTACCAAAACTGAAACAGGAAGAAATAGAATATTTGAACAGACTCATAACCAGCAAAGAAATGGAATCAGTAATCAAAAATCTCCCAACAAAGAAGAGTCCAGAAATGGACCCACAACTGTATGGTCAATTAATCTTTGACCAAGCAGGAAGGAATATCCAATGGAAAAATGAAGTTGGGAAAAACTGGATGGTAACATGCAGAAGAATGAAACTGGACCACTTTCTTACACTGTACACAGAAATAAATTCAAAATGAAGGAAAGACCTAAATGTGAGACAGGAAACCATCAAAATCTTAGAGGAGAACACAGGCAGCAACCTCCTTGACCTCGGACATAGCAACTTCTTACTACACACGTCACCAAAGGCAAGGGACACAAAAGCAAAAATGAACAATTTGGACTTGATGAAGATAAAAAGCTTCTGCACAGCAAAGGAAACAATAAACAAAACTAAAAGGCAGCCTACAGAATGGGAGAACATAAAGACATATCCGATAAATGACGTATCTGATAAAGAGTTAGTATCTAAAATCTGTAAAGAAGTTAGCAATCTTAACACCCAAAAAACAAATAATCCAGTGAAGAAATGGGCAAAAGACATGAATAGACATTTTCCAAATGTTTTCCAAAGAAGACATTCAGATGGCTAACAGAAACATGAAAAGGTGTTTAACATCACTCATCATCAGGGAAATACAAGTCAAAACCACAATGAGATACCACTCACACCTGTCAGAATGGCTGAAATGAACATCTCAGGCAACAACAGATGTTGGCGAGGCTGCAGAGAAAGGGAAATCTTCTTACAGTATTGGTGGGAATGCAAACTGGTGCAGCCATTCTGGAAAACAGTATGAAGAGTCCTCAAAAAGTTAAAAATAGAACTACTCTATGACCCAGCAATTGCACTATTCAACATTTACCCAAAGGATGCAAAAATGCTGATTAGAAGGAATACATGTACCCCAATGTTTATAGCAGCATTGTTAACAATAGCCAAACTGTGAAAAGAGCCCAGATGTCCAGTGACTGATGAATGAATAAAGAAGATGTGGTATGTACATACAAGGGAATATTATTCATCCATCAAAAAGAGTGAAATCTAGCCATTTGCAAAGATGTGGATGGAGGTAGAGTGTATGTATTATGTTTAAGGAAATAAGTCAGTCAGAGAAAGACAATTACTTCATTCATATGTGGAATTTAGGAAACAAAACATATGAAAATATGAGAAAGTGAAAAGAGAGAGAGAGGGAAACAAACCATAAGAGAAAAACTTGCTAGAGGGGAAGTAGGCAGGGGATGGGTTAAATGGGAGATGGGTATTAAGAAGGGCACTTATTGTGATGA
Organism: Crocuta crocuta; assembly: GCF_008692635.1. Taxonomy (NCBI): domain Eukaryota; kingdom Metazoa; phylum Chordata; class Mammalia; order Carnivora; family Hyaenidae; genus Crocuta; species Crocuta crocuta. The sequence goes on along the minus strand of NW_027529427.1, from coordinate 1,709,169 downwards.
GCACTGGGTGATGAGTCACTGAACTCTGCTCCTGAAATCAATATTGCGGAATATGTTAACTAATTAGAATGTAAATAAAATTTTGAAAAGAGGAAAACAAAAATATATGATCAAAGAGAATCAAACAACTGATCCACCAAAAAATATATATGAACTGCCTCAGCATTATTCTTTCAGAATTTAGGCACTTAGGTCAGTATTGAAATGAAGTTATTTATAGTTATATGAAGTGATCACTATACTAGAAGTATAATTTGTTTTATTTCAAGTTGTAAAAGAGCAAAGAAACAGTGCACAGTACACCGCAGGCTGAGTGAACTGAGAATGCATTTTCTTTTGCTTTCTCCCCCAAGACAGTGTTCACTTGGAGATTAACTCACAGCAAAGAGACATAATCTACGTTCTTATTCTCAAAAGATAGCCCCCAGATCATCACCAGGATCACCTTGTGCCTGTTGGCAGTGAAGAATCTCAGGCCCCATCTCATCCCTACTAAATCAAAATCTGTCTCTTACTAGTGTTCCCTGGTGGTTTGTAAGTACATCAATTTCCAAAGCCTGATCTAGGTGACTATTAAAAACCCCTAAAAGAAAAATAAATGACACAACAAAATGAGATACAAATGCCTATCAACTATACTTGTACATTCTTTTAATGTTTATTTTGAGAGAGATTCAGAGCACGAGTTGGGGAGGGGCAGAGAGAGAGAGGGAGGCGCAGAATGCGAAGCAGGCTCCAGACTCTGAGCTGCCAGCACAGAGCTGGACGCAGGGCTCGAACCAACGAACTGGGAGATCATGACCTGAGTTGAAGTCCGACACTGAAGCGACTGAGCCACCCAGGCCCCCTTCTTTAGTCATACTTCTAAAAAAAACTTAATCACACAAGTAACAAAAGTAAAATAAAACAAGAAATTTATACTGTAAGTCTGAGAAAGTATACAGAAAAGGAGGCTTAAAATTTCTGGTCAAAGAAAAAAAATATTGTCCATGACTTTATCTTTTGAGAAAGGGATGCTAGCACAGAAAAGAGTAGTGCAAGTAAGTTGTCTTATAAGAGGCTTTCTTCCTTTTCCCTGACTGCCTCTCATGATGTTTACTTCAATGCCCTTCTAAGGAGCTCTCTTAACCTTAAAATTCTGCATTTCCTACTCTTAGTCAAATTGTATTACTGTTTTAATAACTTTTCCTACTGCATATTCTCCATCTTGAATTGGCAATTCTTTTTTGTTTTTAATGTTTTATTTCTTTCTGAGAGAGAGAGAGACAGCGTGAGCAGGGAGGGTCAGAGAAAGAGGGAGATACAGAATCTGAAACAGGCTCCAGGCTCTGAGCTGGCTGTCAGCACAGAGCCTGATGCGCGGCTCAAACCCACGAACCTGAGATCACGACCTAAGCCAAAGTCGGACGCTTAACGGACTGAGCCACCCAGGCGCCCCTTGAACTGGCAATTCTAAATTTGGAAAATGTAGTTGAGATCTAAGGATTCTTTCCGGAGATGTGCTTCTACCTTGTTTGTGGTTGCCCAGGGTTATTCTGCATAATTGAGATATACTATGCTTCAGAGAGTTTGGATAAACACTGGCCAGGATTACTGGGAGTTAAAAAAAAAAACGAAATTCAGATATGGAAAAGCAACTACATAGAGCACTTGAACCTTCTTTGTACCTGTTGGAAGAAATGTAAAGAGTGTAGTAAACCCAGCTAAGATTATTACAGTCTGTTCTTTGATGTACCATTTTTCTCTCCTTCTGTCTTTTTCCCACTTTCCAATGTACTCAGAAAAATTGGAAAATTTTCCAATTGGATTAACTGGATTAATGTAAAATATGTTATCCCTAAAGGCCTTTTTTTGCCTGTCATAATGTGCAGGACCCTTCTCTTTTGATGGAAAAGATAGGTAGTTACCTGAATCTAGGTTGAAAACATTATATATAAAGAAATTACAATAAAAGGGATATTCTGCTTTTCAAATCCTTGTTTTAGCTTAATCTAGGTAAGGCATATCCAAAATAAATATGTAAAGAATAAAAAAGTTGTCTTCATGGAAAAAAAAGAAAAAGAAGAGAAAATTCAACCTAAAGTGAGTAGAAGATAGGAAACAATAAAGATCAAAGTAGAATCAGTGAAATAACTGAAACATAGGGAAAACAAGTGAAAGCAAATCTATTTCATGAAAATACAAATAAAATGGATAAAACTAAAGCCAGAATGATCAGGAAAATAAAAACACAAGTTGCCAATATTAACACTAGGGAATCACTGTAAAGTCTACATAATTAAAAGGATAATAGGGAAATAAAATACTTGGGCCAATTAATTGACAACTTATATGAAGTGGATAAATTCCTTAAAAGACATAGACTATGAAAGCCCACTCTATATAGATAGATAGATAGATAGATAGATAGATAGATAGATAGATAGATATAATAGTAAGTTATACTTACTTAAAGAAGCCCACTATATATAAACATACATAACTTATTTTTAAAAAATCTTCCCACACTGAAATTCCAAGCTCCATTGGCTTCCTTGGTAAATTCTAACAAATATTAAGGAAAAAATAATGCCAATTCTAAACAAATATTTTCAGAAAATTAAGATTAGTGACTACTTTCCAACATGCCCTATGAGGCCAGCATACCTTGATATCAAAACCAGAAAAAGACATTAAAAGGAAAGAAAATCACAGACAAATATGTTTCACAAGTATAAACAAAATGTTAGCAAATGAAATCCAACAATATATCAAAAATATTGTATATCATGGCCAAGCAGGATTTACCCCAGGGACATAAGGTTAATTTAACATTCAAAAGTCAATTAACATAACTCAGTACATTACAACACTTACACAGAAAAAATAATTTGTTCAGCTTGATGGATGTAAAAAGTCTTTCACAAGATGTGTATCAGTTTCCAATAAAAACTCTCAGCAAACTAGATATTTAAAGGACACCTATAAAAAACCTACAGTTAAAATTATATTTAATGTTGAAAGACTGAATGCTTTCTCTCCAGATCAAGAGCAAGACAAGAAACTTTCAACATTTCTATTCAACAATGTACTGGAGATGCTATCCAGATTAATAAGGCAAGGAAAATAAATAAAAGGCATTCATACTGGAAAGGAAGAAGTAAAATAGTCTTTTTTCCTTCTGAAGAGAATATGATTGTGTCTGTAGGATATCTGATGGAATCTACGAAAAAGACTGATAGAACTAATAATTCAGTTTAGCAAGTTTACAAGATACAAGATCAACATACAAAATGAGTCAGAAATTGAAATTGAAAAAATAAATCCCATTTGTAATAGTATCAAAATTACATGAAAAATTTAGGGATAGGTATGATAGAATGTGAAAATCATATATACTCTAAACTACACAATATTGCTGAGAGAATTTAAGAAAAACTTAAATAAGTGGAGAGATGTATTGTGTTCTTGGGCTAGAAGACAATATTAAAATGTCAATGCTCACCATATTGATTAATAAAAATTTAAACAAAATCAATACCCCAACCAAATGAAAGATAGAATTGGAAAATAGATTTTAAAATTTATTTGAAAACGCAAAAAGTCTAGAATAGCCAAAACGAATTTGAAAATGATGAACAAGCAGGAAGGTTAACATTTCAAGATTTTTTTTATCAAGCTACCATAAAAAAGGGAGTGTTGTATTAGTGTGATCAACACATACATGAATAACTGATTTTTGACAAAGGTTATGATATTTTTCAACCAATGATCCTGGAACAATTGGCTATCCATATGCAGTAAGATGAATTTCTATCCTAACATCATATAATACAAAAATTAACTCAAAATGGATTGTAGACATAAATTGAAAACCTAAAACTACAAAACTTTAAAAAAAAAAAAAAAACAGGAGAAAATCTCTGTGACCCTAGGTCCCACAAAGATTTTCTAATACCAAAAGCATAAGTTACAAAACAATAATTTGATAAACTGGATATCATCACAATTAAAAAGCTCTGCTCATCAAAATCACAAAAGAATGAAAGACAAGCCATAGACTGGGAGCAAATACTTGCAAACCATGTATTCAATAAATGACTTGTATTCAGAATTTATAAAGAATTCTCAGGGTGCCTGGGTGGCTCAGTCTGTGAAGCATCTGACTCTTGGTTTTGGCTCAGGTCATGATCTCATGGCTTATGAGTCCTGTGTCGGGCTCTGCGCTGACAGTATGGAGCCTGCTTGGGATTCTCTCTCCCTCTCTCTCTGCCCCTTCCCTGCTCCTGCTTGCTCGCTCTCTCTCTCTGTCCCAAAATAAATAAACTTTAAAAAATTTTTTTAAGAATTCTCAAAACTCAATTATAAGAAAAGAACGAGCTTTATTTTTTAAAAATAAAATTATAGCCAAGATTGCAAGATACAAGGTTAACCTATAAAAGTCAATCACAGTTCTATATACAAACAATAAAAAGTAGAATTAGAAATTAAAAACACAATACTAGGGCATCTGGGTGACTCAGTCAGTTAAGAATCTGACTCTTAATTTCAGCTCCAGTCATGCTGTCATGGTTCATGAGTTCGAGCCCCACATCAGGCTCTGCATTGTCAGTGTGGAGGGATTCTCTGTCTCCCTCTCTCTCTCTGTGCCCCTCCCCTGCTTGCTCTCCATCTCTCTCTCTCTCTCTCTCTCAGAATAAATAAATAAACTTTTAAAAAATACTATAATTTTGTACAGACATTCTACCAAGAAATGTCCAGGATGGTGAATAAGCACATGGAGTAATTCTAATCATCGCTAGCCCTTAAGAAAACACATATTGAGAAACCCACAAGGAGATACAATTTAAACACCTGTTAGAATGTCTAAAATTACGAAGACTGACTACACCAAATGTTGCTGAGAATGTTGAGGAACTGGAACTCTCAGTGTCTTAATGGGAATTTAAATAATGTAACCACTTTTAAAAACAGTTTGACCATTTTTTTAAATATTAAACAAACTCTTAAGTTTACTTAAGAGAAATGGTAGCATATGCCCATTTAATGACTTGTACATGAATATTTATGCCAGTTTTATTTGTAATAGACAAAAACTAGAAGCAAACCAAACATCTTTGAACTGGTGAATGGACAAACAAGAAGTGGAATACTACTCAACATTAAAAAGGAATAAACTATTGGGGCACCTGGGTGCCTCAGTTGGTTAAGCATCCGACTTCAGCTCAGGTCATGATCTCGCAGTTTGTGAGTTCAAGCCCCGCTTTGGGCTCTGTGCTGACAGCTTAAAGCCTAGAACCTGCTTCGGATTCTGTGTCTCCCTCTTTCTCTCTGCCCCTCCCTTCTCACACTCTGTATCTCTCTCCTTCAAAAATAAACAAACATTAAAAATTTTTAAAAAGGAATAAACTCGGGCGCCTGGGTGGCTTAGTCGGTTAAGCGTCCGACTTTTGCTTGGGTCATGATCTCGCAGTTTGTGGGTTCGAGCCCCGCGTCGGGCTCTGTGCTGACTATCAGCTCAGAGCCTGGAGCCTGTTTCAGTCTGTGACTCCCTCTGTCTCTGACCCTCCCCTGCTCACGCTGTCTCTCTCTCTCTCTCTCCTAGAAATAAATAAAACATTTAAAAAAAAACATTAAAAAATTTAAAATAAAATAAAATAAAATAAAATAAAAAGGAATAAACTCTTGATATATGCTACAACAGGAATGAATCATACTTTATGATTCTATTTATATAGAATTCTGGAAAATGCAAACCAAGCTACTGTGACTGTGAGCAATGCTTGCTTAGGGAGAGATCGGAAAGAGTGGAAAGGAGGGATACAGTAGGGGGTAATTATGATGAAACTTTTGGGGTAAGTGATATGTTCATTGTTTTGTCTGTGTGCTGATGGCTTCACAGGTACATACATCTATCAAACTAAAAACTTGAACACTTCAAGTACATAGAGCTTAGTGTATCTTATGCCTTAATAAAGCTCTTTAGAAATTTTTCAGTGAGCAATTATTAGTGGAAGATAAAAGAAAGGGAGGAGTCAACTTCGTCTTTCAGGTTTACTACAGCTCATGGTGTAAGGCAAATCAACCAGTGAGAGTCAGGTTTGAAGAAACTGAATATGTAAAAAAAAATTTTTTTAGATGGATCTGGAAGTTAGAACATAATTTGGTAGAAAATCTGTCACATTTTTATATGGGCCTGTGCATGGCAGATGGAAGAAGGAAGAGAAATAGAGAAGTAGGGTGGTACCAGATTTTGGAACTTCTTTAGAGTTTGGAAATAGATTTGGGGCTTGTTAGTAAAATCACTGTGCCCATATTCTCATTGTACCCCCTCTAAAATGAAGTCATTAGCTATGTAAGAATCACCTAGTGTTTTATAATGAAAAGAACTTTCTTGCTGTGTTTAAAATCTCTACATATAAATTGCAGGTTTGTCATATTATTATACAAATCAGGGACAAACATATGCTTTTTTCTTAGTCTTCCATCACCCACCCATAGAAAATATCTGTGTTCTCTTCCTAGTTTGCCTAAGATACAGTCTCCATAGCACTGGGAAAGTTCAAGTTCAACTTTTCATTTTTTTAGGTCTACCAGTCACTGAATAAGCACTCTAATTGTCTAGTCTTCCATTGCAGTTCGTGGAGAATGGCCATTTACATCTGATTATCCTTTGTGATAGAGTGCCAAAACTCCTTTGTTTTCAGATTTTGCAATTCTTATCATTTTTAGCCTTTCTGGCTAGTTCTTCATCACTGGTACCTGATTTTCTTTCCCCAAAACCCCAGAGGGCGATGTCTTCCAAATCCTTTATGCTCTTGGCCTCACTCAACATTGCCCTTGTTCTCAGATCATTTTCCCTTAATATTCTAGCATACTGAGCATAAATTTAGCCTACATATTTGCAAACTCATCATTTACATTGAACATATGAAGTGTGCATGTTGCATATGAATAGTCTATTGCAGGCTGCTTATGACTAATAGCTGACTCTGATTCCACCATACTCTGATTTTTCTCCCCAATTCTAGTAAATGGACTTCTGCTTCACCCCTCCCTTATGACAGTCTTTGTCATGTACCAATATGCTTTATTTTTGCTTCACTTACTAACTTGATTACCCCTCCAAACTGATAAGTGCTTCAAGATGAGGGGTCCTGCTTCCCAACCAGTATGTAGGAGACAGAATCAAGATATTGTCCTCATGCTGTTTTATTACCAGCCAGAGACTGGATATCTTTCTCTTTACTCCCCACGGTTTATAACTGGCCTATACTACTCCCGTATTGAGTCTAAATTATTTTTCTCTACAAAGCAACATTGTAAATGGACTTATACATTTAGAGCCCCAGAAAAATGATCATTTTCTTAGCCTTCATTTTGTTCTTCCAGCTAGTCAAACACAACTGCACAGTATATACACAGTAGCTATTGAATTACATGTTTTGGATAATCCCACACTGACCTTTCTCCTTGTTCTTAATCTTTTCTTGCTCTTTCTACACATCTCCCCCAATAGAAGCTTTTTGCTTTAAATCTGGACTCTGATTTTACCCTTGCGAGCTTAGATTTCATGTCGTATTCAAGACCCTCAGCGTCTGATTATTTGTTTCCCAGTGTTCTTTGTCATAGACTTGCAACTCAACCTTTTCCATTTTAAAATTTATTTGTAAAAAAGCAGCTTATACTCACAATTTGCTTTCCTTTCATCTGACTTAATACAATATGGTTTCTACTCCATATTTTATATTTTTGCATTTAATAAACAAATATATGTTATTTGTATCAAGTCTGTTTCTTGGAATACATTAGAAATTAATTCATTCAAGTCTTCTAATCTCATTGAGTATACAATTTAGGAGAAATGACAAACATAAATATTAGCTAATAAAGTGTTCTATATAATACACAGGGCAGGAGCATAGCAAGGGGACTTACCATCCTGCAAACAATTCTAAAGGATTTCTATGACATTCAAGCAAAGTGTCCTTTAAGTTGAGCTCCGAAGCATGAGTTAAACAGCTACATGGAAAAGTAGAAGATTTTCCAGGTAGAAGGAAAACCGTGTTTAAAGTCCAAGAGATGAGAAACAGGCTTGGCGGACTGAAGGAGCTAAAAATCCAGTATAGTTTCAGCATAGAAACAGGATAAGATTGGCATTTGATGAATTCAGAGGCAGGGCAGAAACAGATCTCATAGAGCACTTCAGGCCATGTTAAGAATTTTTCATTAAGGGCATAAAGAAGATCCTGAGTGGTTGCAGAGGAGATTTCTGTCTTCAACAATTACTCTGGCCCTTTTATTTAAAAAAAGCTTGCAAAAGGGCAAAAGCAAGTGTAAGAATGCCAGGTAAGAGACTCTTACAGTGTTCAGTAAGAAATGACATACGGTGTGGATGATGAGATGTAATGGTGGGTTCATCTGTGACTAATTATTCATATAAATAAATGACTCACTGACTAAATAAAGAGATAAGGTGTATTCATGGACCGATAATGACAAAGTGCCAGAGTCCAAAGATTATCATTGATTTGCCTGTATCTACTTGAGACCCAAGAATAAAGGAAGAAGAAAACAAGCAGCTATGGGTAAAGTACACTCTCATGGTCTAATGATGTTTGATGATGAGGGATGAGAGAATTCAAGATGATGGATTGAATCACCAATAAGGTCGTCATGAACCATGGTAAGGAATACTGGGGGAAGGACAGACTGGAATGAAAGACAGTGAGATGGAACTGTGCATGTGACAGTTGAAGTCCCTTTGAGACATCCAAGAGGAAGCAATGATAAAACAATATACACACAACTAAGAATTGTAGAGAAGCCAACTAGACAGGAGATGTAAGTTTGGAAGTGTTTAGATGGCAATTGAAGACGTGAAAATCAAGAGATCATTTACCATGAGCACATGGGTAATGATGAACATTCAGGAAACTCCAACATGGAATGGTGGGATAGAGGAGAAACAGTTTTCCAAAGAAACAGAGAAGGGATGTTCAGATACATTGAGAAAACCCTCGAGAGCAAGGCCCCAGAGTCAAGAAAATAAAATATTAGGAACAAAAAGAGAGAATAATCGCCGTGTCAAATGATCTGAGGACTAAGAAGAGTTTTTCGGATTCGTGATGTAGAGGTCAATATTGAGTTGACATAGAGTTTCCGTGACGTAATTTTTATTTGTGTGCATGAAATATGAATAAGTGACATTGCAGAGATTGTGGTAGAGTGAACGACAAAACAGAAGGCCCAGATGAGGACGGAGATGATTATTTAAAATTATTCCTATCTGCTTAGTTGTGTCGTTTATTTCTAGCAGCGATCACAGCCAGGGGAGATACACAAGATGAACAACTGGAGCAGAGAAAAAGCCAGCCTCAATGTGTCTCTAGGTCACCCACTCAGAACTTCCCTATCATTGTGTAACAGTTCGTCACTATTACTAATTCCAGAAACAATTACACTGCAGTTCTACCAAGAAAAATCTACTTCCCATTCTTTCCATCCCAGTTTCTTTCTTTCTTTTTTTTTTTTTAACTGGACCACTGCATAAATAACTTCTAGTCCCTATGAAAGCATTCCAAAGAAACGGTATTGATGACCAGATCTTGGTCGCTGCAATTTCCAGGAACAGACACAGTGTGGCTGGAAGGAGACTCAAGGGCTAGTAGTCTCAGAAAGGGGAATAATATCATGTCTTGAAGGAACATCAAAATGTTCAACTTGCGTGGTCTTAGAAATTAAGGCAGGGCAGATCTTTTTTTTTTTTTTCTTAAATAGTTTATTGTCAAGTTGGTTTCCATATAACACCCAGTGTTCATCCCAACAAGTGCCTTCCTCCATGCCCATCACCCCCCTTCCCCTCTCCCCTACCTCCATCAACCCTCAGTTTGTGCTCAGCTTTCAAGAGTCTCTCATGGTTTGCCTCCCTCTCTCTCCCCAACTACTTTCCCCCTTCTTCTCCACCATGGTCCTCCATTAAGTTCCTCCTAATCCTCCCATACGTGCAAACATATGGTATCTGTCCTTCTCTGCCTGACTTATTTCGCTCAGCATAACACCCTCAAGGTCCATCCTTGTTGCTCCACATGGCCAGATTTCATTCTTTCTCATTGCCATGTAGGATTCCATCGTATAGATAAACCAAATCTTCTTGATCCATTCGTCCGTTGATGGACATTTAGGCTCTTTCCATGATTTGGCTATTGTTGAGAGTGCTGCTATGAACATTGGGGTACATGTGCCCCTATGCATCAGCATTCCTGTATCCCTTGGGTAAATTCCTAGCAGTGCTATTGCTGGGTCATAGGGGAGTTCTATTTTTAATTTTCTGAGGAACCTCCACACTGTTTTCCAGAGGGGCTGCACCAGCTTACATTCCCACCAACAGTGTAGGAGAGTAGGGCAGATAATTTTTAACTTATCATCAGACAAGTGACAAGAAAAGAAGAACCTAGAGCAGAGGAAAGGCCTTACCTAGTTGTGCTGATTTGGGTCCCTTATGGCCATAGCATGTGTTAAGCTCCAGTGGGACCATGTAGAAAGAAGAAAGGATTACGGATCTAACCGGTACCTTTTGCTGAGGAAAAACATGGAATCACCATGAACGGGAGTTTGAATTCTTGATCTGCTAGGTTGAACTGGAAAGAGGAGGAGGGGGAGGTGTGAGTTCTGCTATTTGCCATGATACTAGAGGATCATTCAAGCCACTTGCATCCTAAAAAGACACTTTTGAAATATGTGTGTATATTTGAGGTTTATAGTTCATTTCACAACACTCTGAATCTTCTCAGTCTATAAGAAACATTGGATTTTAGAATCTTTTGCCTGTTTCCTATTTTTGATTTAGAAAAATAGTTCCACAGATTTTTATTTGCTTTTTCTCTTATTTGACCCCCTTTCAAAAACTGTCCAATCAAACCTGGTTTTTACCTTCTAGTCACTCTCTTACCAAGCATTTCCTACAACTTGCTTTGCGTTTATGTAAAAATGAATGTCAACAGTTTATACTGGAATCACTTTCAGATATTGATGACTTCATCTTTGGGTGAGAAGATATTTATAATATTCAACCATCTGGATTAAACAATTTTTGAAATATGTGTCAAATTTTACCTTTTCATACATAAAGTTAAATGTGTCCAATTTTTCCTGGGGAAAAACTTTATATGAATCAGTGAGGAGCCTAAGTAACGTCATTTTGAGATTAAGGCCTCCATTAAGAGCAGTCTCGGTCTGCACGTAGCCCCAGTTCCAGGAAAAGCCTCAGATTGCTCAAGGCTGAAGCCACCCCTGGATCACCCTCAGATCAGCCAATCAAAAGAAGTTAAAAACATTCCTGTGGTCTGAGTCAGAGACTGAAGATTATAGATAGTCACTATGTACAAACTAGCTAATCACTCACCGCTTGCCTAAAACCCCACGTGAGCCCTCTGAACTCACCTCATAATTGGTCATTTTCAAAGGATTCTCAAAGGTCATGATTGGGTCCCGCCAAAAGGAACGAACACCTCACAGATACTGAATGGTCAAAACTATAACCATGGGTGTTGTACAATTATGAGTGGTGCTTATGTGATGATGCTATACATGCAACGTGTGCACTGTAACACCCCCGTCCCTTACCCCATAAAAACCCTGCTCGCTATTGTTCGGGGCTTCACCTTGCTGCCACTGTGCCGGTTGACGGGTGAGCCCCTGCTCGAGCTTGTAATAAAGACCCTTATGTACTTGCATCGGTGTTGGCTCCTTGGTGGTCTCTGGGGACTCGCGATTCGGGCACAACATCAGGAAATATTAGGGGGGTGAAATGTAATGAGCTGATTCTGAGATAAAAATACAAATATTATGTCACAGAGTAATAACATATAAATTCATTAGTATCTGTTAATAATCTAATAGAAATTTCTTTACCAAATAAGCAGCTAATAGCATGTCAGTCACTTTAAAAATCAGATCTTGTACATGAGGAAGCAAACATTCCCAGGGACAAAGGGGAATTGTAAATACTTAATTTTGACAAATAATGGGCAAAGAGAAGGAAACTAAGCCAATCTTGTCTACTAGCAATTACAAATAACCCACTCTTGTCTTTTTTTAATTTTTTAAAATTTATTTATTTTGAAAGAAAGAGAGCATTAGCAGGGGAGGGGCAAAGAGAGTGAGAAAGAGAGAATCTCAAGCAGGCTTGGTGTTGTCAGCATGGAGCCTGATCCGGACTCAACTCAAAAACATGAGTTCATGACCTGATCCAAATCAAGAGTCGGATGGTTAAACGACTGAGCCACCCAGGCATCCCGATGACTCCTTCTTTACTCAGGTAAAGTGTGGTCCACTTACAGGCAGGTTCCCTCCTTTAATCTCGCCAACTACCTTGTGAAACAATAATTTCTTTACCTTGCAGATAAGAATACTAAAGAAAGCTTGTCACTTAAATGGGTTACCCAACATTGATTATTACGTAGAACAGGAATCGAAACTGACATTTTTGACTCCACACCCATCTTCCCTTCCATTTAAACAGGTCCTCCTCAAAGTTAAAATGCTTTTTGAACTCTCTCAAAAGATTCCCAAATCCTTTAAAATAAGGGAAAAGCGATTCGCACAACGATTTTCCATCCTGTCCCAGAGACCAGAAACTGTCGTGTAGGAGGAAGGAGTTGGAAAAAAGGGAAGATCTCCATTTCAAGCAAAACTTAAATCCTTTTGTTATAAAGATTTTGTCATTTATTTGTGATAAAACAATCTTTCTTCTTATTCTCTCTAGAAAAAAAAAAGCGTAATAAGTGAGGCGAGAACCGAACTTAGTTTTCCTATTGAATTCCAAAAGTGGTATGTATGTGAACTCTCTGTTCATCCTTGTCTATTGCCTTATATTTTGTCAGCATAGAGATGAATATTTTCATAAATGGATCCTCTAGGAGCGTAACATTCTTCCCTTTTTGAAAACAGCTGTTAGCAAAAACCAGGAACATCACACCCAGTTATTTGCTGAAAACCTCAGCCTTTTATTCCATAATAAGAATTGGGTACAAACTGTACACAGCACCGGCTTCCCCCCTTACCACGTGTTTACTATTGAATCACTAAGTCCAAGAATTTTAACATTTCACTCATAGACACAGATTTTCAGGAAGCAAGTGGACAAGTAAGCAAATATGAATATTCAGAGCTATTTAGCATAGCAAGGATTTTGAAACAAGCGTGTCGAGTAAGAGGAGAAAGTTGTCAGCAAAATTCAAAATATCCATTTGTTGGCATACTATGCAGCTGTTAAAAATACTAACGGCATGTTTTATGTATGGATTTGCAAAATCTATACTATTTTCTTAGCAAGAAAACCAGACATGGAATATTACAGTATGATTACATTTTATACATGTCTGCAAATAGTTGCATATCTATGCATATACTAAAAGTTCTGAAGTTTTCAGACAAAAATTGAATTGTACTTTATTTATGGCTGATATGCCATATAGTTTATTTGTATATTAAAAGTAAAAGAGTATCTTTACAAAATTTTTTTAAATGTTTATATTTAAGAGCCAAATATGGGGCTCAAACCCACGAACCATTAGATCATGACCTGAGCCAAAGTCGAATGCTTAACTGACTGAGTTGCCCAGGTGCCCCTAAAGGAATATCTTTTAAAAATAGTGTGTGGATCCCTAATTTATTTATATCTTCAATCACTTGCTTAGGAAATATTTACTGATCACCCAGTAGATGCTAATCTCTGGGATAGTTGGTATGAATTCACAGATGAACAAGGCACCATAAACAAGAAAATAAACACCTACAACGGAGTTCGCTATAGATTTGGATGGCAGCATATATGAGTACATAAGAGCGTGGATAAATGTCTCTTAATATCAACGGGGTCCAGAAAGTTCTGTCCTCTGCTAAATCCAAAACTGCATCAATAGTAGTCATGCAGATAGGGGAGGAAATATTCCAGCCATAGATATAAGTAGTACAAAGGCTTTGAGGCATGTGAAAATATGACATCCTTAGGAACTTGGAAGTTGTATGAATAAAGTGTAAGTTATCTAAAGATGTGGAAGGATTTACATTTGGAGGTTAGGAAATAAAAGAAAAGCAAGGAATCTTGACTGTATGGAAGGTGAGAATGTAATGAAAGAGCTTGGTCAGGGAAATACGTTTATATTTGAAAGATAGAAAGATACGTTTACATTATACTCAGAAAGGGAATGAAGTACAGCATGGAAAACAGAATGTATATCTCAAGTGGACACAAAATCTGCACACATGCAAAGTCAACTTTTTTTAATACTCAAACATCTATAATGTGAGCCTTTATCTTGTGGTCATTCAAGAGATTTAATCCCTGTGCCTAAAATTTCTGAAACTCTTCAGTGGATGTTTACATGTTTCAATTACTTCTCAAATTACCTTTCGAACCTTCTTTAGGACCAACTCTATTCTCTTGCTTCATTTCTTCCTAATATTTCTACTAATCATTCTTAATGAATATTTAAAGAAGACAATGGGAAAACAAAATAGAAATTTAAAATTGAATATCAGGGGCACCTGGGCGGCTCAGTTGGTTAAGCATCATACTCTTGATTTCAGCTCAGGTCATGATCTCACAGTTGGTGAGTTCGAGCCCCAGGCCACCTGCTTGGGATTCTCTCTCTCTCTCCTCTCTAAGCCCCTCCCTCTCTCTCTCTTTCAAAACTAATAAATAAACATTTTAAAGTAGAATAGAATAGAATAGAATATCGATATCTCCTGCCCTTGTGTCCATTACCCCTGCCCAGTCATAGGGATTCCCTGTGCTGTGTTTTTCAAATTTGTTTCTACTCAGATCAGAGGCCTCTCTCTAATAGTACCTCTTTACCAGGTCCCAGCGCTCCTAAGATTAAAAAAAAAGAAGAAGAAGGATAATAATCCATAATCTTTTCACCAAATAAGAATCTTGACACACACTGAAGAGAATTCTTTCATTTGCAGAGCTTTCCCTATGAGTTTTAGCTAAGTGTTTTTAGCTTTCATAATCAGAGGGCAATGGGTTTTTCTAAATAAATGAGCTCCTAAAATGACTTCTGGAATTCCTGGAATGTTGAAGTAACTATAAACAACTTTTAAATGAGTGATTTTTGCTGTATTTGCCACACAAGTAATTCAAGAAAGAAATACTAAGAGTGAGTTAAAGCCGGGGAGAGGGGGGAGTGCATATTGAGACAAGACTAACAGATAGTGGAATAAAGAAAATAATCTTGGTTAATGGATGAGAGTGCTAATGGAGTGGTGTGGATGACTTCTAATTTTTCTGCCAAGCAACTGGCTTGAAGGATCTTCCACATGATTGCAATTACTGGTGCAAGAGTTTCATTATATGTTTTAGAGCCCCATACGAGATTAAGATTATTCCAGGAAAGTTAAGTCCCCAGGGGTCTGGTATTATAGAGAGAATACTGAAAAAGAGAGTGAAAATTTTCAGAGTATGGATAAAAAGAGAAGAATCATTCATATGGTTCATGACCTGTCAATCAATTCCATTGAGAAATACACAAACATGTGCTCAAACAGTAACTACCAAAGGTTGATACCTTTGATAAAAGGGTAAGATCAAAAAGGTGATTAAAAAAAGGTAAAAATGTGATGGACATGTCATTTGCAGATATGTCAAATACAATATGGTTTCATTCATATGTGGAATTTAAGAAACAAAACAAACAAGCAAAGGGGAAAAGAGAGAGAGAGAGAGAGAGAGAGAGGCAAACCAAGAAACAGAGTCTGAACTATATGAACAAACAAATAGTTACCAGAGAGGAGGTGAGCAGGGGAGTGAGTGAAATAGGTGATGTGGATTAAGGAGTGCCCTTACTCACCCTCCTACACTGTTGGTGGGAATGTAAACTGGTGCAGCCCTTCTGGAAAACAGTGTGGAGGTTCCTCAGGAAAATAACAATAGAACTCCCCTATGACCCAGCAATAGCACTGCTAGGAATTTACCCAAGGGATACAGAAATGCTGATGCATAGGAGCACATGTACTCCAGTGTTCATAGCAGCACTCTCAACAATAGCCAAATCATGGAAATAGCCTAAGTGTCCATCAACGGACGAATGGATCAAGATGTGGTTTATCTATACCATGGAATACTACATGGCAATGAGAAACAATGAAATCTGGCCATGTGTAGCAACATGGATGGAACTTGAGGGTGTTATGCTGAGCGAAATAAGTCAGGCAGAGAAGGGCAAATATCACATGTTTTCACATATAGAAAGATTAGGAGGAATTTAACTGAGGACCATGGGGGAGAGGAAGGGGGGAAATGGTGGGGGAAAGGGAGAGAGGCAAACCATGAGAGATTCTTGAATGCTGAGAAACAAACTGAGGACTGATGGATGTGGGGGGGAGGGGGGAGATGGGCATGGAGGAGGACACTTGTGGGGATGAGCACTGGGTGTTATATGGAAACTAATTTGACAATAAACTATTTGTAAAAAAAAAAAAAGAAAAAGAAAAAGAAAGAAACATACTAGAAAAAAATTTTTTTAAGTATCAGAGAAGTCTATAAAAAGAAGAAATAAAGCATGTTGGTCACAAAAAAAAAAAAAAAAAAAAAGGAGTGCCCTTGCTGTGATGAGCACTGGGTGACTATATTGTATACCTGAAACTAATATTACACTGTACGTTAACTAACTGGAATTTAAATAAAAACTTTTAAAAAAAGAAAATATGTGATGGAAAGCTTAAAAAGACTTGACTTTATATTGAACAAAGGTAAATCCTTATAATTATTCTGTGACAGCTTTTCTGATCAAGGTAAACGACATCCATTATGTTGACTACCAAATAAAAAAACTGATTTATATGCTAGAATTGTTAGAGAGCCAGTATGAACAGCCACATAGGAAATGTACCAATGGACTGCTGTGTACATCTGAATGGAGTATTTCTTGAAGTTGGTACCAATTCAGATTCAAACTCAGTTCTAGCTCTTTATGCATAAGCCAAGTCCATAAGGGGAATT
Organism: Crocuta crocuta; assembly: GCF_008692635.1. Lineage (NCBI taxonomy): Eukaryota > Metazoa > Chordata > Mammalia > Carnivora > Hyaenidae > Crocuta > Crocuta crocuta. The sequence goes on along the minus strand of NW_027529427.1, from coordinate 1,692,185 downwards.
AAAAGAGCAATCCAAAATAGGCATTAAGATCGTCCACTGGAACTTTCCCTAAGTATTGTTTGTCATTACAGGATGTCCACAGGGAAAATCCATGGATTACCAATATGGATCCTAGGTTTTCACTGTCACATGAAAGCCAGGCATTTTGAGAGCAACACCACCAATTTTCAGTTCTTTTTATCAAAAGTTTTGAGGTCATCATTGATTCCTCTTTTCTCCCACATCACATATCCTATTCTTTGGAAAATCTGATTTGTATCACTTAAAAGTAGATCTACATCTCTTATAAAACACCCTGGTCAGACTCATCATCATCTCATGACTATCCTGCCTCAGCCTCCTAACTCCCTCTATCCCTCCCAAGTATCTATTTCTCAACATACTGAGGCAAATCTTTTAATTTTAAGTCAGATCGTAACATTCTTTTCCCAAAATTCTCCAAAGGCTCCCTATCTCACTCAGTAAAACCTGAACCACTTACAATGGCCCTTAGAAGACAAACAAGCTCCCACCATCGCCACTGTCCTCACCTCTCTGAATTGACTTTGACTCTCTTCCTACTCATTAATCTCCTTCCCTACCGGCCATCTTGCTGTCCCTCAAGAACATCAAGCATAGTCCTGCCTTGGGACCATTGTATCAGTTGTTTCCTTTGTCTAGAACATTGAATTCCCTCACCTTCTTCAAATCTCAACTGAGATTCTTAGCAAGTGTTTCCCATAATTATTTTATTTTTTAGCACTTATTTATTTTTGCAAGAGCAGAAAGCTAGAGTGAGACACAGAATCAGAAGCAGGCTCCAGGCTCCGAGCTGTCAGCCCAGAGCCTGAAATGGGGCTTGAACCCACGTGCCGTGAGATCATGACCTGAACTGAAGTCAGATGTTGAACCAACTGAGCCACCCAGGCGCCCCTCCCATAATTATTTTAAAAAATAATTACTTAGGAGTGCCTGGGAGGTTCAGTCAGTTAAGCATCTGACTCTTGATTTTGGCTCAGGTCATGATCTCATGGTTCATGGGTTTGAGCCCTGTGTCAGGCTCTATGCTGACAGGTCAGAGCCTGCATGGTATTTTCTCCCTCTCTCCCTCTCTCTCTACCCCTCCCCACTCACACTCTTTCTCTCCAAAATAAACAAATAAAAATTTAAAAATTACTTATCATTATATCTCCACTGCTATATTTTTCTTTTTATCTACAAAATTTTTACTTTCTAGTATACAATATAATTTACTCATTTATTTGGCCTATTGTTTTTCCTGAGTATCAGTCTTTCCCCTTCCCAATTAGCCACATCTGAATATATGCCCCATTTGAGATGGGAATTTGTTCTCTGATTTATTCCAAGCACTTGATAAACTGCTTGGTACATTTTTAAATAGACTAATAAGAGTCAATTATTACCTTTCTTCATCAGTTAGTGCAGGTATCACAATTAATATAGTTTATAACAGTTGGCTCATTGTATTGAACAACTAATGCTATTCATTGGTTGGGGGTGACTGAAGGAGCCTTATGGCACTGCACCTTAAACCACTTTTGGGGACATCATTAAATCATTAATTTAATTTTGAAATTGGTGACGTTAGTCATATCTTTGGGACCTCCTTTCAAAAGTTTTCTCTAAAGAAGCCATCATTAGTTGAGATATTTTAGGCCCTGCACCCTTATTTTTCCTTTACATAGTTAAATAAATATTTCACTAATGGATGAAATATGAGTTAAGTGAAGAATTGTTTCTATAAGATAAAGCATTTTTGGAAAGTGAGTCACTAAAAAGATATTATTGGATTAAATATGAATAAGAGTTTAAAAAGATGAGCAAAAGTCCTAAAAATCTAGACCAATCTTATGTACAAATTGCTTGAGAATGTGTTTAGGCCCTGACTTTATTTGAAGTAATCTTAAGCTGATTATCTTAGACTATGCTTTATAGTTGGTAAGATTATTCAAGAATAAGGAGGCACAACTACAGTCAGTGAAACAATAGAAAAGCAGCCTCGGCCCTATCAAAAGATTGGAGAATGAATGTACATTTACATGTTTTCAATTAGATATACTCTCTCACACACATTTTATTTTCTCAACCATCTGAGAGCTAAGACATGATGTTCATTTTCTCCTCGATAGTTCCTTAAAACAGGCAAGTATTTCCTGTTTCTTTGTGTTTTCTAAAAATAATGACATTCTCTTTCATAACCACAGTACAATTATGAAAATCAGGAGAAATTTACAGTCAGGACATTAACATGGGAACAATACTCTCATTTAATCTACCAACTTTAATTATATTTTGCTAATTTCCTCAATAATATCTTCTATAGCACAAGAAAATCCCAGATCATGTGTTGCTTTCATCGTTTGGTTAAGTGACATCTACAGGCTTCTCCACTGTATAGATTTACAATTTTTCCTTTTGTACTTAGGTAAGTTGTGGAAGGATACTTAGAGAATATGTAAATATTCTCTTCTCCCACCCCAGCTACCACCTGGTCTACTATCCAATATCATTTTATATAGCTGCCGTGTCTGATTAGTCTTCTTTAACCTGAAATAGTTCAGCAATGTTTCTTTTTCTTTGAATATATTTATAGTTTTGAAAAGTTCATGGCAGTTTTTTTATAAAAGGTCTCTCAGTTTGGGTTTCTCTGATATTTTATAAGAATTAGCACTCAACTATGAATATATGCTATAATTTTTTGAAAACTTTTTTAAGCATTTATTTATTTTGAGAGACAGACAGACAGAGTGTAAACAGGGGAGGGGCAGAGAGAGAAAGAAACACAGAATCTGAGGGAGGCTCCAGGTTCTGAGCTGTCAGAATAGAGCCCAATGCAGGACTCGAACCCATGAACGGCCAGATCATCACCTAAGCCAAAATTGGACGCTCAGCCTAGTGAGCCATCCAGGTGGCCCATTAAAGTCCAATCCATTTAATTAAGAGAGACTTTTTCAGACAAAATTATACTGTCTATGTTTAATAATTATCTACCAAGATTTTATTATGATTATTTTGTTTGCACACTAATAACAAATTTAGTAAGAATAGTTCAGAAGAATCCGATTAAGCATTAAAAAATAGTTCTCCTCAGTGCGTTATAGGAGGGACAATGAATGTAAATTTGTTCTACTATTGATGAGGTCGACTCTGCTCTTTTAGTTAAGGCTTCTGTATATTCTAGAATTGAGTAAATATACTGGGAGACAGATTTCCCACTATGAGAGTAGAGACTTACAAATATGGAATGAGGGAGGGCAGAATGGACCTTCAGATATTGGACTGGAAATGGAGAGATCAGTATATATTAATAATTTTTAATGGAAGAGACATAGATATAGGGGACTGTGGGTGTGCATTTAAGTAGCTCTAAGTGCTTAGACAGCCTAAAAACAGTAACACCCTAGAAGCAGTAAACTCACATAGTCCTGAGATCTTGGTCTCTAAATAACCATCCTCTACAAAAAGAACCAAGGCTTTTTCGGTAAGTGGCCGATTCCAGCCTGGAGGAGAAAAGTCTGTAATGTTTTTTAACTTCCATTTAAAACTTTACCTTAACTTTTATCTAGATGACAAAAATTCTTATGGATTTAGTTATGAGTACAATTTTTATTAGTTTAGAAACAACCAAAACAGCATAATCACTTTGCAATGTTGGTGTGTAATTGTGAAACATGAAAAACACAATTTTATTAAAAATCCTCTCTTGGGGCGTCTGGGTGGCTCACTCGGTTAAGTGTCTGACTCTTGATTTCAACTCAAGTCATGATCTCACAGGTTGTGAGATTGAGTCCTGTGTTAGGCTCCATGATGACAGTGTGGAGCCTGCTTGGGATTCTCTGTCTCTCTGTCTCTCTCTGCCTCTCTCTCTTTCTCTCTCAAACTAAAAAAACAAAAACAAAAACAAAAACAAACTTAAAAAACAATCTCTCTTCATTTTATTAAATGAATTAGACTTTTAAAAGTTATAGCATGTATATATAATAAATGGTATATGTTACTATAATCTATAGGATTCGGCATAAATTCCTTTTTTTAATTTTTAATTTATTTTTTAATTTACATCCAAGTTAGTTAGCATATAATGCAACAATGATTTCAGGAGGAGATTCCTTAATGCCCCTCACCCATTGAGCCCATCCCCCCCCACAATCCCTCCAGTAACCCTCTATTTGTTCTCCATATTTAAGAGTCGCTTATGTTTTTGTCCCCCTCTCTGTTTTTATATTATTTTTGCTTCCCTTCCCTTATGTTCATCTGTTTTCTATCTTAAAGTCCTCCTCTCAGTGAAGTCATACGATATTTGTCTTTCTCTGACTAATTTCGCTTAGCATAATACCCTCTAGTTCCATCCATGTAGTTGCAAATGGCAAGATTTCATTCTTTTTGATTGCCGAGTGATACTCCATTGTATAAATATACCACATCTTCTGTGGGGTGAGGGGGGGATGGGCATGGAGGAGGACACTTGTGGGGATGAGCACTGAGTGTTATGTGGAAACTAATTTGACAATAAACTATTAAAAAAAAAAAAGGATAAAAAAAAAATATACCACATCTTCTTTATCCATTCATCCATCAGTGGATATTTGGGCTCTTTCCATACTTTGCCTATTGTCAATAGCAGTGCTATAAACATTGGGGTGCCTGTGCCCCTTCGAAACAGCACACCTCTATCCTTTGGATAGATACCTAGTAGTGCAATGATTCAGCATAAATTCTATCATAATTTTTTACAGATCAAAGTACTGAGAAATCTTGTTCAGATAAATAATGGAAATAGGAATGGAGAAAGTAACATTACAGCAATGTCATTTGGTTTGTTGAACTCCTTTTGAGTTACATAGCAAAAATTGTAAAAAACTATCATCAATAATTATTATTAATATTGACTCAGTCTAATCACTGTCCCTTCAGTTTTATTAAAAGCAATGGAAATGGAAGTATTATAATTTTCAAATGTATTTGTCTTCTATTAGTAGAGTAATTCCCTTTTTAAACATGTACGAGTATTTCATCTTCTGTTATTTGACACATGGGAGTTTACAACACCCCAGGGAAGTGCATTAGAATGAAATTGAGGGGGGAAAAGATATATATTTTTCTTTTATAGAGAAAGGCGATTATGATGAAGGATTTGGGAAAAGAGAAATTTTAGCAAAATACATATGCAATTGAAGATCTAGACAATGATTCCCTTTATGCTATCTTTTTCAGCACAAAGATATTTGGAAATATCCCACCAAAGATACAGGTACTCAAGCTGAAAAACCACTGAACTCGATAAGGTCCTTTTTGATTTGTGACATTTTATGAAATATAAACTTTAGGAAATTGGGAATGAAGCAATTTTTGTCAACTGCTGGTCAGCAAATTACTTGGGTTTGTTACGGTAGTAAAAAAGGATTCACATCAGTAAATGAAGAGGGGTGCCCCTGGGTGGCTCAGTTGGTTGAGTCTCCGACTTTGGCTCAGGTCATGATCTGGAAGTTCATGGGTTTGAGCCCCATGTCGGCCTCCCTGCTGACAGCTTGAAGCCTGGAGCCTGCTTCAGATTCTGTGTCTCCCCCTCTCTCTGCCCAACCCCCACTTGTGCTCTGTCTCTCAAAAATGAATAAATGTTTAAAAAAATTTTAAATGAGTAATGAGATATTTCAATTTCTATTGTTGAAAAAGTTAGTAAATGTTATTAAAATATTTTACACTTTAAAAGGGGGGTGATGGGCATGGAGGAGGGCACTTGTGGGGATGAGCACTGGATGTTATATGGAAACCAACTTGACAATAAACTATTTTTAAAAAATAAAAAATAAAAAATATATTAAAAAATAATAAAATTTTAAAAAATAAATAAAAGGAACAGTTTGAGAGCCTTCAAGAGATTGGAGCAGAGGGCCTTCGCTGGCATTGACCCACCACATAGTTAACAATGATGAATTATAAATTATTTGGATATGGTCAAAATCATTCTAGATACCAAAAATTTTAAACTATAACCATTACTGATTGGAGAATTTTTGCTGAAGATGGTCCTATAGATTTTATAACTTGATTTAGTTCACATGAATTTAGACCCAGTAACATATGATTTTAAAATATTTCCTGGAGAAAGGCGGTCAAAAGGGACAAAACTTTAGTTATAAAATAAACAAGTACTAGGGACATAATGTATGACATGACTGTAGCTCACTTATATATGAAATCTGTTAAGAGAGTAAATCCTAAGGGTCCTCATCACAAAGAAAAAAAGTTTTTTAATTTTTCTTTTTATCGTGTCTATATGAGATCATGGACGCTACCGAAACTTATTGTGATAATCATTTTGCAAAATGTGTAGTTCAAACCATAATGTTTTCACCTTAAACTTATACAGTGATGTAAGCCAATTATATTGTGATCAAACTAGAAAGTAATATCTAAAATAATATTTTCTGGATTATACTAGAGAGAAAATATTAAACTGCAAAAACATTTTATTATTTTTTGAAATCTATCATTAGACAATATTAACATACACAAGTTGTTCTGGTGATTATAAACTATACATTAAATCAAGTGAGTAAGAAATATGTATCTTTATTAAGAGAATATAACCTTTGTCAGAATTTACTCAAAAGGAGATATATAAGGTAGTAATGGTAGTGAATTAGACTGAGCTCACACTAATTGTCTAGTCTTCTGTTGTGGCTTATGGAGAATAGCCATCTACACGTGATTATCCTATGTAATAGAGTACCAGGATGCCCTTGCTTTCAAATTCTTCAAATACTTTTTAGCCTTTCTGGAAAGTTCTTCATCCCTCACTTCTGATTTTTTCCCCTTAACTCCAGAGTGCAGTGTCTTCTGAATCTTTCATGCTTTTGGCTCTCACTCAATGTTGCCCTTATTCTCAGATTATTGTCCTTCAATATTCTCGCATACTAAGCACAAATTTAAGCTCCACGTTTGCAAACTCATCATTTACATGGAACATATAAAATGTGCATGCTGGCATAGCATGATACATGCTTGTTGCCTATGAATAGTTTATTGCAGACTGCTTACTGACTAATAGCTGACTTTGAGTCCATCATGCTCTTATTTTTTCCCCAGTTCTGGTACTTGGACTTCTCCTTTGCTCCTGCCTTGTGACAGTCGTTGTGATGTGCCAATTCCAGTAATTTGTTTCATATGCTCTACTTACGCTTCACTTATATTATCTTGATTACCCCTCCAAATCAAAGAGAGTTTTAAGACTAGGGGGATGCCTGGGAGGCTCAGTCAGTTAAGGATCCGACTTTAGCTCGGGTCATGATCTCACAGTTACTGGGTTCGAGCTCTACATCAGGCTCTGTGCTGACAGCTCGGAGCCTGGAGCTTATTTTAGACTCTGTGTCTCCCTCTCTCTCTGCCGCTCCCCTACTCACACTCTGTCTTTCTCTGTCTCAAAAATAAATTAAAAAAAAAAAAAAAAGACTAGGGGTCTTACCGATATATAAGAGACAGAAGCTTGATATTGTCATCATACTGTTTTATACCAGGCAAAGACTGGATATTTTTCTCTTTACTCCAACAATTGCCATAGCTAACTATCTAGTATCACAATTTTATGGTTTGCACTGGTCTCTATTACTCCCATATTGAGTCTCGATTATTTTCCTCAACCAAGTAACATTATGCCCCTACATGCTTATGGTCTCCCTGAAAATTATTATTTGCTGGGCATTTTATTTGCTCTTTAAGCTAGTCAAACACAATCACGCTCTGTGTATACTGGTGAATTATGTGTTATAGTTGATCCCACGCTGACCTTCCTCCCTGTTCTCAGTCTAGTTCTTTCTCCTCCTCTCCTCTTTGCTCCAAATCTGGACTGATTTTATCCCTGGTAGTTCATTCACTTTGCACTTGACATCTTTTGCCTTTGATATTTGAGCTTCCCAATGCTCTTCAGCCTAGACTTGCAACTCTTGCTTCTCCCTTTTAAGAGTTCTTTGTGAGAAGACAGTTTATACTCACCATTTGCTTTTCTTTCATCCAATTCATCCAACTGAACTCAACACAATATGATTTCTACTCCATATTTTATATTTTTCCCTTTACTTGACAAGAACTTACCTAGTAGTGTTTAGAAAGAACTAGAAAACACATGTATGATAGCCAAAACATGGAAAGAGCCTAAGTGTCCATCAACTGACGAGTGGATCAAGAAGATATGGTTTATCCATACGATGGAATACTACATGGCAATGAGAAAGAATGAAATCTCGCCATGTGTTGGGGCGCCTCGGTGGCTTAGTCAGTTAAGCGTCCGACTTTCGCTTAGGTCATGATCTCGCGGTCCGTGGGTTCGAGCCCCGCGTCGGGCTCTGTGCTGACTGCCAGCTCAGAGCCTGGAGCCTGTTTCAGTCTGTGACTCCCTCTCTCTCTGACCCTCCCCTGCTCACGCTGTCTCTCTCTCTCTCTCTCCTAGAAAAAAAAAAAATCTCGCCATGTGTAACAATATGGATGGACCTTGAGCGAAATAAGTCAGACAGAGNTCTGGGTGGCTCACTCGGTTAAGTGTCTGACTCTTGATTTCAACTCAAGTCATGATCTCACAGGTTGTGAGATTGAGTCCTGTGTTAGGCTCCATGATGACAGTGTGGAGCCTGCTTGGGATTCTCTGTCTCTCTGTCTCTCTCTGCCTCTCTCTCTTTCTCTCTCAAACTAAAAAAACAAAAACAAAAACAAAAACAAACTTAAAAAACAATCTCTCTTCATTTTATTAAATGAATTAGACTTTTAAAAGTTATAGCATGTATATATAATAAATGGTATATGTTACTATAATCTATAGGATTCGGCATAAATTCCTTTTTTTAATTTTTAATTTATTTTTTAATTTACATCCAAGTTAGTTAGCATATAATGCAACAATGATTTCANATATGGATGGACCTTGAGCGAAATAAGTCAGACAGAGGAGGACAGTTACCATATGTTTGCACGTATAGGAGGATTAGGAGGAACTTAACGGAAGACCATGGGGGAGAAGGGGAAAAACAGTGGGGGAGAGGGAGGGAGGCAAACCATGAGAGACTCTTGATTGTTGAGAACAAACTGAGGGCAGATGGGGTGGGGGGGGAGTAGAAAGGGGGGAAATGGGCATGGAGGAGGGCACTTGTGGGGATGAGCACTGGGTGTTATATGGAAACCTACTTGACAATAAACTATTAAAAAAAAAAAGAAAACACATGTATGGACACCATACATTCTTGGTTTCAAGATACTAAAACTGTCTAGATCTATCCAGTGCTTGTAAATACACTCCCATTCCCACAAGTTATCAAGAAAGTATTAGAATAAAATAAAAGCTTTAAACAATATGTCCAAGAGCAAACCTATTAATTTGTGTAAGTGTGCCATAATCAGTCTCTTCTTTTTTTCTCTTAATAATATTTCTGCTATTCATCCTGGTGATGGGAGGTGAAATAAATGGAAAATTGGAAGAGAATTTTTTTAATGTAGATAGTGGTCAAAAGATTTTACTTATAAAAATGTTTGCCCAAGACCACAGCTCAACAAGGATCCATGTTGAAAAAGAAAAAACAAAATTTCTATGCCACTACTTCATATGACAATACTGTACATAGAACACCCTACATCACCCAAAATATGGTAAAACTAATAAATGAATTTGGTAAGTTTCCAGGATACAAATTAACATCTAGATATGAGGAAGCAAACGTGAGCAACACACATTTATACCTTACATATTGAATGAACAAAAAAATCAGCATTATGTTATGAAGGATTATTGCAGAAGACAAGGAATATCAACATGAAGGAAAAGCAACTCCCAAGAAGTGAGATATTTTGTCATCCTCAGTAGGTTTCCAGGTATTGTTGTCTTTATGAGATATGTACAAACAAACACAGAAAGAGAGCAAGAGAGCATTCAAATTATAATAGGAAGAGCTGGTGAAGGAATGGGGGCTTGGTGAAGTTAGCAAGGCTTGTAGAACATTAAAAATATAACAGTGTAATTAAAATCTGTATGGCAGGAAGTAAAGAAGATAATTGACGGTATAGAAAAATAAGTTTAGGAGAGGAATCTAAATCTGAGAAACTCGATTAGATGATTGAGGAGAAGGACAAAAATGATCTATAGGGGATGGAGAGTAGAAATACAACCTAGGAAATAGAGGTCTCCTCTAAGTATCAATCCCAATAGATGGGATAAAAAATAATCAAATATGTCATTGGAGTAGCAAAAGCTTTTTAAATAAAGAATGAAAATGTAGATTAAAGTGGATCATTGTATTTTAGGAAATAAATTTTAAAAAAGAAAATCACACATATTATTTAGCAACATCTTTTTAAAAAAATTTTTTTAATGCTTTTTATTTATTTCTGAGAGAGAGAGAGAGACCGCATGAGCAGGGGAGGGTCAGGGAGAGAGGGAGACACAGAATCCGAAACAGGCTCCAGGCTCTGAGCTGTCAGCACAGAGCCCGACGCAGGGCTCGAACCCACGAATCGTGAGATCATGACCTGAGCAGAAGTCAGACACTTAACGGACTGAACTACCCAGGTGCCCCAATTTAGCAACATATTTTAACTACAAGGGGAGAGATAGGTAACTTATAAACTAATGGAACAAAACAATACCGGCCCCAAACTTATTTTCTGCAACAGGTGACAACGGATGTACGGCAATAAACTGTTAAAATATTTATGACCCAATAGTTCTACTCAGTCGACTCATCTGCCACGGGCATGGACAGCACAATGTTTTAGTTTTTCAATGCTTTAAAAAATGTACACTCGTCCACAATGCCCAAAATGATTTCAGAAAGAAGAAACATAAGTGACTAATTAAGAAGAATATGGGAAAGCAGAACACAAGGAAAACAGGGCAAGATAGAAGAAAATGTGTGTCAGCAGGACTATTGGCTAAGTCCTTCTGGAATCAGCGAAACTAAGCGTGAGAGGAAATGCTGAGTTTATTACTTAGGAGAATTTGTGGTTGAATTTTTCACCTCTTGCCATGTTCTTCTTCCTTCCACAGTCCTCCTTGCCTGGCCACTGTGTTTAGGGTTCACAAGAGAAGGAGAAAGTAAGCATGATGAGGAAGTAGATTTGGAAGGAATGAGGAAATGTAGTCAGTGTGAGGGCTATGACCTCTTCCTAAACAGGGAAAGGAAGTAAAACTGGACAACTCTGAATTACAGCAATTAAAGTGAGGGTTATAATGTGTTCACAAAGGCTCCTATGGTTTGGAAAGCTATGACTCTGGAGTAAAGACTAGTAATTTTCTATGTCTGTTATTGCTCTTAAGACTATGTTGTGGAACACTAACTGACCGGACTTGAACCTTACTGGTCCTTACACACGTGGCGAGTAGAAAAGGGATGGTCGAAAGAGTACCATGTAGGACATAGGCCCAAATTAAGACCTTCATGCTGTTCCATGTTCTGAAGACATTATGGTGCTATTTCATATCCATAACTCAAAATAAAAAATATGTTGAACATTCAAACATGAATAATGAAGCACAAAAAAGATTCTCGATCCTTTCCCAACAATTACTCCTTTAAAGGTTTGTTCATATTTAGAATATGAAAAATCCCCACCAATTGCATTTAAACACAATAATTGGATGGAACCCTAAGGGCATGCTCAGTCTTTCTGTCAAGTAAGCCTTTACTGGGATCATAGTCTAAATACTTGTGTGTGTGTGTGTGCACACGTGTGTGTGCGCGCGCGCGCACCTGCATCTCTCCTCGATTCTTATCAGTGAAATTCACACGTCCTTATGCAGCGAACTCCTGCTGCTTTGTAACTTTCCGCTCTGTAAGATTTCCTTGTTCTTTTCCTGGGTCGTCACTTACGGCATCTGTTATGTTCCCATTGGAAGCACTCTGTCTTCCTGCATACCTCCCACTGTGTCTCCCTTTCAAATAGGTCATATTCCTGTTAGTTTATAACGCATCTTAAATTTATTCTATTCAGCTTCCTCACCTCTTTCTTTACTCCCCTGGACTTACAAAAACTTGATTTACTAGTGAGGATAACTTGTTTCCTTCCTCCTCTCTCTCTCTCTCTCTCTCTCTAGCCTTAGACTGTCCCATATCCATATCTCTCAATGAGACAGAGGACAATGAATTGGTCCTATCCTATATTGATGCACCTCCTTATTATTCCTGCCTTATAGAAATATCATTATGGTTAAATGAGGCAATTATTATAAAGTACTGACTGAGACGAATTAGACAAACATTAAATTGTAGCTTTGGTTGTGTGCATGGAGTAAGCTGGGGAAGACTGAGGTGAATATGAGCATTTAATGTCATTGATACGCCAATTTTGTTTATGCCCATTTTACACATTGGATTTAAGGCCCTATGGTTAAATTATAAAAAAAAAAAAGGGTACTTCTCTAGAAGGGTTTAAAACTCACTTTTGCAATGTCAATAATGAAGAATCATCTGAAAGTTTTAAACATTTGAATATTTTGCTACCTCTCTTTCCTCTTTACCTTCTTGCATATTTGGCTTTCAAAATAAAGGCCATGTTCTTCCAACTGAGCTAGCCAGGCACCCCTAAAATAAAAATTTTAGAATCATGTTATTATTCCTGCTCTTATAAACACTAATTTTTCCTTAGGTTTTCCATTTCTCTTTCAAGGATTATTTATTACATTCATATAGTTTTATAACCTTAGTTAAAGAGATGATTTAGACTTAATTCCCATGTTTAATTGGTTTTATTGCTTTTAATGATCCTTTAATATTTTTCTAGATTCTTTAAATTATTTTTTACTGTGTTTATTTTTTCATTGTGTGTGTGTGTATATATATATATATATATAACATGAGGTGTACCCTTTTAATGATTTTTAGGTGCATAATTCAGTATATCATTCAACTAAGTACTTTATGTAACTATCATCACTGTCTATTTCCAAAGCTTTTTCTACATTCCAAACAGAAACCCTGTACTATTTAAGCAATGGCTCCCAGTACGCCTCTGCCCCAGTCCCTTGTCACCTCCATTCTACTGTCTCTGTAAACTTGCCGAGTCTAGTAGGTACCTCATATAAGTGAAATCAAGCAATATTGTTCACTTATATCAGCCTTACCTCTCTTAGCATGATGCTTTCAAGGTTCATCTTTATCACAACTTCCTCTTTATGGCTGAATAATATTCCACTGTATTTATATACTTCATTATTTTGACATACAATTTTTTAATTTAGCATTTCATCATTGGGTTTATCTGTACTTAATTTAAGACATCATATCCTCTTATTCATATATCAAATTTGTATTTTCATATGTCAGTCTAAGAGTGAGAGGTATTTCATCATTATGTTCCCCACTAAGTACCGGTTTTATCTTATTTATATCACCATCTTTGGCTATAGCTTTGTGCATTTATTTGAATATGTTAATCAGATTCCTTATTTGCATTTAAATGTGTAGAAACTAGGAATGTTTGATGATACTCTTCTTAAGACATGTAAGTTTCAGGGGCGCCTGGGTGGCTTAGTCAGGGGCGACTGGGTGGCTTAGTCGGTTAAGCGTCCGACTTTCGCTCAGGTCATGATCTCGCGGTTCGTGGGTTCGAGCCCCGCGTCGGGCTCTGCGCTGACTGCCAGCTCAGAGCCTGGAGCCTGTTTCAGTCTGTGACTCCCTCTCTCTCTGACCCTCCCCTGCTCACTCTGTCTCTCTCTCTCTCTCTCTCCTAGAAATAAATAAAAATATTAAAAAAAAAAGACATGTAAGTTTCATAAAATTATAATGGAGATTATATACACACTAATTGTACTAAAGTAATGACCCCTTGAGCTCAGCTGTGTATTTATTGCAATTAAATCACTTGATTGTGATTGTGGGAAACAAAATAGTTAATTTAAAGGGATTATCCCCCTTCCCCATTTTCTTTTTGTCTCCCTTGAGAACTCTCTAAATAAGAGATGAGAAGAAGTGGTAACCATCTTGCAACCATGAGGGCGAGGTCAAGAAAATGGTAGTGGTGCCAGGGTGGCTCAGTTGGTTAAGTGTCCGACTTCAGCTCAGGTCATGATCTCATGGTTTGTGGGTTCAAGCCCTGTGCTGACAGCTCAGAGCCTGGAGCCTGCTTCAGATTCTGTGTCTCCCTATCTGTCTGCCCCTCCCTTCCTCATGTTCTGCCTCACTCTCAAAAACAAATAAATGTTAGAAAAAATTTTTCAAAAAAGAAAGAAAATGGCAGAAATTCCAATTAAATGTCCTCACACTACTGAATTACTTCATAATTCTGGATTTTTCCATTTCTACACTTCCAATTATGTGTGAAAATTAAATGCTCTTATTAATAAAGAGAGTGAGCTAGTAGGCTCTCATGAGGATAAAGACCACATTTCCTCATCAATTTATACATAGTATCTAGCAATAGAAGATGGCAAACAAATGTCTGTTGACAGAATGAATATACACAAAATGCTTAACAGATGTTATAAAAGACTATGTCAAACAAGTAAATTTACTAATTATGACTTTATGAAGCTATAGCATGTAAACTTCACCTTGAATTTTTGTATTTATTTATTTGTTTATTTTAAGAAGAGAGACACACAAAGCATGAGAAGGGGAGGGGCAGAGAGACAGGTAAATACAGAATCTGAAGCAGGCTCCAGGTTCTGAGCCATCAGCACAGAGCCCGATGCAGGGCATGAACTCACAAACCCAGAGATCATGACCTGAGTCAAAGTTGGACACTTAACCAACCAAGCTACCCAAGAACCCCTGTATTTATTTATTTTACATGATTAGTTTTTAATGGCTCATTTATTTAATTAAGTTCTTTGTAAGAAATTCAGAACACCAGTTTGTGAGGGTAAACTCCATTCGTGAGAGAAAACACAGAGCAGCTGAGGAACAGCTTTGATTTGGGGCAGAATTTGCGAGTCCACAGCTTTCTGATCAACCTTGCACTGTTCTGTAATCTCATATTTCACTTTCTCTGTGTCGAAGATCTCACCTTCCCGGTGTCTAGGTTTACACAGCTTCTTCTTGCAGTAAGCATCAGTGAGGTGTTTGGGGATTTTCACACTGCTGATACCAATTTTCGTGGAGGTAGCAATGACAAATGTCTGGTGTGCTCCACACAGAGGAACTCAGTTGAGGACCAGAGGTTGGGTCACAAGAATCAATCCACTTCTCAGGAAAGCCACCCTCTTGCCCCTGTGGCGCCCAGTGAGGATGATCAAAATGGCCCCAGGGTGATGTTAGCTCACAGTTTCCTCACATGCTGACTGAAAGGTGGTTTGCCAGGGCTCAATAGCTTCTGAGGCACATCTTTATCTGGGCATTTTGTGAAGTGGAACCATTCGGGTACCACCATTCTTGACACCACCAACTGGTTTTGGGACAGTATCAAGGACCTTCTCCTTCTTCTTTTCATCCCGGATTTAGCTGCTGAGTACTTCCTCTTGTACATGGCCTTTTTGGAACACACAGTCAGTTGGGAATATCTGCCAATTCCTCTGACCAGGACAGGGTTTTGCTGCAGTGAGGTTTCCCCTTCTTTGGCGTTTTAGCCTTGACGTTAGCCTTCTTGACCTTGACCAGTTCAGCTTTCTTGGCTTCAGGCTTCTTCTCTTTAGCATCTGGCTTCTCAGCTTTTTCACCCATCATCTTGGGAAAGATGGGAAAGAGCTATTTTTACAAAATGCATTGCGTAGAGAATTTTCCAGTTTATGGTCTGGTATGTAAAAAGCTTAGAAGATGTCACTCTTGAACTTACAATAAGAAAAAAGCTGAAAATCAACAATTCTTCTTAAGTCATCCGAGAATTAAAGTCACAGGACAAACTACTATGCCCAAAATTTGAGAATCTTGGGCAGATACAGAGAATCATTGCTTTCCAGGATCAGAAGTCCAGAATCAAAAGCCAGCAGTGGAAGCCAATATTAGTAAAAACACTTTATATTTTTTAATGTTTTTATTTATTTCTGAGAGAGAGAGAGAGACAGCGTGAGCAGAGGAGGGTCAGAGAGAGAGGGAGACACAGAATCGGCACCAGGCTCCAGGCTCTAGGCTGTCAGCACAGAGCCCAACGCGGGGCTCGAACCCACGAACCGTGAGATCATGACCTGAGCAGAAGTCGGACGCTTAACTGACTGAGCCATCCAGGCGCCCCTAGTAGAAACACTTTAAACTGAAATTGATGAAATGCTCAAAGGTCAGTATAGACTAGCTTGAGAGTTAAGAATAATCCATTTTAAAGGAGTTTTCTTGAATTTAAACCTAAAGAGCCCTGTCAGAATCTTACTTTAAAGATCAAAGAAAAATCATCTTGTGCTCAAAGCAGGGCGAGGGGTAAAGTAACCATTTTGAAATACGTACTGAACTCCCTGTTTTCCTTAACAAAGCTTGCTCCTCCAGGGAAAGTATTTTACTCAAGCCTAATCTGCTAGAATTTTGTTAGAGCCCAAGTGAACTAGGGAAAGAGAAACACACAACTCCAGCTCCTTTTCCTTTGTTGCTGAGGCAGGGAAATACCAATTCAAGCTCACTAAAAGACTAAGACCTAGTCATAGGGCTATAGAATGCTTCCCATTCTCTCCACACCTCACCACTACATCAGTAGGGCTGCTGTACAATAGGTGGAGTTTACTCCTAAAACAACTATAAGTGTCAGACTCCAGTTTAGGGGTCCCTTAGAAAACCCAAAGGCAACAGGGAAGACAATAATAGGGACAGTAGGAAAAATCTGAGCCTCCAACACCACACTACAGCAAACAGGAAACACAGTATAACTCCTTGCCAGGTAAACTTAAAACTATACACCAAAGTTCCTCTTATGTGATAGATCATGTCAGGGTCTAAACACCAACAACAAAAATTATAAGTCATGTTAAAAAGCAATGAGTACAGTCTGAGAGACAAAGCAGGCAATCAAGCCAGATTCAGCTATAACAGAAATTTTAGAGTCATTTCACGGAGAACTGAATATAACTGGGGGGGAAGGGAGGGCTGGGTGGCTCAGTGGGTTAAGCCTCTGACTTCGGTTCAGGTCATGATCTCGCAGCTCATGAGTTTGAGCTCCGCTGTCAGGCTCTGGGCTGACAGCTCAAAGCCTGGAACCCAGAGCCTGCTTTGGATTCTGTGTCTCCCTCTCTCTCTCTCTGCCCCTCCCCCACGTGCACTCTGTCTCTCTCAAAAATAAATAAACATTTAAAAATAGATAAATATAACTAGGAAAAATATGCCAGGACTATAATGAAAAAAAAAATAGACAACATGCAAGAATAGATGTGTAATGTAAGACACAAGATAGAAATTCCAAGAAAGACTCCAGAGGAACTATTAAAAATCAAAAACACTGTAATAGAAATGAAAAATGCCTCTGATGGGTTCATCGGTGCTAGATATGGCCAAGGAAAGAGTAATTGAGCTTGAAAATATGTCAATAAGAACTTCTAAACCTGAAAAAAGAAAAACACAGAACAAAAAATTTAAAATATCTAAATAAGATATGTGTTCTTAAAATTGACCTGCAGATTCAATGCAATCCCAAGTACATTCCAGCAACTTACTTTGTGGATATTGACAAACTGATTCTACAGTTTATCTGAAAGAACAAAAGATCCAGAATGGTCAACACAATATTGAAGAACAAAGTCAGGAATGTACAACCTACTAAGACTGAATTAAGAAGAAATAGACAACTTGAAAGACCAGTAACAAATATAAAGATTGAATCAGTAATCAAAAACCTCAGAACAAAAACAACAAAAGCTGAGGGCAAAAAGCAAAAACTTCATGGGTGAATTTTACCAAATATTTAAAGAACTAATACAAATATGTCATAAACTATTCAAACTTCCTAACTCATTTTATTTTTTAATTTTTTAAAAAAAGTTAATGTTTTATTTATTCTGAGAGAGAGAGAGAGACAGTATGAGCAGGGGAGGGTCAGCGAGAGAGGGAGACACAGAATCTGAAACAGGCTCCAGATTCTGAGCTGGCTGTCAGCACAGAGCCCGACACGGGGCTTGAACCCACGAACAGTGAGATCATGACCTGAGCCAAAGTCGGTCGCTTAAGCGACTGAGCCACCCAGGTGCCCCTATTTTTTAATTTTTTTAATGTTTATTTTTGAGAGAGAGAGAATGAGTGGAGGAGATGCAGAGACAGAGAGGGAGACAGACGATCTAGAGCCAGCTTTGTGCTGACAGCAGCAGCCCAACGTGGGGCTTGAACTTACAAACCACAAGATCATTATCTGAGCCTAAGTTGGATGCTCAACCGACTGAGCCACCCAGGCGCCCCTCCCAACTCATTGTATAAGAACAGCATCACCTTAATACCAAAACCAGATAAAAACACTACAACAGGGGAAAACCACAGGCCAATATCCATAATGAACATACATAAAAATCCTCAGTAAAATACTGGCAAAACAAATTCAGCATCGCATTGAAAGGATCCTACACTATGACCAAGTAGAACTTATCCCTAGGAGAACACTGGGTGTTATGTGGAAACTAATTTGACAATAAACTATTTGTAAAAAAAAAAACAACAACAAACTTATCCCTAGGATATAAGGATGGTTCAACATATGGAGCTCAATTAATGCCTTACACCACAGAAATAAAGGATAAATATCACATAATCATCTTGACAGATGCCAAGAAAGCAGTTGACAAAATTTAACACCCTTTTGTGATAAAAAATCGTAACAAATTAGATACAGAAATAACTTACCTAAAACAATAAAGGCCATACATAAAAAGCCCATATTTAGCACCATAGTCCATGATGAAAAACTAAAAACTGTTAAGATCCGGAATAAGCAAGGACACTCATGCTCATCACTTTTTTTATTTAAAAAATGTTTTTAATGTTTATTTACTTTTGAGAGAGAGAGACAGAACATGAGTGGAGGAGGGGCAGAGAGAGGGGGAGACACAGAATTTGAAACAGGCTTCAGGCTCCAGCCTCTGAGCTGTCAGCACAGAGTCCAAAGCGGGGCTCGAATGAGCGGTGAGATCATGACCTGAGCTGAAGTTGGACACTTAACCGACTGAGTCACCAAGGTGCCCCTCATTTTCACCACTTCTGTTCAACAAAGTACTGTAGTCCTAGTCAGAGCAAGTAGGCAAAAAATAAATACATAAATAAATAAAACACATAGAAATCATAAAGGAAGTAAAACTACCTATTTGTAGAAGACATGATATTATATATAGAAAATCTTAAAGACTTCACACACAAAAAAACTTGTTAGAATGACTAAACAAATTCAGGAAAGTTGTAGGGTACAAAATCAACATACAAAAATCAGTAGACTTTTTTATTCACTAACAATGAACTATCTGGAAAGAAATTTGAAAAAACAATTCAATTCCCATTAACATCAAATAGACTAAAATGCTTAGGAATAAACTTAACAGTGGTGGTGAAAGACATATACACCAAAAACTATAAAACTTTGATGAAAACAATTTAAATAGTCACAAATAAATGGAAAGACATCCTGTGTTCACGAATTGGAAGATTAGCATTGTTAAAATGTCCCTAGTACCCAAAGTCATCTATAGATTCAATATAATGCCTATCAAAAATCCAATGAAATTTTTACAGAAATGACAACAAAATCCTAAAATTCCTTTAGAACCAAAAAAGACTCCAAATAGCCAAACCAATCAATCTTGAGAAAGAAGGACAAAGCTGAGAACATCATTCTCCCTGATTTCAAAATATGTTACAAAGCTACAGTAATCAAAGCAGTATGATACTGAAAAATAGGCACACGGAGCAAGAGAACAAAATAAAGGGCACAGAAATGAATCAACACATTTGCTGTCAACTGACCTTTGAGAAGGATGCCAAGAATACACATGGAAAAAGAATAGCCTCCTAAACTAACGGTGTTAGGAAAACTAGACATTCATAGTGCAAAAGAATGAGATTGAAGCCTATTTTACACTACTCTCAAAAATTAACTCAAAATGGTTAAAAATTTAAACATAAGACCTAAACCATAAAAATTCCTAGAAGAGGGGCGCCTGGGTGGCTCAGTCATTTGAGCGTCCGACTTCGGCTTAGGTCATGATTTCTTGGTCTGTGGGTTCAAGCCCTGCATTGGGCTCTATGCTGAGAGCTCAGAGCCCAGAGTCTACCTCGGATTCTGCATCTCCCTTTCTCTCTGCCCCTCCCCCCCCCACACACACTCTCTCTCTCTCTCTCTCTCTCTCTCTCAAAAGTAAATAAACATTAAAAAAAAAATTCCTGGAAGAAAGCAGAGAAAAGAATCTTGACTTTGGCCTTGGCAATATGATCAAAACCACAGACAACAAAATAAAAAATGGACAAGTAGGATTACATTGAACTAAAAGGCTTCTGCACAAAATGAAAAGGCAACCTACAGAATGGGAGAAAATATTTACAAGGCATATATATGATAAAAAGTTATACTCAGAATATATAGAGAGCTCTTGTAACTCAAGAGATTTAATATAAGCAAAGGAATTGAATAAACATTAAAAAAAAAAACATACAGTGGCTGAGAGGTATATGAAAAGGTTCTCAATATCACCTATCATCAGAAAAATGCTAATGAAAACCATAATGATCAATTCACATCTGTAGAGTGGCTATAATCAAAAAACAAAAGATAAAAAGTGCTGATATGGAGGAGAGGGAACATTGGTACACTGTTGGTGGGAATATAAATTGGTGTAGCCACCATGGACAGCATTGTTAGCTTGGTTAGGGTCCGACTCTTGGTTTCAGCTCAGGTCATGATCTCATGGTTCGCGAGATCAAGCCCCAGGTCAGGGCAGAGCCTGCTTGGCATTCTCTCCCACTCCTTCTCTCTGTATCTGCCCCCTCTCAAAATTAATAAATAAGCTTTTAAAAAAAACTAAAAATAAAATTACCATATAATCCATTAATCTCACTTCTGGAAGTATACCCAAAAGAAATGAAGCAATCTAAATATCCATTGACAAATGAATGGGTAAAGCAAAAGTACTATATTCATACAGTGAATATTATTCAGCCTTAAATAAAGAAAATCCTTTAGCAAATAATATTGTGTTATATACTTACAAATTTTCTGAAGGCAGGTGTTAAGTGTTCTTATCACAAGAAATAAAGAGGCTGAAGAAAGACTTTTGGAGGGAATGGATAGATTTATAGCATAGATTGTAGTGCTTTTATGCATATGGACTTCTCTCCAAACTCATCGAGTTGTATGCACTAAATATGCACAACTTTTTGTATGTCAGTTATACCTCAATGAAATGGTTTTTACAAAGAAAAATAACAGATAAAAATTAACGAAACAAAAATTTGGTTCTTTGAGAATATCAACAAAATTAAATGTTTAGCTGGACTTAATAAANGAGTAGATTTAAAAAAAAATTCTCTTGGAGTAGGGGGTTGCCTGGGTGGCTCAGTTGCCTAAGTGTGTCCTACTCTTGATTTCGGCTCCAGTCATGACCTCACAGTTGGTGATATCAAGCCTTATGTTGGGGTCCGCACTGACTGTGTGCCACCTGCTTGGGATTCTCTCTCCCTCTCTCTCTGCCCCTGCGCTCGCTCTCTCTTTCTTAAAACAAATAAATAAACACTAAAAGAAGAAATAGAAGCAGGAATATTAATGACCTGATAGGAATAAAAATAATTAAAATCGAGTGCCATGAACATCTGTACTCTAGCAAATGATATAACCTGGATGAAATAGACAAGTTCTGGAAACATACCAAACAAACAAACAAACAAAAAAAACGGACTAAAAAACAAACAGGAAATTTGAATACATTTATAACAAGTAAAGAGATTTAATCAATGATTAAAACTTGTCAACATACAAAAGGCCAAGACCAGAAGGCTTCATTGGTGAATTCTACCAAAGGTTTAAAGAATTAATACCATCTGTAGGCAAACATCTCTTATGAGTATTGATGCAAAAGTCCTTTGTAAAATACTAGCAGATTGGATCTAATAGCATATTAAAAGTCTTATACATTATGACCAAGTGGTGTTTATTCTAGGAGTGTAATTGTGGTTCAAAATAAGAAAGTAAATCAATGTAATACAGCACATTGTATGGGATGTATTACATTAACAGGTTCTATTTATGACTATGTTAATAGGTGCAGAAAAAGAATTTGACAAAATTTGCCACCCTTTCATGATAAAAACAGTCAATCAAATATAAATAGAAGACAATATCCTCACCTGACAGAGTGTATGAATAAAAATCCCACAGCTAACATCATACTCAGTGGTGAAAGAATGAAAGATTTCCTCCTAAGATCAGGCACAAGCCAAGGATGTCTGCTTTCACCACTTCTATTCAGCATTTTACTAGAATTTCTAGCTAGAGCAATTAAGTAAATCTAGCTACTCAATAAAAAATAAAGGCATCTAATTCAGAGACAAAGGAGTGAAACTATCTTTATTTTCAGATAACATGATGATTTTATATGTAGAAAATCTTAATGAATGCCCCCAAAATAACACCCACCTATTTTAGCTAATAAATTTGCAATGTTGCAAATATGAAATCAGCACACAGAAAATCAGACATGCAAATGGCAAACACACATGACAAGACACTCAACATCACTGATCATCAGGGAAATATAAATCAGAACTGCAGTGGGATATCACCGCACACCTGTCAGAATGGCTAAAATAAAAAACACATGAAACAAGAAGTGCTGGTGAGGATGCAGAGAAAAGGGAACCTTTGTGCACTGTTGGTGGGAATGCAAGCTGGTGCGGCCACTGTGGAAAACAGGATGGAGGTTCCTTGAAAAATTAACCTTCAGTTTGTTCTCTATATTTAAGATTCTCTTATGGTTTGCCTCCCTCCCCTCTCTGCCTGTAATTATTTTTTCCCCTTCCCCAGAGACAACTTTAAAATACATGGTAGGATAAAGGGAAGAGAAAGGGTTTGAGATGAGAACACAAAGAAACAATAGCTTACTGATTGTTATTGTTATCGACACAAATTCTCAGCATTAAGCAATGATCAACAATGGGAAAAGTAGGATGTAAAACTGTCATGCCAAAATGTAGGGATTATCTCCTCGTTTTTCATTGGGAACTTCTGTATGATTCCAATAGAGCAGAAAAATGTTGCTGACCTCCATCGAAAATGGTGAACTGTAGAATTTTCCCTTTTGCATCAAGACTTTCAGAATGACAAGGCAAGTATTTTCTAAAAATCTGTAACGGTGCTTAAATTCAGTAAGTGGAACATCAATCGACCTAGATTCATATACAATTCTTGGAGCAAGAGAACATACAGAATGATATGAAATAAGTATGTCAACCCTCCAGATGCATTTTTAATATCACATATAATACCACCGAGACATTTGAATGGTAGTTCCAAGAATGCTTCAAATTTAGCACGGGAAGAAATCCAAGGGCAATTGGCAGAGTAATCACATTCATGTCTTAAGGTCAGATTCACAAATAGAAATTCTAGGGAGTCCGAAAGACTTTAACATGAAAATTATTGCAGGGCCAAAAGGCACAAAATGTTTGAAGAAAATAAACATTACGAGAGAGAGACAATAAACACAGCAAATGAAACATCTTATACCCAAGGAAACATTTTTAGAAAACGTAGATGATCGGGGCGCCTGGGTGGCTTAGTCGGTTAAGCGTCCGACTTTCGCTTGGGTCATGATCTCGCGGTTCGTGGGTTCGAGCCCCGCGTCGGGCTCTGTGCTGACTGCCAGCTCAGAGCCTGGAGCCTGTTTCAGTCTGTGACTCCCTCTCTCTCTGACCCTCCCCTGCTCACGCTGTCTCTCTCTCTCTCCTAGAAATAAATAAAACATTAAAAAAAATTATAAAAAAAAAGAAATATTAGATGATCTATAAAATAACTAAAAGTAAGATATTCAAAGAGACGTTAAAAGATATTTCATTAATTTAAAAAAACCCATAGGGGCACCTGGGTGGCTCAGTGAGTATAGTGAAATAGTTCTGCCTCTTGATTTTGGGGGTGTTTACACAACTATATGCTTTTGTAAACACTTGCAGAAGTATACCCTCAAAAGGGGAGAATTTTACTGTATTATACCTTAGTACAAGACATTTAAAAATTTTTTTTTAATGTTTATTTATTTTTGAGAGAGAGAGAGAGACAAAGCGTGAGCTGGGGAGAGGCAGAGAGAGGGAAACACAGAATCCGAAGTAGGCTCTTGGCTCTGAGCCATCAGCACAGAGCCCAGTGTGGGGCTCAAACTCACAAACAGTAAGATCATGACCTGAGCCAAAGTTGGATGCTTAACTGACTGAGCTACCCAGGTGCCCCCAAGATATTTTTAAAAAGGTAAAACAATAAAGTTTTTAGTAGGAAACAGAACATTTTCATGATATTGGAGTAAGCTGTTTCCTAAATAGGACACACAGATCACTAACTTGAAAGGAAATAAACATAGGTTTCAACAATATTAATATGAAAAACTTCTGTTAATTAAGTGATGCTATTAAGAGGATGGAAAGGCATCACTCAGAATGGGAGAAGATATTTGCAATTCACATATCTATCAAGGAGTCATATCCAGAACAAAGGACTCCTACAGTTCAATAAGAAAAAGATGTATAACTTTATATTAAAGAAAAATGGGCAAAAGACTGGACCGAGTATTTCACAAAAGACAATATTCAATAGCCAATGAGTATTTGAAAATTGCTCAATTTCATTAACCATCGGGGAAATGCAAATTAAATCTATATGCAATACAACTACGTACCAGAATAGCTAAAATGAAAAACACCTGGAGCGCCTGAGTGGCTCGGTCAGTTAAGCGTCCGACTTCGGATGGGGTCATGATCTCAGGATCGTGAGTTTGAGCCCTGCATTGGGCTCTGCACTGACAGTGAGGAGCCTGCTTCGGATTCTTTTTCTCTCTCTCTCTGTCCCTCTGCCCATGCTTTCTCTCTCAAATTAAATTTAAAAATTATATTAAAAAAACTAAACTAAAATGAAAACCACTTGACAATGCAAAGTGTTGGTGAATATGCAGAGGAAATCTCTCATTCCATGGAGGTGTAAGTAACATATCATAATACATGTGCCAAATAGTTATGAAGGCAGCATTTGTAAAAAACCCAACTTTAAAATCACCAGCATTAAAATGAATAAATTTTAAGAAATTAAAATAAAAAACCTAAAATTGAACAGAAAAATAAAATGAGTAAATAAAATACGGTATAGTCACACAGTGGAACACTCTATAGCAAAGAGAAGGAAAGAGCCACAACTGCACTCAACAATATTAGAAATGGATCTCACAAACAATATATAAAACAAACAAAAAAATCCAGGCACAAAAGATTATATATTTTATGATTCATTGATGTGCATTTCCAGAGCAGACAAATTATATTGTTAGATGTTCAGATATTGTTTACACAGTGGAGAACGGTAACTAAAGGAATGTACAAATGAGGCTTGAGGGATGTTGGTATGTTCCTTTCTTGATCTAGATGACAATTACTTGAGTGTGTCCATTCTGCAAAATTCATAGAACCGAACAAGGTGACTTGTGCACTTTCTTGTGTATGTCTTACACTTCAAAGTGTACTGAAAATCTACTCAAGAAACTACATAAATCGTTTTAAGTAACCTAAAAACTTAGGAGGGGATGCTGGGAATATTTCAGTCTGAATGTATCCCACCCCTCCTCCAATTTTATTTTCAACACGTTCCGTTCTCCTAAAGTGGGCAGCAACTGAACCACCCATCCAGCAAGTTTGACTTCAGGCTCTGTAGCAAATCCCCATAGAGAAAACTGAGGCAAGCCTCTGTGTGAGTTTTTTCAGAGTCCCAGAGCAAGGATTAAGCGTGGTGTTTTCTACAGAATGCTTCACTTTCCACTAACTGTGACTCCAGGGATGAAGAAGGAGCCCTGTTCTCTGTCTGGCTTGTCTCTTAGGCTCCCCAAGATCTGAAGAAGAGTATTGCTGGATGACATTTCTAGAAGCAGATATTGAGACAGAGTTGAGGGTGTAAAACATTTATTAAGGATTAATATCTCTGAAGGAAAGCAGAGGGGCAGGGGTATGGAAAAACAAGAGGGAACAGGCAAAGAAGTTAAACTATGATGCAGGCCCCCAAAAGTCTCAGCCATCTTGGTAGGGAAGCAAGCATTGACGGTTAGACTATTATAATAATAATTTGTTCTGAAAACATCTTTCTAGCTCATAGGAAGGATAGGGAATTACAGAAACCACAGAGGTCACAATAAACTTATTGGAGGAAAAGCTCTCTTCCCCATCAGATCTGTAATTCTTTTTTATTTTTATTTTGTTATTGAAATATATATATGCTTACTCTCCCCAATCACCAAGGAAATGTGAATCAGATCAGTAATTAAAGGCAAGAACTACCTCATTCATTTTTCTACGTCAGAATTGTGTTTGATTCTCAAAGTATGCTCAAAAGGATGAGCCACAGAATATAATGCAAATAAGACATTTACACTGCTCCCTCAGTGAAAGGCAATCCGTGCATCTCGACCGGTTAATCAGAAGCAGATTTTGAAACTACAAATGGGAAAGTTGGCCTCAACTGACTCTAGTCAGTTCAGTTAATCTATCAGATGGGTACATCAGAGGGAGAAGTGAGGAAGACTTACCTTTCAGCACTTACGTTCAGATACCTGTGGGAGTTCTATGACAGTTGGAACTGGACTGTTGATCAGAGTGGATTGATTGACACAGGCTGGTACACAGGTTATTAAAAAAAAAAAAAGTAAATGGCCCAGAGCTTGTGCTAAGAGCAAACAGGATAGCAGTGTGGAGAATTTAATAACCTGTGGGAAGAGGTTGGGAAATGAAATGGGGTTGGGAAGAGAGACTGGTAAGGAAAAATTAGAAGGGGGTTAGTGAATGAGAGAATAGGAAATATTATTAAGTGGCCATGATTATTGTGAACACTCTCCTAAACTCTTTTGGGAGTTGTTCTCTCACCTAAGATCATCGAGTTCCCTCACAGAGAGCACTTAATAAAAGAATAGCAGAGCTGGTACAAAGGGGCTAAAATACAGTCATTCTTTCCCCCTGACGCTACTTTGCCTTTGTCTTCCTAGATTCCAAGATGGCTCAGCCTACTAAATTGGGGGGTGCAGCCCCTGTCATATTGAAGATGAGTAAAGACCCAACAAAGTTCTACATAGGGCGAGCACTGTGGTTCAGCATTACTTTCCTTTATGGTTCACTTGTGTATGTAGTGCAAATCACCTGGCTTTGTCTGGTCAAAGACTTCCAGTGCCATGGGAACATCTCCAAAGTCTGTCTAGCAGAATGCTATGAGAATCACTTCGCCAGGCCTGTGCTTGGAGTTTGGTACATGGTTGGCTTTGCCTTTTCCTTCATCTTTTTCGTGATGGAGTTTTTTGTCTCTCAGAGTGTGCATAAACTGACCAAGATATCGAAGAAGGACTCTTTAGAAAAGAAGCTCGCTGACAGTGACAGCAAGACAGAGCATGTAAAGATCAATGAGGAGGAGATTTTTGACCTCTCCCGGGAAAAGCCCCTGTTGGCAATGTATCTCGTCTACTTTCTCATACAGTTGTCTATACAGGTGGTCTTCTTGGCCATTCTTATCCACTATCACCTACCACTGATTAAAAACTCCATTCGGTGCAGTACCCACATGTGTTATGGACCCTATGAATGTGTGCTATTAGGGACCCAGGAAAAGATGATGTCCATTGTAATTCTGGCTACATTCTCAGTGGTTATCATGATGCTTTGTATTATGTTCTTCCTGTATACCATTAACACATACCTAGCCATGGGAAGCCAATCTCTCTGAGAAATAGAGGCTATAGAACCTCCTGACAGTAGCCCTGATGATCATCACTGATTACAAAACATGGACTGTTTGCAAAGGAGGCCTGGAGCAGTCTTATGCTGGAAGAATACACAGTTTATCCTTACGTCACATTCCCAAGAAACTTCTTGTCTTAGACAAATAAAACTTGGGTATGACAAGCCTGCTTTCTGCGCTTTGGGATAATCGATTTTTCCTAAAGAAAAAGTTAGAGTCATTTTCCGAATATTTTAAAGGGAGGAATTAGAGGGCATTTCACCCTCTCAGTTTTGATA
Organism: Crocuta crocuta; assembly: GCF_008692635.1. NCBI lineage: Eukaryota > Metazoa > Chordata > Mammalia > Carnivora > Hyaenidae > Crocuta > Crocuta crocuta. Next base: position 1,664,088 of record NW_027529427.1, on the reverse strand, counting down.
ACCCATCACAATGAAATTTTAAGGACTATTCTTTTCCATTTTGTTGATTAGTAATTTAATGTTATGATTAAGGGAATTTGCATAAGGAGAGTTTTAGAGGGAGGGCACAGCAGAAAACTACAGATAATCAAACATCAGGACTTACTTCTTTAGTATATTACAATAGTGTTCTTAAATCAATATCTTCCAGGATTTCCTACTTGAGTAAAACTTCAGTGCAGATATTTCAAGGAAGGCTAACACCAAATATTTTGCAAAAATAGAAAATATAAATGAATAAGATAAAAAGGAAATAGTATGTCCTCAGAGCTCCAAAGTAGATGATTTCTTTTTGGGTATGTACTCAGGAAAGGGAGACAAAGAAAACAGAAGAAGCCAACATATTTCTGTACTTGAACTTATCTATTCCCCTTTCAGCACTTTGTTTCATCATTACCAATGACTAGTGTAGTTTCAACAAGCTGAACAAATTTATGTAAAAGTGATTAAATTTGAGGAGCAAATTCTTCATAGAATTCTCCATAGAAGATTCTCCATTGGCAGATTTAAGTTATAAATGAGGTCAGGGCTGCTGGTAGTGGGGTATAGATACATTTGGGGGCTGGGGAAATATCCTGTGGACCTTCTGTGAGCAAGGAAACTTGTTCCTTATGAACCCAGGTGCTCACCACAAAATAAACAGGAATTTAGAAGATGAGATTAGATGCTACTGTGTGGATACATGTGCTTACAGAGTCAGGCATGGAGATGCAGTACTAGAATTGCAGCCTGAGAATCTCTTTAAACAGATCTCACTTTGAACTTGATTCTGAGACAAATGGGTTGGCAGGATGAATGTCTGGTGATGGGTGAGCTCCGCCCTCAAGTTCATCCTGTGATGCTCCCTGCAGATTATGCTTTAGACGATCCCAGATGTCTATAATTTCTGAAGGCACAAGCCAAATGATCTCCATGGCCCATTTCAGATTTATCTACATCACATCTTCCCAAAAGAAATTAAATACCTACCATGCTATTAATTTGCCGTGTGTAGGCAAGTTCTCCTCGGGTCTAATATCTGTTCAGTTGTCTCCATCATCGTTCTCATGCTTTACTATTACATGATTATATCCCACGTGGATCTCAATAACAGCTGTCTTATGTTCACCACCTTCCAACACTGTGGCCACTTCCAGGCTTTGGCTCCTCATTGTCCTAAGAAAAAGTTTAAACTCTTTTTTTTTTTTTAAATATTTATTTATGTTTTGAGAGAGAGGGAGGGAGCACGAGTGGGGGAAGGGCAGGGAGAGAAGGGGACAGAGAATCTGAAGCGGGCTCTGAGCTGACAGCAGAGGGCCAAACATGGAACTTGAACTCAAGAACCTGGGATCGTGACCTGAGCCGACACCAAGAGTTGGACACTTAACTGACTGAGCCACCCAGGCGCCCTAAAAGTCTAAACTTTAAGACATTTTTTTCCCTTACGAAACTCTCCTGTGTTAGCTTCCTATTTAGCAACCCAGTCTCATTTTTGACCATGACCTCCCAACACATGTGCACTTCATGCTCCGCCCACATGTTGGATGCCTTATAAAGCAACGCTCTTTTTGACCTCTGAGACTTCACCCAAGCTCTGCTTTCCAACTGTGACCATTGTCACTACAATGCTAATTCCCATTCTTTGAGTCTACCTAACTTCTGCTGGTTCAGTTTAGATGTCACTCCCTACAGGAGGACGTCCTTGCTCTTCCAAGCCTGAAAGAAGAGAATTCATTCTGTGATTCCGGGTTCTTACCCAATCATGCCACCTGTAGCAATGAGTAGCTTTTTGCCTTTATCACCAAGATACGACCTTTTCACTAGAGACGACATGTCTGATTTGCTTCCCAACTTACACATAAGGCTAAAACACATTGTATACATTGAATAATTATTTGCAGATAAATTCTCAAATGAAATCAGGGCGCATGGGGGTTCAGTTAGTTAAACGTCAGACTCTTGATTTTGGCTCAGGTCACAGTCTTAAAATTCATGAGTTTGAGCCCCACGTCAGGCTCTGCACTGACCGTGTGGAGTCTGTTTGGGATTCTCTCTCTCCCTCTCTCCCTCTGCCCCTCCCCTGCTCATTTGCTTTGTCTCTCTCTCCCTCTCTCTCAAAATAAATAAAATAAACATTAAAAAATTCTTAAATGAGACATAACTGCTGCCCTTATGATTAAAGCAGTGTTAGAAATATCAGGATATCATATAAAGAAGTATTAGAAGGGCTTATATATCCAACTGTTCAAATCTTTTGCCCATTTTATTGGAATGATTGTGTGATTATTACTGAATTTGGGGAATTCTTTATATATTCTGGATACAAGTTCTTTATCAAATATGTACTTTGCAAATATTTCCTCTCAATCTGTGGTTTGTCTTTGCATTCTTTCAATGGTGTGTTTCACAGGGCAAAACCTTTCAGATTTGATAAAGTGAAGTTCCTGAAACTTTTCTTTTAGGATTTATTGTATCTAAGAATCCTTTGCCTAACCCAAAGTCACCAGGATTTCTACAATTTTTTCCTCAAAAGTTTTCTAGTTCCAGAATTTACAGGTAGATCAATAACTGGATTTTAGTTACTTTTTACAGAAGGAGCCTCATTTTTAAGTAAAAATTCCATTTGTTTACACTATTTGTGGAAGAGGATATCTTTTCTTTATTGAATGGTTATCGTGTCTTCGTGAAGAATCACTGACCATATTCGTGAGGCATATTTCTGCACTCTCTACTCTGTTCCATAATCTATATATTGGCCTTTCCACCATTCCCATACAGTCTTCATTACTGTAGACTTCAAATTAGCCTTAAAATCAGATTGTCGGTATCATCCAAATTTGCCTTATTTTTCAAAAAAGCTTTTACTAGTCTAATTACTTTGCCTTCCCATGTGAATTTTAGAATGCACTTGTTGCCCTATCTAAGATTTTGAGCCTATTTCAAACCTATTGAATGATTTATGCAGAACTGACATCTTAGCAATACTGAATCTTCCAATTCATGAACATAATTTCTCTCTCCATTTATTTACATCCTCTTTTTTATTATCTCTTTTTGATTAAAATTTTGTAGTTTTTAACATGAAGCTCCAGAACATATTCTCTTATATTTTTACCTAAATACTTTATTTTTCCTGGTGCTGTTATAAATGGTACTTTACAAATTTTTTATTTACGACTATTCATTGCATATATGTGTATGTAGAATTTTGTATGTTGACATTATATTCTGTGACCTTGGTAAATGCACGTATAGGTTCTAGGAACTTTTTTCCTTATTGTTTTCTGTGCAGTCAATAAAGTTGTCTGCAAATAGATAAAATTTTAGTTTTTCCTCTCTAATATATATGCTTCATATTTCTTGCTCTTGCTTTATTGCACTGGGTAGGTCTTCCATTCTAATGTTGAATAGGAGTGGTGACCGCAGACATCATTGTTTGTTTGTTTGTTTTCTATTTAAAAAGTAGCTAGGTTCGCCTGGGTGGCTCCTTGGTTAAGCATCTGACTTTGGCTCAGGTCATGATCTCACAGCTCATGAGTTTGAGTCCCGCGTTGGGCTCTGTGCTGACAGCTCAGAGCCTGGAGCCTGCTTGGAATTTTGTGTCTCTGTCTCTGCCCCTCTCTGGCTCTCTCTCTCTCGACCTCTCTCTCTCTCTCTCTCAAATAAATAAACACTTAAAATAAGCAAATAGTTATTAATTCTTTCACCTTTAAGTACAATGGTAGCTGTAGATGTATTTGTAGATGACCTTTCCTTAGGTTAAGAAAGTCCCTTTCTGTCAAACTTTCACTTTTTGCAGACGACATGATACTCTACATAGAAAACCCGACAGACTCCACCAGAAGGCTACTAGAACTGATCCAAGAATTCAGCCAAGTTGCAGGGCACAAAATCAACGTACAAAAATCGGCTGCGTTTTTATACACCAATAACAAAGCAACAGAAAGAGAAATCAAGAAACTGATCCCATTCACAATTGCACAAAAAACCATAAAATACCTAGGAATAAACCTAACCAAGGATATAAGAGATCTGATGATGAAAA
>NW_027529427.1:1607097-1659085 GCF_008692635.1 Crocuta crocuta | reverse complement strand
TCAAAATTGCACCAGCATACTTCTCAAAACTAGAACAAACTATTTTAAAATTTGTATGGAACCACAAAAGACCCCAAATAGCCAAGTAATACTGAAAAATAAAACCAAAACGGGAGGTATCACCATCCCAGACTTTAGCCTCTACTATAAAGCTGTCATCATCAAGACAGTATGGTATTGGCACAAAAATAGACACATACACCAATGGAATAGGATTGAAAACTCAGAGCTCGACCCAAAGGTATACAGCCAACTAATCTTTGACAAAGCAGGAAAGAGTATCCAATGGAAAAAAGACAGCCTTTTTAACAGATGGTGTTGGGAAAACTGGACAGCAACATGCAGAAGAATGAAACTAGATCATTTTCTCACACCATACACAAAAATAAACTCAAATTGGATAAAGGACCTGAACGTGAAACAGGAAACTATCAAAACCCTAGAGGAGAGAGCAGGAAACAACCTCCTTGACCTTCACTGCGGCAACTTGTTGCTTGGCACATCCCCAAGGNCGTGGGGGAGAAGAAGGGGAGAAATGGTGGGGGAAAGGGAGAGAGGCAAACCATGAGAGACTCTTGAATGCTGAGAACAAACTGAGGGCTCATGGGTGTGGGGGGAAGGGGGGAAATGGGTATGGAGGAGGGCACTTGTGGGGATGAGCACTGGGTGTTACATGGAAACCAACTTGACAATAAACTATTTGTAAAAAAAAAAAAAACCTACGACAGTACCTACTTGCTATTTGGCTTTGATCTGATTGCTTAAATTCTTAGATCATGGACTACTTCTTTCATAAATAAGGCTTAATAAAATTTACTACAAAGGATTGTTACAAAAAATAAATAAGGTTATGTATAAAAAAAAGAAAGTCCCTTTCTATTCCCATTTTCTAAGGATTTTTATCATTTATGTATGTTAAAATTTGTCAAATGCATCCTTTGCATTTCTGACTGCATTTAGGGCTCACCCAAATAATCAGGATAGTCTCCCTTTCTCAAAATCTTTAACTTAATCCCATCCGCAAGGGCACCTGTTTGACTCAGTCAGTTAAGCCTCTGACTCTTGGTGTTGGCTCAGGGCATGATCTCACGGTTCATGTGTTCAAGCCCCGCGTTGGGCTCTGTGGTGACAGTGTAGAGTGTGCTCAGGAGTCTCTCTCTCTCTCTCTCTCTCTCTTTTTCTTTGCCCCTCCCCTTCTCACACTTTTTCTCTCAAAAATAGATAGACTTTTTTTAAAAAGCCCCATCTGCAAAGAACTTTTTTGCCATAGGAGGCAACATTCAGAGCGTCCAGAGAACAGAATTGGGGGCAATCATTCAGCCTACTACAGACACTGAAAAGGAACACTGAGAATAATTACATAGCAGCAACAGGTACAAACAGTGACCATTGTAGGCAAACTGGAGTATAGAGTTCTGTATTTGGAGGCAAGTTGGGGAGCCTCAGGTTTCTGAAATGCTCTTCCATAAGTAACCATGAAACAGGAAGCATGGATAATGGTCACTCTCCACTAAAGAAAGCAAGTTGCAGAGGAAATCATTATCCTTGAGATAGAGGCAGGAAGCTGCTGGTCCACACCACGCCTGTGCGTGCATCCTACGAGACGCAGCCCAGCACCAGGATACAGGGAGGTGGTGACGGTGCAAAAACCAGTCTTCACAACCACATGCAACAGTCCTGCGTAGTCCTGCATAGTCCCGATTTTATAAGACAATGGGGCAGAGAACGCATTTGTGAAGAAGTTTGGAAGTCCAAAAAAGAAGTTACATTTGAGTCACTGAAAAATATTGTCTCTTCATTCCCCTAACAGCGCTTTTCATGCAACAGACATTTTTATTTTTGATAAAGTCCAACATCTGTTTTTTTCTTTCACGGGTTGTCTTTTTGGTGTTGCAGCCAAATCTCAATGCCAAGCTCAAGATCACTTAGATTTTCCCCTATGTTTTCTTTTAGACGTTTTAGAGGCTTAGATTTAGACAGTTAGGCATAAGATGTGCTTTGAGTTAATTTGGCGGAAAGGAATAAAATCTTTAGGGCTAGGTTATTGTTTTGTTTTGTTACATATGAAAAAACCAGAAATACTTGTTGAAATAACTACCGTTTCTTAATTGTGCTGAGTTTGCTAATTCATCAAAGATGAGTTGACTGTATTTGGATAGGCCTGTTTCTGCGTTCTCAATTCTGTTTGAGCAATTTGCCGAGTTTATACTGCTAAAATGTGAGAACCTGAATTTGGACTCATGTCCCCTTGTGCTGGAGGTATAGCTCTTAGCTAGTGCACTATGTGGTCTTTCTATTGCTGTTTGGCAGTAAATATTAAACTTTTTGGGGGGGGAAGATTCAATAAAAGGATAAAACTCCTTAGACAGGCAATTTCTACTTTCACTTTCTTCAACTTTCCTTTACCAGTCTTCTTCCCAACCCAATGTGGACTACAAAGTCAAGGGAAAATCTTTGGCTTACTTAGCTCCTCTTCCATGATTTATAATGATTCCTGCTTCTCATAACCAACAAAATGTATTTAAGTTTTATATTTGACCCAAAGTGTATTCCAAGTGAAAGTGTAGAGGAGTCATGACCGGCCATGTGCAGGCGTTGTTAGGAACGCGTTTCCTTATATCCGATCCTTACACGTGACCCTGTCCAGCTTCTAACTCTCCCCACTTGTGTTCCTCATCTCATGTCCACCACTCCTTGAGGCTTGAACTTAGCTCCATTTTCTCAGCAATATCCTGCTTTTTCTGGATTTGTGGCTCCCCTGTTTCCAGTTCTGTCTCACCTACACTGTCTCTGGATTCCTGGGGTAAAGCCTCCTTTGGCTTGGTGTGACCCTTGCACTCACCACCACAAACAATGTTTCCATCAGAATCTTGCATCGAAAAGGTATTGTCCAGCATGGCTCCAATATCTAGAACTGCCAACCACATACTATTTTCTTTTTTTTTTTTAATTTTTAAAATTTTTTTTATTTTCTTTTTTTAATGTTTATTTAGTTTTGAGAGAGAGAGAGACAGAGTGTGAGCAGGGGAGGAGCAGAGAGAGAGGGAGACACAGAACTAGAAGCAGGCTCCAGGCTCCATGGTGTCAGCACAGAGCCTGACGCGGGGCTCGACTCAAGAACTGTGAGATCATAACCTGAGCCTAAGTCGGAAACGTAGCCGACTGAGCCACTCAGGTGCTGCCACATAACTATTTTCCATCTTACAAACACCATAAACTTTATTCGTTTATGGTCTCTAACTCGGTATAATGTTAATTTTAGATGTCATCGGCCATATTCAAATCCTCCACATGGGTTACATACAGCAAGTCTGAAGATGTTTAAGGGAGAAAAAACCCCAAGACGTGATACCAATGAAAAGAAAGCCATCAATAGTGAAACATCAAAAGATACAATTGTTTCGGTCTAAAATTAAATAGTGAAAGAGCAAACAATCATATACCTGTCAATATCCCATTTCATAATTCCCACAGTCTACAGCAAAGGTCATTCATTTATAATGATGACTCTTGAGTGGTTAAAAAATAATCAATTATCTTCAGTATATTCTGATTAAGAAAGAATGAGAGGCACCTGGGTGGCTCAGTTGGTTAAGTGTCTGACTTCAGCTCAGGTCTTGATCTCACAGTTCATGGGTTTGAGCCCCGCATCAGGCTCTCTGCTGACAGTACAGAGCCTCTAGCCTGCTTCAGATTCTGTCTCCTCTCTCTCTCTGCCCCTCCCCTGCTCATGCTCTCTCTCTCTCTCTCTCAAAAATAAACATTAAAAAAAAATGAATGAAAACAAATAGCCTTTTTAGAAAGATGTTCACCAAAAGCATAAAAACAGTAAAACAAAAAAAAATTTTTAAAACACCTTATAACAGTAATCAAACTCTTTGAAAGGTTCATCTTGAGAAAAAAACAATAGTCTGAAAACAGATAAAGAAATGAGAAAGAGAAATGCATCCCCTGACACCTGGGAGCCGGCCTGACACTCAACAGCTCAGCCTTGGTTCTCTCCTGTCGAACATGAGCAATTTCACAAAACACTGACACTAGACAGGGCACGCTGTGTGGCCACGATGGATCAAGAGGAAAACAAGACGTCCCCACCGTCAGGAGCACACAGCAAAAGCATAAACACTGTTCAAACCACAAAAATGACCACGTGCCCCCGATTCTGCCCAATAGGAACGACTGCTTCTTCTTTACTAAATAAAGCCTTAGCCTCTCTCTCGTTTCCCTTTCTTCCAGAGAAGATTTGTGAAAGTACCCAGTCATACAATTATCTTCATTTCCTGACAGCACCCAATCCTGAGCAAAGCCCTGCCTCCTTAAACTCCCCCAAATCACCCAAGACAAGCTCAAATCCTACAATGAATCATTTCTAACATCCCCGTAGGAAGCACCACAAGGTTCCCCAATGGGGTGCATTTTCCGTCACTGCCAAGAAAGATAAAGGCGCTTTCTTTAACTTCAGGTATGTCCGTGGTAGTCATGGATGGAGGACGTTGACCCAGGCTAGCATGGCGTGCAGTTTAAGAGACTGCTGTCCCTTGAATCCTGGCTCACACAAGCTGTGTAAATTAAGTGAATTAATTTTTACTCTTTCAGCCTCAGTACCCTTATTTGTAAAAAATAAAAGGGGGGGAGGGGAATAAAAAATATATCTTTTACAAAGTTGGGTTGAGAATTAAATAATATACAAGTACCTGTTGCCTCATTTTAGCTGTTAGAATACCTGGGGTGCCTGGAGGGCTCAGTCAGTTAAGCATCTGACTGTTGATTTCAGCTCAGGTCATGATCTCATGGTCCATGGAACCGCGCTGACAAGTGTGGAGCCTGCTTGGGATTCTCTCTCTCCCTCCTCTCTGTCCCTACCCCCCGCCAAAAAAATGAATAAACATTAAAAAATCATTCCTCTAAAAAAAAAATTTACCCCCCATAACAAGTTCAGTCTGAGATCACCTAAGGGTTCACTCAGCGACTTGCTGAGTGACTTGATGTCAAAACGCTTCCCATCGTTCCATTCTGACTTCCTTTGCAAGATGGTGTGGCCACTCGCAGAGCCAGGCCCTCAACGTTTCTGTCCTCAAAACCAGGAAGCACGGAGGACAGCAGCCTCCTCTGCTCTGTTTGGGGAAAGGGGAAACCACTTGTCCAGAATGTCCAGCAGGTCGTCTGCCTTTGCCTTCTTCCTGAGAGACGGTACTATGCCAGCTAAGAGCAGAGACTACGGTCATACTGTCTGACATCAAGTCCTCACTCTGTCACTAACGGTGCAAGCTCCTTAGCTTCTCCTTGTCTTCATTTTCCACCTGTAATAATAGTAGAGGTGGAAATAATAGTATTCACACTGAAAGCTGGCAAGAGGGTTAGATTCCATGACATACGTAAAGACCTTAGAATAGTGTTAGACACACAGAAGGTGTATGTAATTGCTAACTTTTTTTTTAGGGAGGGGAAGCAAAAGCCAGAGAGGGGCAGAGAGACGAGGGGTAGAGGATCTGAAGTGGGTTCCGTGCTGACAGCAGTCAACCCGATGTGGGGATTGAACTCACGAACTGTGAGATCATGACCTGACCCAAAGTCAGACACTCCACTGACTGAGCCACCCAGGTGTCCCCGTGTTAATTCTTATGATACAGTGTCACATGACTATTCATGCTTACAAGGGAGGCTGTGGATGAAAGTATCTGGGTTTTTTTTGCCTCTATCTTAGGAGGCCCACTGTGCTAACAAAAAAAGAAACAGGAATGAAAAGCCTCTTGTCTAGGACACCGACAGTGCCTGCCACTATACATGGTGTTTTGAAGAGTCCTCAGCACAGAGTACATTCTCAATAAATAGTTTTGACTATTTGTAATAATATTCTGCCTTCATCAAATGGTACAATATAAGATCATTTAATAAATAGATCCACAAATCCAACATTAATTTGCTTTTCTTCCTTCCTTCCTTCCTTCCTTCCTTCCTTCCTTCCTTCCTTCCTTCCTTCCTTCCTGTCTTTCCTTCTCTCTCTCTTCCTTCCTTCCTTTCTTCCTTCCTACCTTCCTGCCTTCCTTTTATAATCTCTACACCCAATATGGGGCACCAACTCACAACCTCAAGACCAGGAGTCTCATGCTTTACCGACTGAACCAGCCAGCATGCTCCTTTCTTACATGGCCAGTCACACACTCCTACAGCACCTCCCAGACTTCACAGACTCAAGTGACTACAATTTTGTGGTGGGAAATGACACTGCACATAGAAGTATTTTGGGCAAGGACTAACTCCTAGTTTGCAGAGATGTATCCTAAACTTTATCCCTCCTGCTTAGGATAGCTATTAAGAAGAAAAGACAGGGCGCCTGGGTGACTCAGTTGGTTAAGCATCTGACTTTGGCTCAGGTCAGATCTCATGGTTCATGGGTTCGAGCCCTGCATCAGGCTCTGTGCTGACAGCTTGGAGCCTGGAGCCTGTTTCAGATTCTGTGTCTCCCTCTCTCTCTCTGCCCCTCCCCTACTCATGCTCTGTCTCTATCTCAAAAATAAATAAACTATAAAAAAATTTTTTTAAATGTTTTTATTTATTTCTAGGAGAGAGAGAGAGAGACAGCGTGAGCAGGGGAGGGTCAGAGAGAGAGGGAGTCGCAGGCTGAAACAGGCTCCAGGCTCTGAGCTGGCAGTCAGCACAGAGCCCGACGCGGGGCACGAACCCACGTACTGTGAGATCATGACCTAAGCGAAAGTCGGCCGCTTAACCGACTAAGCCACCCAGGCGCCCCTAAAAAAATTTTTTTTAAAAGAAGAAAAGACAACAAGTTTGGAGAAATTGGAACATTTATACACTATTGGTGGGGATGTAAAATTGGTATAGCCACTATGGAAAAAAGTATGGAGGTTCTCAAAAACACTAGAAATAAAACTATCATGTGCTCCTGCAATCCCACTTCTGGGTATGTATCCAAAAGAATTGAAATCAAGATCTTAGAGATATCTGCACACCCATACTCATAGCAGCATTATTCACCATAGTCGATATATGGAAACAACCCAGGTATTCATCAGTGGATGAATGGCTAAAGAAAGTGTGATATACACACAATGGAATTCAGCCTTAAAAAAGAAGTAAATCCTTCCCTTTCCCTGTGTTCATCTGTTTTGCTTCTTAAATTCTACATATGAGTGAAATCATATGCTATTTGTCTTTCTCTAACTTATTTAGCTTAGCACAATACACTCTAGCTCCATCCATGTTGTTGCAAATGGCAAGATTTTATTCTTTTGGATTGCTGAATAATATTCAATTGTACATATATACCACATCTTTATCCATTCATCAATGAATGGACATTGGGCTCTTTCCATAATTTGGCTATTGTTGATAGCACTGCTATAAATGTTGGGGCACACATGCCCCCTCAAATCAGCATTTTTGTAACCTTGGGATAAATACTGAGTAGCGCAATTGCTGGTTCATAGAGTAGCTCTATTTTTAATTTTTTGAAGAACCTCCATATTGTTTTCCCAGAGTGGCTGCACCAGTTTGCATTCCCACCAGTAGTGGAAAAGTGATCCCCTTTCTCTGCCTCCTCGCCAACATCTGTTGTCACCTGAGTTATTAATTATAGCCATTCTGACAGGTGTGAGGTGGCATCTCATTGTGGCTTTGATTTGTATTTCTCTAATGATGAGCGAAGTTGAGCATCTTTTCTTGTGTCTGTTTGCCATCTTAATGTCTTCTTTGGAAAAATGTCTATTCATGTCTTCTGCCCATTTCTTCACTGGGTTATTTATTTATTTATTTATTTATTTATTTATGGATGTTGAGTTTGGTAACTTCTGTGTTGATTTTGGACATTAACCCTTTATCAGATATGTCATTTGCAAATATCTTCTCCCATTCTTTCAGTTGTCTTTTAGTTTTGCTGATTGTTTCCTTCGCTGCACAGAAGCTTTTAATCTTGATGAGGTCCCGATAGTTCATGTTTGCTTTTGTTTCCCTTGCCTCTGGAGACATGTTGAGTAAGAAGTTGCTGTGGCCGAGGTCAAAGAGGTTGTTGCCTATTTTCTCCCATAGGATTTTGATGGTTTCATCCATTTTGAATTTATTTTTGTGTGTGGTGTATGAAAGTGATCCAGGTTCTTTCTTCTGCTTCTCACTGTCCAGTTTTCACAACACCATTTGCTGAAAAGACAGTCTCTTTTCCATTAAATTTTTTTTCTGCTTTATCAAGGATTAGTTGGCCATGTTTGTGGGTTCCTTTCTGGGTGCTCTATTCTGTTCCATTGATCTGAGTGTCTGTTCTTGTGCCAGTAGCATACTGTCTTGATGATTAAAGCTTTGTAATACAGCTTACAGTCAGGAATTGTGATGCCCCCGCCTTTGCTTTTCTTTTTCAACATTACTTTGGCTATTCATAGTCTTTTCTGATCCCATACAAATGTTAGAATTATTTGTTCCAACTCTGTGAAGAATGCTGGTGATATTTTGATAGGGATTACATTAAATGTGTAGATTGCTGTGGGTAGTATCGACATCTTAACAATATTTGTTTTTCTAATCCATGAGCATGGAATGTTTTTCCATTTATTGTGCCTTTTTCCATTTCTTTCATAAAAATTCTATAGTTTTCAGTGTACAGATATTTTACTTCTTTGATTAGGTTTATTCCTAGATCTCTTATGGTTTTTGATGCAATTTTAAATGGGATTGATTCCTTGATTTTTCTTTCTGCTGCTTCATTATTGGTGTATAGAAATGCAACCAATTTCTGTACATTCATTTTATATCCTGCAACTTTGTTGAATTCATGTCTCAGTTCTAGCAGGGTATTTTTGGTGTAGTCTTTTGGGTTTTCCATGTAGAGTATCATGTTGTCTGTGAAGACTGAAAGTTTGATTTCTTCCCTGATGGTTTGGATGCCTTTTATTTCTTTGTGTTGTCTTACTGCTGAAGCTAGGACTTCCAGAACTATGTTGAAAAACAGTGGTGAGAGTGGATGTCCTTGTCATGTCTCTTACCTTAGGGAGAAAGCTCTCAACTTTTCCCCATTGAGGATGATATTAGCGGTGGGTCTTTCATATATAGCCTTAATGATGTTGAGCTATGTTCATCCTATCCCTATTGTCTTGAGGGTTTTTATTTTTACCAAGAAAGGATTCTGTATTTTGTCAAATGCTTTTTCTGCGTCTATTGAGAGGATCATGTGGTCCTTATCCTTTCTTTCATTAATGTAGTGCATCACGTTGATTGACTTGCAGATATTGAACCAGCCCTGCAGCCCAGGAATAAATCCCACTTGATCATGGTTAATAATGTTTGTTGGATTTGATTTGCTAGTATCTTGTTGAGAATTTCTGCATCCTTGTTCAACAGGGAAAATTTGTCTGTAATTCTCCTTTTTAGTGGGGTCTCTGTCTGGTTTTGGAATCAAGGTAATACTAGCCTCATAGAAAGAGTNAGAGAGAGAGAGGGAGACACAGACTCTGAAATAGGCTCCAGGCTCTGAGTTGGCAGTCAGCACAGAGCCCGACGCGGGTCTCGAACCCACGAACCGCGAGATCATGACCTAAGCGAAAGTCGGACGCTCAACTGACTAAGCCACCCAGGCGCCCCATTTTTTATTTTTTATTTTTTGAAAATAAAACAAGAGAAAAACAGAGAGGAAAGCAATCCGTAAGAGACTCTTAAATACAGAGAACAAACTGAAGGTTGCTGAATGGGAGGTGGGGGCAGGATGGGCTAAATGAGTGACGGGCATTAAGGAGGGCAGTTGTTGGGATGAGCACTGGGTGTTATATGTAAGTGATGAATCACTAAATACTACTACTGAAACCAAGCCAAAACAAAACAAAACAAATTTTTTTGGATGAAGGCAGTATGCCTAAACACATAAGCAAGAAGATACTTAATAATTTTATGAAATTGTGATCAACTTTACCATTGTGTTTACACTTAAAAGATGTTTATACCCATTCTCCAAGTTTCTAAATCAAGGGTGCTAATTTGACAATTAAGTTTGGTTAGTCTAAATTGTCAGCTAACACTCTAGGATGTGTTGGTACAAAATGGTGTTTCAAAGTAGTTGGATAATTGGGGTACCTGGGTGGCTCAGTCTGTTAAACCTCCGACTTCTGCTCAGGTCATGATTTCACAGCTTGTGGGTTTGAGCCCCGGGTTGGGCTCTGCGCTGACAGCTCAGAGCCTGGAGCCTGCTTCAGATTCTGTGTCTCCCTCTCTCTCTCTCTCTCTTTGCCCCTTTCTTGTTCATGTTCTGTTTCTCTCTCAAGAATAAATAAACATTTAAAAAAAAGTAGTAAGATAATTAATGAAATTCTATAAATTTCTAAATCTGCAATCCATGCTATACTATAGAGAAACAGCCTTAATGATATATATATATTATATATATATATGATATATCATATATGTAGTGTATACTCTTACAAAATATATATAGTGTGTGTATATGTATAGTGTATAATTATATATATATAGTCAAATGGAAGGAATGTGCAAAGTTCTCTTCTTAATTCACTTAACTTTAATATAATTTTATATTTCAATATGTTATGCTTAAATACAGTTATTACAAAAATTTTTTAAAAAGGTCAGTCCTGCCACTTGTGACCACATTGATGAGCCTAGAAGCCATTATACTATGTCACTTACTCCAATAGCAGAAGGACAAATACTGCATGATGTGACTCATCTGAGGCATCTAAAAGAGTCAAACTCATAGAGCAAAGAATACAATAGTGATTTCCAGAGGCAACACAGTAAAAGAAATGGAGAATTGTCATTCAATGGGAGTAAAGTTTTTGTTATATTATATAAATAAATTCTGAAGATCTGCTTTACAAGGAATACAGTATAGCTAACTTTACAGTACTGTGCACTTCAAAATTTGTTAAGAGAGTAGATCTATGTTAAATGTGCTTGCCACACACACACACACACACACACAGGACCTTGGGAGGTGTGAGGTACATCTATTGATTGTGGTAATGGCATCATGTGTGTCTGCATATGCCCAAACTCAACAAATTGTACACATTAAATATGTGCAGTTTTTTGTATATCAGCTATACCTCAATAAAGATGTTAAAACTTTTTCAATAAAAATTAAAAGTAATAACCTATGGTGGAAAGAACATATGGCCACCTATTAGTCTAGATTCCAGTTCTATCTAAAACACAAACGAATTATGTTTTTAGGTAAATTACTCATTCTTTCTGCTTCTTTATTTGTAAAATAATGGGATTGGAGCAGATTAACAAAAAATATGTATTATTATCTAAAGTTCTATTTTTTTGAGTAGTTTGCATTCAGATATGTAAGAGTTAGAAAAGGCAAGAAACTCTCAGCAAAACTGTATGCATCCTGATTACTTACCAGACAGTTTATTTTACAGTAACTGGACCTGCATTATTTAAGCAGTAAAAAATATATATACATTAGAAATATCTGGGCTAGGTTAACACTTAAAATCAAACCCTTGGATCTTGAGTCATTATAAATTATATAAGATCAGAATCTAAGTTCATATTCATTGAACAAAACATTTGGAAGGGTACAGTGTCCTCTCAACAGGTGGAAAACTGGGCTAATCTCTGATTAATGACATAGACAAGCATTATAAATCTATGACATCCCAGCGCTTACATTCTTGGTAAAAATTGCCTTTAGATACCCACAAGATCAAAACTTTCTGCCTCAATCAACATGTCAGAGGGAATTACATCCAGCCATTAATCATTTCCTTAGGTCTTAAAGACTTCTCTAAAGTACAATGGCAGAAAATACAAAGGAGTCCTTGCTAATTTCTGACAAAGCCACATAAAGTTATTGAGGCGGAGTTAGGCAGGAAGGACAGATCTGATACAGCTACAACAGCTATATCTTAACTGCAGTGATTGATCAGGGGCACTAGGGGGTGTTTAGCAAAGAATGGGCATGATAGGGTTGAGGGCATGGAGCGAAGCATCAGGTAAGAACCAGAGGAAAAATGACAGGAGGCAGGCTGTAACAAACTTAAGCAACTTTGTAATTGTGCTGAGCACATCTCCTGTTGCCATGTTGAGACCTGATGCCAAAAATAACATCTTCTAAAGGGTTCTTGTTTTATTGTTCTGTTGAGAAGCTGGAGTCCATTCATTAGCAGTTCTTGTTCTTCTCTTTCACTCTCAACCAGAAATTACAGCCCTTGAGAAATTAATGGCCTCTGGTTCCACATCTACCTCCAATTAGTACCGAGACAATAGGTGAAAAATACGTTTGGAATTGTGCAAACCTCCAGGGACAGGTTAATGTCCTCATTAAACCTGAGACTTCAGAAGAGTTCTGAGCTGTGAAACTGTACCCTCTGTTGAATTATCAACAAAACCAAGGCCCCTGGCCTTTCGGGTTACTGCCTGGCCCAAGAAGCTGGATAAATTAGGAAGGTTAAAAAGAAGAAAAAGTAACTCTGACAAGTTACCTTAAACAAGAAAGCTTTGCAGTCTCAGAAGTGTAACAAACTGAGCTCAATTAAGAGCAGTTTAAAAAAATCAGGGCTCCTGGGTGACTCAGTCGGTTGAGTGTCTGACTTCGGCTCAGGCCATGATCTTGCGGTTTATGGGTTCGAGCCCCACCTCAGGCTCTGTGCTGACAGCTCAGAGCCTGGAGTCTGCTTGAATTCCATGTCTCCCTCTCTCTCTGCTCCTCCCCCATTTGCGCTCTGTGTCTGTCTCTCAAAAATGAATAAACATTAAAAAACAATTTTAAATCAAACTACAGATTTCCCAGAACATTTTATTCTAAAAGTCTTCAAGATAAGCTTTTTAAAAAGATACCTTTAGACTTTAAAAAAAAATTGTGAAAACAGAACAGAGTTCCCATATACCCTTTACCCAACTCATGCGTATGTTAATATCTTACAGAGCCATCAGATATTTATCAAAAGAAATGATGGTACATGCTAATATTTGTCTAATACTATTAACTAAATTCAAAGCTTATTTGAATTTCACCATTGTTTCTCTCCCTAAGGATCCAATCCAGGATTGCTCATTGGATTTAGTTTTGTCCTTTCTCCTTAGATTCCTCCAACCTGCAACAATTCCTCAGTTCTTTTTTGAAGGGTGCCCATCAGTTATTCTGTAAAATGTGCCTCAAGGGCCGGATTCTCTGGTGATTTCTCACCACGAGATTGAGGCTCTGCATGGTTATTAGGATGCCACAGAGGTAATGTGCTTCTCCGTGCATCTTATCAAGGGGCACTTGATGCTGATGTGTATTACTGGTGATATTAATGTTCATCTCTCATCTAGCGTCATGGCAGACTTTTTATCATCATTTTTATAGGTGAAGAAAGAGAGCTTTAGTGAGGAAAACCAGGTTATATTGCACAACTTAAATGCAGAGTCCGATTCCAAAGTTCATGGACTTTCCAAAATTCACCATGCTGTTCCTCTTTAGTGAAAACTATATTGAAAACTCTCTTTTTAAAAAAAAAATTTCCTCTAAGATCCCTAGGTGAGTAAAACTGACCAAAACTGTTGCCCATTATATGTTACTATGTGCTTTCACAGCTCTAGAAAAAGTGAAACTATGATTCAAATGAAAACGTTCAGAAATTAAAATTTGTGGTCTCTCAGTGAAAGGGGGTATTAAACATTAGCATTTGTCCTTTCTTCTGAGCCAGATTTATGTTTTCTGATGATCTAAGGCCAACATAATTTTGTATGTTGGGCAAGAAAAAACAACAAAAATGATTCTGTGAATGTGGATATTATTTCATCACAGAGATTTGGACATAGGCTGAGAAACAAAATTAAGCAGTTTTGAAGGAAATTTTCTTCAGGAAATCAGTAACAATAATCTTATAACCATGATTATGTTTAGTCTCCAAACTGGAAAAACAAGAATATATTTTCCTTACTTTACCTCATTCCCATGTCTTCCCCCATCAATTATTTACCTGAAATAATCATTGTACCTACTCTTAGAAATGTATCACATAGGGGGCACCTGGGTGGCTCAGTCAATTAAGCTGCTGATTCTCAGAGTCACTATGGCAACAGTATAGAGGTTTTTCAAAAAATTAAAAGTAAAACGACCCTGTGATCCAGCAATTCCACATCTGGGCATTTATCTGAAGGAAATGAAAACATTAATTTGAAAAGATATCTGCACCCCCATGCTTACTACAGTATGCTTTACAATAGCCAAGACATGGAAAGAACCTAAGCATCCATCAAGGGATAAATGGGTAAATAAAAAATGTATATATACACATATAGAGAGATACACACACATGATAGAATACTCTTCAACTATGAAACAGAAGGAATTCATTTTTGCCTAGTGAAATACAACAGAGAAAGACAGATACTGTATAATCTTACTTATATGTGGAATCTGAAAGAAAGAGAGAGAGAGAGATCAGATATAGAAAAGATATAGAAAGATCTAGAAAAAGATATCAGATTTGTGGTTGCCAGAGGTTAGTGGTGGAGTCAGAGGGGGTTGGATGAAGGTGGTCAAAAGATACCGGTCAAATTCCAGTAATAAGAAAAAGTATGTGGGATATAATGTACATCATGATGACTACAGTTAATACTGCTGTATGGTATATGTGAAAGTTGTTAAAAGAGTAAATTCTAAGTTTCCCAAAGGAAAAAAAAATTAAAAAATTTTTAATTTAAAATTAATTTTCTTTTTCTTTGTATCTATAGGAGTTACTGGATGTTAATTGAACTTTTTGTGGTAATCATTTCACAATATATGTAAGTCAAATCATTATGCTGTACTCTTTAAGTTTATATAGTCAATTATATCTCAGTGAAACTAGAAAGAAAAAAATACAATAGGGTTTGCAATAAAGCAATAATGTTATTTGAGGACATGACTACTGGGTTGAGTGGAAAGGATAAGATCAGAGAAAATGGCCAAAGAATTGTGAGTATAGTCCGTTTGAGATCATCACGGGTAAAGGTTCCTACCCAATGGGAGACTTCCCTTGGGGGATAATCCAACCACCTCACCCCAATCCTCCTGTGGTAGACTGTTGTATCTCAAAATCCATTCTTCCTTTCTTCCTAACATTTGCCCACTTTGGTAAAGGCTCCATTCTCTGTTTTTTTTTTTTAATTTTTTAATGTTTATTTTACTTTTTGTGAGAGACGGAGACAGAGCATGAGCAGGGGAGGGGCAGAGAGAGAGGGAGACACAGAATCAGAAGCAGGCTCCAGACTCTGAGCTGTCAGCACAGAGCCCAATGTGAACTCATGAACCGTGATCTCATGACCTGAGCTGAAGTCGGACGCTCAACCAACTGAGCCACCCAGGCACCCCTGGTTTTCTTAATCCTTAAGTGTGGCCATATGATTGAGTTCTTGACCTTATCTGACTGGAAGAATGGATACAGTTTTGACCTTGCCTTCCTGAAAGGAAATTACTTGTCCTATACTTCTTTATTTCCCTTTCCTCCGGGCTGGACCACGAACGTGGCAATGACCCAGCTTTGACCATGAAGACAAGAACAATGCAGCCTTTCTCATCATGGATCCCAGAGAATTCACTAAAAAAATTATTCAAAGGAGGATGTTCTTAATTCTCTCAAGCATGACTACTTTGTGTGCCTATGAAGTAAGTTCATTAATCACACAAGATGAATATATTGGGCATTTATTCTCTCCCAGAACAGGTGGAGAGGAGATGGTGGAGTTCTGAGGTGGAGGGAATCTTTCTCTTCAACTTACTCATGAAGCAGGGCTACCCAGCCAATTCAGACCTGCCAGACTGGTACTCTTAAAGAGAAATAAAACTCCTATCTTAATTAGTCCCTGTATTTATGTGCATCTTCATTTTCTCCGTGTAGAATTTATTCTCACTACTAGATATCCCTTTAAAAAAAAAAAAAAAAGGAAGAATCTCACTGCATTTTAGTGTATTGGGCCGGGATAGACTGATTCAACATTAGTTTATAAGGGGTTTGGTTACTTAGGTGTTTTTACGCTTAATTAATAACTGATGGGATTAAAACATTTTTTCTTTATTTACTTATTTTGAAAGAGAGAGAGAGAAAGAGAGCACGTGGGGGAGGGGCGAATCTTGAGCAGGCTCCATGCCATCAGCGCTGAGACTGATGGGGAGCTCGAACCCATGAACTGTTAGATCATGACCTGAACCAAGATCAGGAGTCAGTTGCTTAACCGAGGCTGCCAGGAGCCCTGTGATGGGTTTTGAGTGATGGCTGGGTATGGGTTCTGAATCTAACCTGTCCTCTGATAAATTATAGCAAGATAGAGTGAGTAAATTATTTATTTCTCTTACCCAACTCCTTCTTTGTCATCACTTCCATTTTTGCCTCTAGCGATAGACCATGATGACGTAATTAGTTATGACATCACGAGAACTGGGTACGTTTATACAGAGGATGGGCCAGAGAAAGATGAGAGGGATAGAGAGAAGCCACATGGAACACACGAGGATAAGATGGAAGGTGCGGAGAAGGAACGATTATGAGAAAAGAGAGAAGAGAGAAGGAGTAAAAAGAAAAAAACAGAGAAGCAAAGCAGAGTAAGTCTCAGGAAACAAGGCAAAGAACTGTGAGAAGCTAGAAAAACTTCCAGCCTAATAGCCATAGTCAACGTGCGGATCTATGATGTAGCAACAAAGAACATCAAAGTCTCAGTGGCTTAGAAGCATTCAAACAAATGCATTTCTTGGGGGCACTTGGGTGGCTCAGTTGGTTAAGCGTCAGCTCTCGATCTCGGCTCAGGTCATGATCTCCCAGTTTGTGGGTTCAAGCCCTGCGTCAGACTCTATGCTGACAGCCTGCGTGGGGTTCTCTCTCTTCCTCTCTCTCTGCTCCTCATCCACTCATTCTCTCTCTCACTTTCTCTCTCTCTCTCAATAATAAAAAATAAATAATTGAAAAATGTATTTCTTCCTCATACTACATACCCAACAAGGATCCAGGGTGGGAGTAGTACAAAGCCCTACTTCATGTAGTTATTCAAGGACTAAGGTGGATGGATGTTCTATTATCAGTTGGTGTCAACATCTCAACAGCAGGCCTCAGATTTTGCTACAGCTAGGTAAGCGAGCACCAAAGGGTGTCACCAGAAATGCAATGATCTTTTCTTTGGTAAATACCTAGGAATGGAATGGCTGAGTCGTATGTATACACAATTTTAAGGGCCCGCCCAACTTTTTAAGATATTACCAGATGTTTGGCAAGATGGTTATTATTTTACATCCTCAGCAAAAATACATGAGAGTTTCAGTTCCTCTACAGTCTTGCCAATATCAGTATATTCAAACATTTAAATTACACATTCTAAAAGATACATGGTGACATCTCATTAACGTTTTAATTTGCATTTCACTATGGGCTAGTGGTGTAGGACTTCTTCTCATCTGTTTCTCTGCTATCTGTGTAACTTCTTTGGTGGAACGTCCAGATCAGGTCTTCTGCTATTTTTCAAAAATTGCTTTTTNAGTACGGAGCTCCTTACTTCTCCGCCATCTTGCCCCCTCCCCTCCTTTTTTTTTTTACTCTTGAGCTCTGAGAGTTCTTTATATATCTGGATAGAAGTCCTTTATCAGAGATGTAATTTACAAATATTTCCCCTTAGTCTACACCTTATTTTTCACTTTCTTCATAGTGTCATTTGAAGACCAAATACTCACTGACATGCTTCTTTGATGCCACTGAAATGTGGAGAATGTAATTTGGATTACTTCTGTGGTGACGCTGAGATTTTTCTTAACTCTATGCTCCCCCTCTTCCAGGTGGGGATTGATGCTGTAATTGATCATGCTTGGACACCTAAAGCTACTTTATTATTGGAGTGACCTCATGACATGAAGGAAACTAAGAAAGCTGGCACGGATCTCCTTGCTCGGGTCCGGCAAATGGGCTTCATGATAGGGTGGAGATTAGAATTATTCAGAATAAAGAGAACAGTAAGAATTAAGAAGGTGGAAAAATCTTAGGACAAATAAATTGGATGGAACCATTCTGATAGTTGATTAAAAATAACATGAAATACTCGGCACTCAGATCTTTTTAAAAATGTTTATTTGTTTTGAGAGAGAGAGAGAAAGAGAGAGAGGGCACACATGCATGCAGAAGCAGGGAAGGGGCAGAGAGAGGAAGAGAGACTCCTAAACAGGGTCTGCACTATCAGCCCAGGGCTCACCATGGAGGTCTATCTCACAACGTGAGATTGACTTGAGCTGAAATCAAGAGTCAGACACTTAACTGACTGAGCCACCCAGGCGCCCCAGATCTTTTTTTTCTAATACCATTCTTTAACAAAATGTACCAGGGTTCCTCACGGAAAGGGATGGTTCTAGGACTAGAGCCGGACGTATACAAGATAAGCATCTTATACTGCCAGGACGTAAGAAAATGCTCAAGCACAATGATAGGCATATGTCAAGGGGACACAGAGGTCAACTGAGGAGCTCCCAATGTCTGGCTAGGATGACTTGACTAACAAAATAATGTTACATCAACCTATATCCCAACCTATATCCCAACAAATATCCATGACTGTATGCTGATACAAATAAACGATAATTGATTTGATGTAGAAGAATAGAAAATTTTCCAATGGAGAGGAATTTCAAATCATTTATGTAGACACTTCACCTTCAAGGAGATGGAATATAACTCCCTAAATGTGGGCCAGATATAGTGACTTATTTCCAAAGAGCACCAGTATATGAAGGGAGGAAAAAAGAATAAATTGACTGTGAATTGACTGGGCACTACCTCAGCAAGGTCTTCAAGGTCAATATCAATAGTGATGTCTTATTGATGGTAGGTACTCTTGATATTATGTGATGAGAGTGGCACTTTGCTTTTGTTGTTTTCCTCCCCACAAACTCACAAACCTAGTCTAATCATGAGAAAAATATCAATCGAACTCCAACTGAAGAATATTCTACAAAATACCTAACCTGATCAATTCTCCTGAAAACTGTCAAGGTCATCAAAACCAAGGAAAGTCTGAGAAACTGCCATAGCCAAGGATCCTGAATGGGATCCTGGAACAGATAAAGGGCATTAGGCAAAATTAAAGAAATTTGAATAAAGTATAGGGTTTTGTTAATAATAATGAATGGATCAACATCAATCTATTATTGATGACAAATGTACACTATTGACGTTAGATATTAGCAATTGGGGAACTGGATGTGGGGTATATGGGAACTGTCTGTATTATCTTCGTAATTTTTCTGTATATCTGTAACTATTCAAAACCAAAAAGGGTATTTTAAAAGTTATTTTAATTAAGGGCCGCCTCAAGGGGCTCGGTTAAGCATCCTGTACCAGGATTCTCACAACAGAGTCGTGACACCAAAGCTTTTCTTTCAGGAAGCAACTTTATTCCTGCTGGCACCGCCCAGTTGGGTTTGTATCCAAGGAACTGAGCCCTAGATGCCATGTGGCGTGGTTTTTTATATTTTTTTACTTCTTTGTCTCCCACAAATGGTAACACGCAAACATGGAGTCTGATTAAGTGGTCTCATGTTGCAAGGTCATGAGGGATGCTGTCACTTATGTCTATAGTCAGATTGCCTTGAGGTTTCTTTTCTTTCCTTAAAGAGGGGACCCTACTACAATATGACTTCGGCTTAGGTCATAATCTTATGGTGCATGAGTTTGAGCCCCGCATCAACTGTGTGCTGACAGCTCAGAGCCTGGAGCCTGCTTCAGATTCTGTGTCTCCCTCTCTCTCTTCCCCTCCCCTGTTCACACTCAGTCTTTCTCTCTCCTCTCAAAAATAAATAAACATTAAAAATTTTTTAAATTAAAAAAATTTTAAAAGTATGTTTTGACGAACAGAAATTTAAAATTTTAATATAGTTCTATCATTCAATATTGTTTTTTATGGTAAGTGATTTTTGTGTCTTTTAAAAACAACTTTCTGTATGCCAAGTTTATGAAGTTACCATCTAATCTTTTGTCTAAGAGCATGGCTGGTATACTTTTACATTAAGGTCTATCAGATAGCAGAATTTAGGCATAAGGATTCTTTTTTAACATAATATACATTTTATTTTTTAATGTAGATAAAATTGACATCATTATAACATCATTTTAGTTTCATGTGTGCAGTATAATGATTTAATATTTGTACAAATTGCTAAAAGATCACCACAATAAGTCTCCTTAACATTCATCACTACACAGTTACAAATTCTGTTTTTTTATGATGAAAATTTTTAAGGTCTACTCTCTTGGCAACTTTCAAATGTAAAATGCAGTGTTATTAACTATAGTCACCATGCTATACATTACATCCCCAGGGCTTCTTTATTTATGGCTGGAAATTTGTACTTTTTAACTCTCCCCATTTCACCCCCATGCACACACCAACTCCCCCTTCCCAAACAACCACCAATCTCTTCTCTGTATTCATGAAATTAGGTTTGTTTTTTTTTTGTAATATTGACTTTTTAAAAATCTTATTTTTGTTTTAATTAAAAAAAATTTTTAAATGTTTATTTAATTTTGAGAGAGCGAGAGCAAGCAGGGAGGGGCAGAGAGAGAGGGAGACACAGATCCAAAGCAGGCTCCAGGCTCTGGGCTATCAGCACAGAGCCAAAACGGGGCTCGAACCCACGCACCACAAGATAATGACCTAAGTCACAGTTAGACGCCTAACAGACTGAGCCACCCAGGCGCACCCTCCCTTTTTAGATTCCACACATAAGTAAGATCATTCAGTGTTTATCCTTCTCCATCTGACTTATGCCACTTAGCATCATGCCCTCAAGGTCCATCCATGTTGTCAGAAATAGCAAGATTTCCTTCTTTTTTATTGCTGAGTAATATTCCATTGTATATATGCATACCACTTTTTCTTCATTCATTCATCCATGGACAGATCCTTTTTTTCCATAGGGATAACCAAAAGACCATACACTGAGAAGTTCACCCTTACTGCATGGCAGTGGCACTTTTCTCGTAAATCAGATAAGTGTGGGAGTTTTTTTTCTGGATTGTATAATCTATCTATTGGTTTCAATATCTGGACAGAGGTGAATACTATACTGACTAGATTACTGTGATTTTATAATAGGTCTGGTATCTAACAGTGTAAGTGCCCTCGTATGCCCTTATGCCCTGAGATCACCTTGTCTGTTTTTCACCATTCACAGTTACATACATGTTTTGGAGTAACTTTGTTAATTACACACACACACACACACACACACACACACACAACTTTGCTGGAATTTTCCCTGAGAATATTTTGAAATCATAAATGAATTTGTGGGAAGTCAATATTTTTAACATATTTTGAGTATTGATTTTTAATATACCGCGTAATCCATAAACAATGTGTATCCTTCTATTTCTAGTGCCTATTTGTCTTCTGCTAAGAAATCGGTTTCAGTCTTAGTTTTGCTCCTTTAAGAAAATATGTATTATTGGGGCGCCTGGGTGGCTTAGTCGGTTGAGCGTCCGACTTTCGCTTAGGTCATGATCTCGCGGTTCGTGGGTTCGAGCCCCGCGTCGGGCTCTGTGCTGACTGCCAGCTCAGAGCCTGGAGCCTATTTCGGAGTCTGTGTCTCCCTCTCTCTCTGACCCACCCCTGCTCACGCTCTCTCTCTCTCCTAGAAATAAATAAAAATATTAAAAAAAGAAAATATGTATTATTTTCTTGGGAGGCCTGGGTGCCTCAGTCAGTTACGTGTCCGACTTCGCTCAGGTTATGATCTCACAGTTCTTGGGTTCAAGCCCCGCATCAGGCTCTGTGCTGAACGCTCTTGCTCAGAGCTTGGAGCCTGCTTCGGATTCTGTGTCTCCTTCTCTCTCTGCCCCTCCCCTGCTCATGCTCTGTCTCACTCTGTCTCTCAAAAATAAATTAAAAATGTAAAGAAAGAAAAGAAAAGAAAATGTGCATTATTTTCTTTTAGATGTTTTTAAGATTTTTTTGCTTTTTTCTTCATTTTTATTTCTTTTGAGAGAGAGAGAGAGAGAGAGGCGAGTGGGAGAGAAGGGACAGAAAGAAAGAGAGAGAGAGGAGAAAATCCTAAACAGGCTCACACTCAATGCCAAGCCTGATGTGGGGCTCAATCCCACAACCCTGGGATCATGACCTGAGCCAAAATCAAGAGTGAGATGCTCAACTGACTGAGCCACCCAGGTCCCCCTCCTTTTTTTAAACATTTTGTTTTTAAGTAATCTCTACACCCAACATGAGGTTCACATTCATAATCCGCAGATCAAGAGTCTCAGACTCTACTCCAGCCAGGTACCCCTTTTGCTTCAATTTTCATCAATTAAGTTATAGCTAAGGGAAGTTTTATTTTTGTTTATCCTGCTTGGGAATTTTAAAACTTCTTGAGTTTATCCATAAGCTAGTTTACTTCACAATCTGGAGGAAATTCTTCACCATTTTGTTTACAAAAATTGCTTTTCCCTGACTTTCTCTCTTTTTTACCTCTAGAACTCCAAAGTAAGGTAAGATAGCCCTTTTCACTACGCCTTGTGTGCCTCTCAAGCTTCTTTCCACGCTTGCTTCTTTTCTTCTCTCTCTGTCCTTTATGTTGTTTTGGCCTGGTCTTTTACTGCGTCTAATTTCTTCCTAAAACCAGGCTTTGAGTCCCACATTTGAAGTCCTGTGTTCTAGTACTCGAATTTCTGTCTCTCCAGGGAAATGTTTTCTATTTTCCCCTCTTTTCTTTGATTCATGTAACTAGATCATGCCGATTTTAGGTCTTTATCTGTTAACTCCAATACTCTGATCACCTGCATTTATTGGACTTTTAATTTTGGTTTTCAGTCATTTCAGCCATAATCAAAACTAGGAAGTCTCCATATATTTTTCCTCTGATAGGCAAAATAGAGTAGGGCTAGATAGGGCACCCTGAAGTGGCTCAGTTGGTTAAGCAGCAACTCTTGATTTTGGCTCAGGTCATGATCCTGCAGTTCGTGAGTTCGATCCCCATATGTGGCTCTGCACTGACAATGTGGAGCCTGCTTGGGATTCTCTCTCTCTGCCCCTCCCCTGCTCACACACACTCTCGCTCTCAAAATAAATGAAAACTTTAAAAAGATGTAGTGGAGTTAGATCACTTCAATCCTAACAAGATGCTGAGTTGAGTGTAGGTTTCATTTTTGCTGAGGAACAGCCTACCTCTACTTGCCCTGTTCCTGAGATAGTCCTCCAGGGGTTTCTACGTTGGTATGCTCTCTAAAACCCTCTTTAGTGAGCTCTAAAATCAAATCTTTGTCTCTTAAAACATCACTAGGCTACAAAAAGTCTGTTCTATTTTTCAGAAGTCTTTGGCTTATAGTATTTTGCCCTGGCAAGGTTAAGAATTTGCCTAATATTTAAAAAAATTTTTTAATGTTTATTTATTTTTGAGAGAGTGAGAGAGACAGACAGATCATGAGCAAGGGAGGGGCAGAGAAAGAGAGGATGCTTAGAATCTGAAGCAGGCTCCAGGCTCTGAGCTGTCAGCACCGAGCCTGATGTGAGGCTTGAATTCACAAGTCTTGAGATCATGACTTGAGCTGACATCAGAGGCTTAACCTACTGAGCCACCCATGTGCCCCAAATTTGCCAAATGTTTTAAGAGGAAACTGGCTATGGAGATAGACACTATTATACTCACTTTATAGATGGAGATATTAAGGCACAGAGAGGTTAGATTATTGGAACAGTCACACATGTTACTTAATGGCTGAACCGGGATTCCAATTTAGAGCACTTGGCTCAAGATATCCTCTTCCATTCTTAACCCATTTAAAATAACAAATATTAATATATTGTTATAAGTGATTCCTTCAATGTGCTAACACCAATATCCTTTTTTTTCCTCAAATTTATTACAGTTGGATTATCTTTACCTTCAACTTGCATTTTTTTGAATTAACAATATAATAGGGACATCCATCCTGGCCAATATTCTTCTGAAAGTGTAGAGAGATGAGTCAGATATAATACTTAAAGTATGCTCTTTCCTTCCAAGGAGAGATGGAGGCAGTTATCACTTTAGCTGGCCCTTTATCTCTTTTTTTTTAAGAATGAGATTGTAACTTTGTTTGGTTTGTTTTATATTGTTTTCTTTGGTAGGGGAGAAAAAAAAAGAACCATAGTTATCCCTGAGCTTTTTCCTAACCTAAACATCCCTAAATCCCTCAGAAAGTATCGCATATTCAAGTGATCTTCATTATTCACAAATTCCGTATTTCCAAATTCACTTATTTGCTACAACGTACTTGCAAACTTAAAATCAATACTTGTGACACTTTCATGGTCATTCGTGGACATGCACAGAGTAACAAAAACTGGAGTCGCCTAAGCCACACGTTCCCAGCTGAGGGCTAGCAAGCCGATGCTCTCCTTTCTTGATTCCACTCCCATAAAAAGAAACAAATGTGCTTTTTGTGGTTTATTTAGTACAAGGGGTATTTTGTGTGCATTTTTTGTGCTTCTTTGCTGGTGAGGTCACTGTCTAAAACGCACTCAAGTGCAGTGGTTATGTGCTGTCCCTCAGTGTCTGGTGGGGTGTGAAGGCTGTGATATGCCTACTGGAGAAAATACATGAGTTCGATAAACTTCCTTCAGGCGCGAGCTGTAGTGCTGTTGGCTGTTAATGAATCTTAAAATGTTGATGAACCAAGTCTAGATACTTCATTCAGTGTCTTTAACCAGAAAATACATAAAACAGATATACTGATCAGTTGACCAAAAAATGCAATTAGAGATTCACAGACACCTAACTCCATATTGTCTCTAAAATCAACAGTTCAGTTGTCACTAATTCCTGTTCTTAGTGACTTCACACAATGTAAGTACCACGAATTAACTACACACAAACACACTCACACACCCACACAAAAACACACAGATGTTCTGTCACTGAATTAATGATGTTACTTTTGAAACCAACAGACAAGAAAAAAAATTGAATTCAAGGTAAAATTTTTTTCTTGGAAATCTAGGTCCTAGGACATAGAGTGAGTTGAAAATTGAGTTAATGTGAGTTTCTCTGTTATAATTTAATATTAACACATCGCTTCTCGGCCTTTTGGCTAAGATAAAGTGTATAATTTAGTATTAACATACAAGGATATCATGGCATTTCCTAATAAGCACCTTGCATTTCAGAAGAAATGGAGAAGAAATGCTTTGGCAGTAATTTAGAGCCACAAGAGGGCATCATTACTCCAGGAATGAGACTTGATACACCAAATAATTTATAAGAAAATATTTTACCTGCATCAATTACTTTACCTTGTTCTATCACACAGCACTCGTAATTCTTAAATCATTAGTTGGCACATGGTAGCCACCCAATAAATATTTATTGACTCCGTGAATAATTCATGGGTTCAAAATTGTGTGGAGTTTAAAATATCGAACGAAGAATTAACGTTGGTCTATGAAATTTAGATATCCTAAATCCTGTCTCCTTAAGCGGATAGGAAATGTAGCTCAACCAGACAACCGTGAAAGGAAAATGGTGCTAATTCAGGGCAAACTGACGTGTTAGTGACCTTGTAAAAATGGAGATCTCCATTAGAGGGCACCACGACCCCAGAATACTGGATTTCCTTGATCTTTGCAGACAGGACTCTGTCCGAAAAATCACAACGAAGTTTATTCTGGCAGGAAAGCTCATGTAACCATGCAAATCTAAAATATGGAGACGGTACCCTAGTGCATTTATGAGTCAAATTCAAATTTTCATGTCCATTTAAGAAGAGTGAGCCGATGCTTCAAATTCTGTGTCTCCCCTTCTCTCTGCCCCTCCCCTGCTCATGCTCCGTTTCTCTCATAAATAAATGTAAAAAAATAAAATAAAAAAAAGAAGAAGAGTGAGCGGAGGCTCATTTTATAGTCGATGAGGTTGATTTTTCTAAATGTTTCCATGCCAGGTTCTGTAGGGGCTCACAAGAGGGAAGCTGTCAGGAAACTATTTGTTTTTCTGTGAACTCTTAGAGTGAGACTAAAAAAACCATCATGAGCAGAAGCATAGGCATCACCATCACAGAGAGCTGCCAGATTTAACAATTACAAATACATGACACCCATTGTTTAACTGAAATTCAAATGCAACTGTGTATCCTGCATTCTGCCTGCTAACCCTACCATCACAACTACCTTTAAGGTGCTGCCTTCATTAGGGTAAGAACTGAGAAAAGAAGAAAGTGAAGCCCCTTCATGCTACATGTTAGTTAACTTGGGGATAGGAAAGCAGAGCACCAGAACGATCAAAATCTCAAACTGAAAAGAACAACTAGTATCCATTAATAATGAGTACCAGGTGTGTCTGGACGGCTTAGTGGGAAGGCATCTGACTTTGGCTCAGGTCATGATCTTGTGGTTTGTGGGTTTGAGCCCCGCATCAGGCTCTATGCTGACAGCTCAAAGCCTGGAGCCTGCTTCAGATTTTGTGTCTCCCTCTCTCTCTGCCCTTCCCCTGCTCACATTCTTTCTCAAAAATAAATAAACATTTAAAAACATTTTTAAATAATGAGCACCAAAATGAGGTTATGTTCTTAGAGAATAAATGAGGTAAGTTTGATCGAAATGAAAATTTCCCTGCCTATTTTCCCCAAGCAGTGCACAACACTGGCCCACTAAAATACCTATATAATTTATGCATGCATTTGGAATTTCAACATTTATTAAGAAACAATTATAAATCAGGCAGTGTGATAAATGTGGGCATAGAGCAATGAACAAATGCAGTTGCCCTGCACTCATGAATTACACATTCTAGCAAGGGAAACAAGCAATACTTGTGCAATTAAATATTTAATTACAACTGTGAAAATTACCCACCCCACACCCGATGCACAAAGGCATAGAGATAAAAGAGTATGTCCTAAGAACACACTGATCTATTTGAAAACTATTACAGATGAGATGGAAATACATTGGTTAAAAGGAAACTAAAACAATAATAATTATAAATAAAATCCAACCATGCTACAGTAGTCCTAACATTAAGATCAACAAAATGGACTGTGAGAATCAGGGAACAATCTTTAAGTTGAGAAATACAGCATTTAGCTAATTGTGTATATAGCTATCTACTAAAACATCAAATGACTTTTGAAAAGGTGGATGACGTAGTTCCATACCCCCCCTTCCGATATATGAGGGGTGGGTACCAAATAGCCAACTGGACTGCTCTATCCTTACAAATGCTCAGGTCAAAAATCTCACTGCTGGGGTTGCCCTCACCTCCTCCTTTCCCTGATCATACATACCTGTCCATCCACCCTCCTACTGGTTTATCCTTCAAAATGTGTCCGAAATTGTAAGATTGGTACCATCTCTCATTGGGATTATAATTCTCATTATAAGTAGAAAAGACTTCCCCGATTTGCCTTTCTCCCTCACCACTGTAGCTGGAGTGGTCTTGTGAAAATTTAACTCACATTATAACTCCGATGTTTTGCAGAAACTCCGATGGCTTCTCACCTAAGTCATCCTTGAAATGGTGGACAAGGCTCTCAGTGATCCTGCCCTCCATGACCTCTTTGAGCTCATTTGCTGCTGCTCAGCCCCTTACCCATTCACTTCCTGCCTCTTAATCTTGCTGCTGCTCTTACCTGCTGGATTTGCTCCTGATTTGAGGCTTTTGTTTGTTATTCCCTCTGCCTCCTCCCCAGATACCTTCATGGTTTGCTTCCCCACATCTTTCAAGTCCTGTTTGATTACCTCCTTCTCAATGAGGCTTTCCTTGACCATCTATGGTCAAATCTCTTCCAGGAAGAATTTCTGGTCTCCTTTCCTGCTTTATTTTTTCACCATATTATTTATTATCTTCTAATATACTACATATTTTACTTAAAATTTTCATGATGCTATTCATTGTTTCTCCACTCACTAGAACATATCTACCACTAAGGCAAGGACTTTTATCTGCTTTGTCACCTCAGTATTCCTAGAGCCTAGAAGAACAACTGTATCAATAAAGTCTTGTTGAAAGACTAAATAACTCTCAGCTGTGTGTGTGTGTGTGTGTGTGTGTGTGTACTGACGTGGGTAAGAACCCACTTTGCAATACTGTTGCATATCCCCAATGGACTCATAAGTGATCTGCTATCTCTTTTTCTCTGTAAAGTATGGAGATAATTGCTATCTTCCATTCAATTAAAAACTCCCTTTCTACATTCTCCGCCCCCCACTTTCTACATTCTAAAGTACACCATTACCCCTCTAAATGTGGTTTTGGACTAGTTTGTGACTAGAACTTGTTGCTCTGTCTTAGGAAAAGTGTTAGCATTTTCCCTCAAGCCTTCCAGAAGAAATTCAGTCAGAATAGGAATGTGGCAGTAGGGATGTAAAGTCTTGATCACTGCAGTTAAAACTGGAAAGCATAGTTTGGAGAGAAAACAGAAAAGTACTGTAAAAATTAAAGAAACAAAATTATCTGTTTTTTGAAATAGAGATGACATATAAACAATAAAAGCTATTGTATGATAAATTCTTGGAATTAATAA
This sequence comes from Crocuta crocuta, assembly GCF_008692635.1. Classification (NCBI taxonomy): domain Eukaryota; kingdom Metazoa; phylum Chordata; class Mammalia; order Carnivora; family Hyaenidae; genus Crocuta; species Crocuta crocuta. The sequence goes on along the minus strand of NW_027529427.1, from coordinate 1,630,634 downwards.
AATAAATGTTTCAATGGAAAAATAGAAATACAGGGGCAACTGGCTGGATCAGTTGGTATAGTGTGTGACTCTTGATCTCAGGGTCATGAGCTCAAGCCCCACACTGGGCGTGGAGCCTACTTTAATAAATAAATAAATAAATTTTTTAAAAAGAAATTCAAAAGTTTAATAAATACATAAACATATACTCTTCACCAGTAAAGTGAAAAATGTAAATTAAGACAGCAATAAAATAAGTTTTTCTATCAGATTTAAAATACATTTTTTAAAACTTTTAAAAATGTTCATTTATTTTTGAGAGAGAGAGACAGAGAGACAGAGTGTTAGGGAGGGAGGGGCAGAGAGAGAGAGAGAGAGAGAGGGAGACACAGAATCTGAAGCAAGCTCCAGGCTCTGAGCTGTCAGCACAGAACCCAACATGGGACTCAAACTCACAGACCTTGAGATCATGACCTGAGCCGAAGTCGGATGCTTAACCAACTGAGCCACCCAGGTGCCCCAGATTTGAAATATTTAAAATAAATAGTAACTTCCAGAGTTAGTGAAATTAATAGAGATTGGGCACATTTGTATGGTGTTTGTAGGCACACAAATTGATGCCTTCTGTTTGAAAACTAAATATGGCAATCCATCATTTTAACTAATTTATATTTTGAAAGTTTATCCCCCCAAAATAAAATATCAATAAATAATACAATCTTCATAAGAATTCTTATTGTAGAATTGTGTCAAAGAATAATCTCAACATTACTCCATTTTTGTTGTTATCAATGGCCTTATGTTCAAATAGATCTGTGCCTGTCCCACAACACAAACAATTTAAAAAACATATAACCATTTTACAGTATTATACATATATTAAATCACCATGTTGTACACCTTACAAAAGATCACATGGACAATCTAAATATAAGTGACTTTCTATGTCTATTTATGTTTATTTTACCTTTGAGAGACTGAGAGTGAGTGTGTGCATGAGCGGGGAAGGGACAGAGAGAGAGGGAGACAGAGAGTCCCAAGCAGGCTTGTGCTGTCAGCTCAATGCCCAATGTGGGGGCTCGAACCCATGAACTGTTAGATCACGACCTGAGCCAAAACCAAGAGTCAGACACTCAACCGACTGAACCACCCAGGCACCCACGTAAGTGAGTTTTATTTGTCAATCATACCTCAGTAAAGTTGGGGGAAATGTTATGTTTCTAGGGAAAAACAAAACAAGACAAAAAAACTTAAAACTCTGGGTGGAAACCAAAGGTAACTGCTCAAAGGGTAACAAACACATTTATATTATCTGCCATTCCTTCTAAATATTTATTTAATGATTATATACAAATATAAATGCGTAATTATATCGAAATTCAAAATAAACCACCAGTCTCTGAAAAATAACACAAAGGAAGCTCCTCTCTCTCCTTGGATCATATCAACTTAACTTTTTATTAGTTAGCCTTCTTCTCAGCTGAATGTGAACTACATAAGTACTTATTTTATTTTATTTTATTTTATTTTATTCACCCTTAAACTTTCTTATTTTCAAACAGAATGACACAACGAAAAAACTCCAAATGTATTTGGTTGTTCATGAGACTAAGCCAGGGCAGACTAATGTTGAATGTACACCCAGGAAAACACCAGGACTTGGGCACCCAGGCGTTTTCAGTGAAGAGATAAAAGCTAATATTTAGCTGAAATAATGCGGAGGCAACTCATACTGTGAAAAGCCTGGCTGAAGATAATGACAGCAGAGGTCCCAATTTCCTCTTTGGATGAATATGGGAAAGAGAGGAAGAATTAGATCATTCCTGGAAGATGGTGACACTTCTGAATTATATTGAATGATTTGGGCTTCAGGTCAGAATCCTGTAGCTCCGCGCCCACCCCCCACCATAATGTGTCTCAAGTTCTTTTCCATTTATGAACCCTCTCCCAAAACAAAATAAAGAACTATGCTTTTTTATTTTTACCCTGAAGAGTTTATTTGTTTTTCTGTTATTCTTGAAAATTAATATAGAACTTGACTCCATTCTGTAGTGTTAACGCCAGGTAAAGATGATTTCAAAACTCTTAAGGAGGATGTTGTAAGATATTTATATCACTAGGCTGCCGAATAAATGAGACAGGAAGAAACTCCTTAAAAATATCGTGGTAAGAATTATGGGGGGTGGGAGGCCCCTGGGGTGATTCAGTTGGTTGAGCGACTACCTCCTGATTTCGGCTCAGGTTATGATAACAAGGTTGTGGGATAGGGCCCCGAGTTGGGCTCCACGCTGAGCATACAGCCTGCGTAAGATTCTCTCTGTCTCCCTCTGCCCGTCTCCCCTGCTCTCGCCCCCTCTCTCCCCACAAAAGAAAAGGAAAGGAAAGAAAAAAGAGAGAGAGAGTAAGAAGAAAAGAAAAGAGAAGAAAAGAATGAAAGAACTGGGGCGCCAGGGTGCCTCAGTCAATTAAGCCTCCGACTTCGGCTCCGGTCATCATCTCACGGTTCATGAGTTCAAGACCTGCGCGGAGCTATGTGCTGACATTTCAGAGCCTGGAGCCTGCTTCTGATTTTGTGTGTGTCTCTCTCTGCCCCTCCCCTGCTCACACCCTGTCTCTTTCTCTCTCTCAAAAATAAATAAACATTAAAAAAAGAAAAAAAGGGGCGCCTGGGTGGCTTANCTAGAAATAAATAAAACATTTAAAAATAAAGAAAGAAAGAAAGAAAGAAAGAAAAAAAAAAAGAACTGGAAGAATTACAAGATGAAAAAAACCTCAAAGTTGCCCCCCCCATACGAAACAAGATTAATTTTCTAGATTATCAGTGGAAAAAAGATTTTAACTGGACTAGTCTGGGATTATTTATCTATATTATTATATTCCATTGTAGAAGGAGATGGATAGCATAGATATTTACAGTAATAATCTTGTTTCAGAAATATTTAAGGAAAAAAGTTCCCTTCAGAAAGCCTTGTCAAGTGAAAAGAAAGCATGAAGGCTAGGTCATGTTTCTGATGGTTATCTCAGCCATGATTTGGGTCCAGATGTTTATTTCCTATGATGACCCTATTTAATTAGTAGCAGATTCAGTATTGTCACAGATGTGACCTCCTGAAATGCTGATAATGAAGCCATTACATTATAGAATTGTTTTAGCTCTTCCAGTGATTTCTTCTTCTTCTCTAATGGCCTATTATGTGCTCTCCTCACAAATAAAATGTGTGCAGCTGGGAGAAAGGATGGCATTTTGTGTTTGGTAATGTTTACCTTTGAGATTATTTTTCTTAACTGACTGTGAATTTTCTAGGTGTTTTATGTAAATTTAAACTTGGGTAATAAAAAGGTAAAACAAACCAACACACACAGACACACTAATCACAACACAGTGGATTGGAAAATTGTTTCACATAATACATTGTTGGGTGGAAGTTTGTTGAAAAACGATTGGAGCGTTCAGGTCTCAGTGTTAAAGAAAAAAAGCAGACGTGTTTGGTTTTGGAATATAATTCTTTTTATTTTTTTAAAATTTTAATGTTTATTTTTGAGAGAGAGAGACAGAGTGCAAGCAGGGGAAGGGCAGAGAGAGAGAAAGAGAAAGGGAGACACAGAATCTGAAGCAGGCTCTGAGCTTGCTTCATCTGTGCTGATGGCTCAGAGCCTGATGCAGGGATCAAACCCAGGGGTGAGATCATGACTTGAGCTGAAGTCAGAGGCCTAACTGACTGACTGAGCCACCCAGACACCCCTGGAATAGAATTCTAAATAAGGGCTCTAGAAATAAGTCAGGCAGAGAAGGACAAATATCATATGTTTGCACGTATAGGAGGATTAGGAGGAACTTGACGGAGGAACAAGGGGGAGAAGAAGGGGGTAAATGGTGGGGGAAAGGGAGAGAGACAAACCATGAGAGACTCTTGAATGCTGACAAAAACTGAGGACTGATGGATGTGGGGGGGAGGAGGGATGGGCATGGAGGAGGGCACTTGTGGGGATGAGCACTGAGTGTTATGTGGAAACTAATTTGACAATAAACTATTTGTAAAAAAAAATAATAAATAAATAAATAAATAAGGGCTCTAGCTACCAAGATAATGATTCCTAACTATTTCTCAACAATTTACCTTACTGTGCCAAAACATGTTTTATTTCTCCCTGCCCTCTGTGCATCTTTTTCTTTTACAATCTGTACCCGTCAAGTCTTCAAAGCCCATTTCAGCTATTTCCAAGGGAGCTATTGGATGTGCCGGAAATATAAATTTATTACTAAGGTTGTCATTTTATTCTCCTACTAATGAAATGCAAAAACTACAAATAAATAAACTGTATCCTCACTGTCCAAAAAAAGAAAAAGAAACCATTTTTTTAAATGTTCATAAATTCATTGGTGGTAACGTCAGTGGCCTCCCACTAGAATTTCACTTTGCATGTCCTGATTGCTTGGGACATCTTGGGAAAGTGTTATATTACATTGATTTTTTTTTCTCATGGTAGTCCTCTATGAAATGCCATTTTATTTGTCTATCTTAATTCCTATAAAACATTCTCAGGGCGCCTGGGTGGCTCAGTCAGTTAGGCATCCAACTCACGACATTGGCTCAAGTCATGATCTCACGGTTCTGACTTGGAGCTCTGTGTCAGGCTCTGTGCTAATAGCATGAGATTATTGGGATTCTCCTTCTCCTTCTTTCTCTGCCCCTCACCCGCTCATTCTCGCTCTCTTTCTCTCAAAAATAAGTTAAAAAGAAAAACAACCACCATTCTGTCCTGAGATAAGTGTAGTGATATATTTGAAATACAACGAATATTATTAAGATTGCCATTGGGGGAGAAGAAGGGAGGAAATGGTGGGGGAAAAGGAGAGAGGCAAACCATGAGAGACTCTTGAATGCTGAGAACAAACTGAGGACTGATGGGTGTGGGGGGGAGGGGGGAGATGGGCATGGAGGAGGGCACTTGTGGGGATGAGCACTGGGTGTTATATGGAAACCAACTTGACGATAAACTATTTGTAAAAAAAAAATACATTCACTATAATATTCTAATATAGAAAGTTTGTGATAACTAAAAAAAAAAAAAGATTGTCATTGATACAAAGCAAGTTGATTTATTTTTTAAATTCTACTCATACCTGAAGATTTAATGTCTGCTCATTCTTGAAATGGTTAGAAGATTGCACGATTTTCCAAAATTTATACTTTGTTTTTTATTCTCAATGTGTGCACTCGTCACAAATTGTATAAAGAAAATAAGTTCTTTGCCATTCATTGTCTCTTTGTGTATTAGACAGGGCCTTCCTGGGGAACGCTGAGGTTTATTAAAAGGAATTGGTTCATGCAGTCGGGGAGGCTGAGAAGTCTCACCGTCTTCTCTCTACAAGCTGGACACCCAGGAAAGCTGGTGGTGTCCAAGTCCAAAGGTCTGAGACAGGGGAACTGACGGTGTACTTCTCAGGTATGTACAGGAGAAGAACAATGTCTCAGCTCAATTAGGCTGAAAACGGTCACGTTCTCTCTTTCTCTACCTTTTGTTCTTTTCACTCCCAATCAACAGATTGGATAACGTCCACCCACACTAGAGAAGGCAATCTGCTTTGCTGAGACCACTGATTCAACTGTCACTGGGAGAAACTCTCACAGACACCCCCAGAAATCACATTGAGCTAAATATACGGATACCCCATGATACCATCAAGTTGATACATACAATTAGCGTTCACACTGTGTTCATACTCTGTTGAGATTCCCCGTGCTTATGACAGTGAGACATCCTGGCAGGTGTCTCTTCTTTTCTCCCTGTCCCCTCCAGACTATTCGGAGAGTGACTGTTTTTTGAAATTTAAGTTGGATTATACCACTCTTTTGCTCAAAACCCTGTAATTGTTCTGCATCTCCTTGTGACAAAAGCCAGTCCTTATAATTGCCTTCAAGTCTCCAGATGATCTAGCCAGCTGATTTCCTCCTCTCCTCCTCCCTCTTCCCCTCACTCTCCTCCTCCTCTATGGCCTCTTTGGTATATTCGTATCCTACTTACTCCTGCTTAACGTAACCATCGTTAGTCCCTCTGTGGGTAATACTGTTCCCAATATATTCGTTAGGCTAATTCCACAACAACGTTCTACCACGGATTGCAAAATCCATTGCTGATTCCAGACTGAAACAGTTGTTAAAAGTAGAGATTGATGCCAAGCCATGATTTTATAATTCTGTCATTTCTTGCATATTTATCAGCAGGCATCTCCCGTAAAGAAGAGCCCCCTTGCCCTCCCCCACCCATATTTTGAGTAACATTATGGACGCTAGATTCTGTTTTTGATGTAATGTTTTATAATTCATTATTGGCTTTTTTTGTGCTTAAGTTCTCCCCAATTTGGCCAGCACAACTCTCTTCGACTTGATTCTTGTCCTTTTGTTAATTCTCCATCTGTTTCTGAGCACTGCTTTGCTTTCTGCCCCCCAAAAAAGATGCACTAAGCTTGCCATGTGCATTCTCTGTGTCAGACCTGCAAACAGCCGTTTCTCCAAGAACCTCTAGTTCACTTTAGTGAGAAATGGTGCCTCAGAGCCACTATCTAAGGAGTCAATGCTCTAGCCATCAGGGTGTCCCTGGGTTTATTTCTTTATTCTTAAAAACTCTTTATATTACTTCTTTATCCATGGTATATTTTGCAAATATTTCTCTTATTTCCTCCTTTGTCTTTTGTCGCTGCTTATAGTGTTTTAATGCAGTTATCTGGATTTTGACTTGTCACAAATAGTCATGGTTAAGCTCTCAGACTTGGGTTATATAAAACTCCATCTGCATTCTTCTTGTATTTGTGTGACTTTAATTTTTTATACGTAGGTTTCTTCTCTGTTTGGAACTTATTCTGATATTTCACATATGGATCCAGGTTCATTATTCCCCAAATGCCTGGTTAGTTGTTCCAATTTTATCAATTTAAAACTCCATTTTGAGATGGCATTTATATGTATATATATTTTTAAATGTTTATTTATTTTTGAGAGAGAGAGACAGACAGAGTGCGAGCAGGGGAGGGTCAGAGAGAGAGGGATACACAGAATCCGAAGCAGGCTCCAGGCTCTGAGCTGTCAGCACAGAGCCCGACATGGAACTTGAACCCATGAACCATGAGATCACGACCTGAGCAGAAGTCAGATGCTTAACCAACTAAGCCACCCAGGCGCCCCACCACTTTTATATTTTTAAGTAGTTGTCTATTTCTGAATTTTTGTTTATTCCATTTTTGTGTCTACTTTTGTGCCCAAACTACAGCATTTCAAATACAGAGGCTTTTATGGGGCACCTGGGCGGCTCAGTTGGTTGAGCGTTAGACTTTTGAATTCAGCTCAGGTCATGATCTCATGCTTTGTGAGACTCAGCCCCATGAGGGGCTCAGCACTGATGGCTGGGAGCCTGCTTGGGATTCTCTCTCTCTCTTTCTCTCTCTCTCTCTCATTTGCTGACTCTCCCCACCACATGCATGCTCTCTCTCTCAAAATAAATAAGTTTTTAAAAATACATCTATACATACATACATAGGCTTCATAATTTGCTTTAATATCTGAAAAGACTATTTCCCATTCATGGTTTTTCCCTTTCTACTCAGTATTCTGTATGTTTTTTGAATACCCTGTGTATTCTAATGTTTTTTGCAATATGAATTTCAGAGGGATTTTTTTTGGCTTGAAGAAAAAATTTTACTATTTGTGTTGGGATTGTGCTAAATTTCTATGTTAACTCAAGAAAGATTGACATCCACAGACAAGGGGTAGCTTCACATTTGTTCACCTCCACTTTCAGAAGTGTGCTAAAGTCTTTTCCACATTGGTGTTTGTTTGTTTGTTTGTTTTGTTTTGTTTTTTTGTATACCTTGTTTATTCCCAGGACTTGTATCTTATCTGTTGCTATGGCACATGGGGTTTTCTCTTCCAATTGGCTGTGTTTGTATCCACATTGATTTTGTATACTCATTTTCTTTTTTTTTAAATTATTATTATTTCTGAGAGAGAGAGAGAGAGAGCATGAGCAGAGGAGGGTCAGAGAGAGAGGGAGACACAGAATCTGAAGCAGGCTCCAGGCTCTGAGCTAGCTGTCAGTACAGAGCCTGGCGCGGGGCTCAAACCCACAAACCATGAGATCATGCCCTGAGTCGAAGTTGGACACTTAACTGACTGAGCTACCCAGGTGCCCTGTATACTCATTTTCCATTCTACTCTTTCACTAAACTTGCTTTACTCTCTGCATCCTTGATTCTCTTAGATCTTTCAGATACATTACCATGTTATTTGCTAGTAGAGATAGTTTTGTATCTTCTTTCCCAGCTGCTGGGTTTCTAGTTATTTTCCTTTAAAGGAAAAATTGCATTGGGCAATACTTCCAGCATAGTACTGAATAGTAATAGAAATAAGGGAGACTTCTCACCTTGTTCTTGACCTTAATGAGAACTTCATAATGTTCCCCTACTAAGTCAGAAGCTGATTTAAGGGATAATCAGTTTATACTTTTCCAAGTGTTTTTGTTAGGAATGGATATTAAATTTTGCCAAGATCCTTGAATGCTGAAGGCAATTTATAGAGGTAAATACTTTTTTCTCTGATGAAAAATATAAAATGGAGTTTAAGGGACAATTTAAAATATGAAATGGAGTTTAAGAAGCCTAGAATAAGACTACAATATATCCCTAAGGAGAGGAGATAGAGATGAAGGGAGATAAAATACTTTTATAAATGTCTGAGAATTTTCCTAAAATAGTAAAAGTTACTTTACGTATATAGAAAGACCAGAATATCCTAGACATGATTTTAAAAAAGAAATCCAACACTCAGTCATGTCATTGTGACATCATTGAATTCCAAAGCAAAGAGGAAGCAAAATGACAATTTCATTATGAATAAGATAAAACAAAATGAAATACCATTTCACAATCTCAAAGTGACAAAATTAAAAGCCTGACAATGACCAAATGTTGGTAAAGATGTGGAGCAAGGAGAACTTATACAAACAGCTGCTGAAAGTTCAAATTTAGAATTTAGAAATAGAATTTAAAAGCGATATTTTCCAGCAAGGAACTACCCTATGACACAGAAAGTCCACTTCCAGAAAAATAGTACACATATGAACAGATTTATACAAGAATAGAAAACATCACTTGTAATAGGAAAAAAGAAAGAAATGATTCAAATATCTGTTTTGAAGAGAATTTTCTAATTTATATTATATTCTTAATTAGTTAGATATAATATCCAGCCATGACAAAGAATGAAATAGAACCTATTACATATGGCTACGTGTATAAATCCTTAAAATAGGCTTTTAAAATGTATCAAATGCAGAAGAATATATACAATATAATACATTTACATAAAGTTGAAATTCCAAATTCCAACAATATCTTATTTGGGGATGGAAAGCTATTTTAAAACAAAGCAAGGAAATGATGAACCCTAATTTAGAATAAAGCTTCCCTCTAGAGAACTGCAGGGGGCAGAATGTGCTCAGGAAACGATATCTGGGTCCTTCATAGGTATGGATACTTCTTAAGCAGGGTGGTCATGCAAAAGGAGTTTATATAATAAAAATTCTTTGAAGAGTACATGGACATTATCTATAATTTTAGGTGTACTATATTATAAAATAATAATTTAGGTACTTTGTAAAGGATTGTTGGATGGTAAGTTCCTTACAGTCCATTGCGGCTTGTGAACATTTGGTTTGAAATACATATTTGAGCACCAAAACCCACAATACCTAAGAATAAACCCAACCAAAGAAGTTTAAAAAATCTATATGCTGAAAACCATAGAAAAACTTATGAAAAAAACTGAAGAATTCCCCCCCAAAAAAGGGAAAACACTCCATGCTCATGGGCTAGAAGAACAAATATTGTTAAAATGTTTATACTACCCAAAGCAATCTAATATTCAATGCAATCCCTATCAAAATAACACCAGCATTCTTCACAGAGCTAGAACTAGCATCCTAAATTTGTATGGAACCACAAAAGATCCCAAGTAGCCAAAACAATCCCGAAGAAGAAAACCAAAGCATCACAATCCTGGACTTCAAGCTATATTACAAAGCTTTAATCATGAAGACACTATGGTTCTGGCACAAAACCAGAGAAATAGATCAATGGAACAGAATAGACAAACCCAGATATGGACCCACAAACATATGGCCAACTAATCTTTGACAAAACAGAAAAGAGAATCCAATGGAATAAACACAGTCTCTTCAGCAAGAAGTGCTGCGAAAACTGGACAGCGAGAAGCAGAAAAATGAACCTGGACCACTTTCTTACACTACACACAAAAAATAAACTCAAAATGGATTAAAGACCTAAACCTAAGACAGGAAGCCATCAAAATCCTCGAAAAGAAAACAGGCAACATCCTCTTTGACCTCGGCTGCAGCAACTTCTTACTTAACATGTCTCCAGAGGCAAGGAAAACAAAAGCAAACATGAACTATTGGGACCTCATCAAGATAAAAATCTTCTGCACAGCGAAGGAAACAATCAGCAAAACTAAAAGGCAACAAATGGAATGGGAGAAGATATTTTGCAAATGACATATCAGATAAAAGGTTAGTATCCAACATCTATAAAGAACTTATAAAACTCAACACAAAAAACAAATAATCCAGTGAAGAAATGGGCAGAAGACATGAATAGACACTTCTCCAAAAAAGACATCCAGATGGCTAATAGATGCATGAAAATATGCTAAACATCAGAAATACAAATCAAAATCATAGTGAGATACCACACACGACCTCATATAGTCAGAATGGCTATAATAACAACTCAGGCAACAACAGATGTTGGTGAGGATACAAAGAAAGGGAACCCTTTTGCACTGCTGGTGGGAATGCAAACTGGTGCAGCCACTCTGGAAAACAGTATGGAGGTTCCTAAAAAAATTAAAAATAGAACTACCCTACAGCCCAGCAACTGCACTATTTAGGTATTTATCCAAGAGATACAGGTGTGCTGTTTCCAAGGAGCACATGTACCCCCAATGTTTATAGCAGCACTATCAGCAATAGCCAAAGTGTGGAAAAAATGTCCATCGGTTGATGAATGGATAAATCAGATGCTATTATCACTCGGTAATCAAAAATAATAAAATGTTGCCATTTGCAACAACATGGATGGAACTAGAGGGTATTATGCTAAGTGAAATAAGTCCATCAGAGAAAGACAAATATCATTTGACTTCACTCATATGTGGAATTTAAGATACAAAACAGATGAACATAATGGATGGGAAGCAAAAATAATATAAAAACAGAGAGGGAGACAAACCATAAGAGACTTAAATGTAGAGAACAAGCTGAGGGTTGTTGGAAGGGTGTTGGGTGGGGGGATGGGCAAGGTGCATTAAGGAGGACACTTGTTGGGATGAGCACTGGGTGTTATACGGAGTGATGAATCACTAAATTCTATTCCTGAAATCAATGTTAACTAACTTGGATGTAAATTAAAAATAAATAAATAATAATAAAAATTAAAAGATGAAATATATATTTGGTTAATGTCCACTCAAACACTTGGTTAGGCTCCTGCAAGAAGGTCAAATTTCTACCATGTACACAGAAACGTTTCTGAAGACACTTATTCCCTCTATCAATTCCTTGCATTTCAGTGTTTCAGACACAACGTCAACACAGAAAGATTTACTCTAGAAATTTACTCTAGAAAACATGGCCTTACATTGTCATAATGGTGCTGATCTTCCTTCCAGTTTTTAAAAATTAAACTTACCATTTTTCAGTGGTAAGTTCCAGTGAATGAATGCAGGATATAGCTGTAGAAACTTTCCTACACAATTTCTACAACACAATCTTTTCCACTGTCATCAGGTAATAGACTGTGAGTATAATTTGGCTTCTTCACACCAAAGCAGATTCCAATGGAATATGCGTTCCCTTTTCTACAAATTTTATGGCCAAAGAGAAAGTTCCATATAGCCAAATGGTAAAGTACATCTTAATTTTACTTAGAAATCTATTGTGTTACAGAAAGAAGAAAGTTAAGTGATTCTCAAGAATGGAGTTAGGCTAAGAATATCCTTAACTCAGTGTTCCTTAGTCTCACAGTTGTACTGTGTTCAATATTATGTACAGACACAATTTCTCTCACTTTGAATAACATAACTCCTACTCTTAAAAAACAAACCATCCAACCAAACAAACAAACAAAACAAACAAAAAACAAAAAGAAACCCAAGATTTACTTGATGTGACAATTTCTGAGCATCAGTTATTGTCAATGCTTCTATTATTTGAGGCATGGCCGCCATGCTCCAGCAGGGACGGTTACCACCATACAAACTCCAGCTTAAGCTCCAGAAATCAAGTATGTGGCACTTATCATGTGTACACACAAATGATGACCTGGCCATTGAGGAGAGCTACCAGAGGAGGAAGACCAGAATTCTCCCTTCCCGGTCCACTTGGCCTTTTGCCTTTTAAGACTCACATGAAAGACTGATCTATTATTGCATAATGAGCAATGGTCTCTACAAAAGAATTCCTTTGCCAGAAAACAATTAACTGAAATCATTCTATAGTTCATCCAGGTGCTTTTAATTTCAGTTGTTATGTACCTCACATTTCTGGATTTGAACCTCATTTCTTGGGGCACCTGGGTGGCTCAGTCGGTTGAGTGTCCAACTCCGGATTTCAGCTCAGGTCATGATCTCATAGTTTGGGAGTTTGAGCCCCACGTGGGGCTTCATGCTGACAGTGCAGAGCCTGCTTGGGATTTTCTCTCTCTCTTTCTCTCTCTGCACCCCCACCCCTTGCTTGTGCTCTCTCTAAAGATAAATAAATAAAAACTTAAAACTAGGTAAATAAATAAGCCTCATTTCTTTTTTTAAAAAAATATTTATTTTGAAGGAGAGAGAGAAAGAGAGAGAGAGAGCATCACAAGAACAGAGGAGGGACAGAGAGAAGAGAGAGGATCCCAAGCAGGCCCTGCACCTTCAGCGCAGAGCCCGATGTGGAGCTCAAACCTCACAAACCTTGAGATCATGACCTGAATCAAAATCAAGAGTCAGATGCTTAACTGAATGAGCCACCCAGATGACCCCAAACCTCATTCCTCGATTCACATCTAAGCCCTTAACATGTCGCTACTGGAAATATAGCTTAAGAAATTGTAAATGATATTGGATGTCAGTGGGAAAGAGAGGAACGAGAAAATGTTTGAAAGTTCTGAGAGCATTCAAAAGCAACCCTCTTCCTTAAAGGATGATCTCCTCTCTCTCTCTCTTTTTCTCTCTCTCTCTTTCAGTAGGTCATGTTTCTCCACTTACATGTTAGAGGGATCAGCAATATAGCACTGCCTTTTTCCCTGAGTGGCTTATTCTGGTTCCTTCAGTGGTTTTCTTTTTTTTTTCTTTAATGTTTATTATTCATTTTTGAGAGAGAGAGACAGACAGAGCATGAACAGGGGAGGGGCAGAGAGAGAGGAAGACAGAATCCGAAGCAGGCTCAGGCTCTGAACTGTCAGCACAGAGCACAATGTGGGGCTCGAACCCACAAATTGCAAGATCATGACCTGAGCCTGATCAGACCTTAACCAACTGAGTCACCCAGGCGTCCCTCGTTCCTTCAGTGTTTTACATAAGATTTGATCCATATTTCAGCCAGGCATACCGAAGCATACAGAATGCTATCTAGACTGTCTAAAGTTCAAATTCCATACTGTTTTGTGTTTATGAATAGTTTAATGAGAGACAACTAGAGATCACTGGCTTTCTATCACCAGAACTTAAAATGCCTTAAAATTTAATTTTTATTGAAAGAAGAGGAAAAAGATCTCTAACAGAAAGGAAGCACATTTTTGAGCACCCATTACATTTTCATATACATGCTTTTATTTAATTTTCACTCTAACCCTCGTTAACCTGCTACGTGTTGTTTAAAGAGGATAAAACTGATTCAGAGAAATGTCAACTGCATACACTGAAAGTCAAAGTCAGCCAGTGGGGGTGTTGAATTTGAACATTCCTCTATCTCCCTCCAGCGCTGTTTTTGCCATGACTCACTGCCATGATGATGACAGTGTCACTTGATTAAAAAGCAATTGTCATTGTTTTGATAAAAAGCATTTCTTTCATGCCATACTTTGGAACCTTTAGTTTCATATTATTGTTCATTTCATAACAGTGATGTCACTTATACACTAATTCCTTTTACCTTCTGGGAGGAAAATATTCAAATAATTTTTTCCTCAATTCCTATCTGATCTTAGTAGGATCACTAAACACTCTGGAAGAAATATCCAACCCAATAAACCAGGACTGGAAGCCAAGATCAAAAGGTTTCAAAAACCACCATGGCTTTACTTTTGGTGCTCAGATAGGTGGGTATGAAAGAAATCCACATACTACAGAAAATCACCATGCTGAATGTGATTGTTTTGGGCTTATTGGAACTGTCTGGTAGCCATAAAGTCATAAAAGTAATAGTCAAGGTCAAAAGTGCTAGAGTGCCCATGTAACCCAGAGCACAGTAGAAGGAAGTGATGGACCCTTTGTTACACTGAAGGATGATTTTGCCAAACCGATTGTGTGCCAATGGTAGCAAAGGAGGGAGAAGGTCCCAGCCGGATTGGCAGATATATACATGAAGGAGACACTATCAACGATCACGTTGGAGAATTGGGTCACCATCCACATTTGTAGTGTTTCCTGGTTTTATGGCGTTGGAGGCCACAACCACAGGGAAGGTCTTTGCTAAAACAGCAGAAATGACTACAGAAAATATAACTCCAAAGAATGTTTACCTCAAGATGAAGGAGACCGGGCTAGGCCAACCAATAGGCAAAGAACAGAGGAAGCAAAGCATTACGGAAACAAGGAGGATATAACTGAGATTTCAATTATTTGCTCTGACAATAGATATGTATCCATATATTTTTTTAATTTTTAAATATTTATTTTTGAGAAAGAGAGACCGAGACAGATCGGGAACAGGGGAGGGGCAGAGAGAGAGGGAGATACAGAATCTGGAACAGACTCCAGGCTCTGAGCTGTCAGCACAGAGCCCGATGTGGGGCCTGAACCCATGGACCATGAGATAATGACCTGAGCTGAAGTTGGATGCTTAACCAACTGAGCCACCCAGGAGCCTCAATATGTCTCTATATTTGATAAATAGTCCTAAAATCAGAGGAGTAAGGACAGAAAAACCAATGCCCAGAAGGCCATAACAGACCCTAGAGGATCTTCATAGGACAAAAAAGTCATAATTTTAAGGAGGAACTGATTTCTCTGTTTACTTGGATATGGTCTTCAGGACCCTTGACATTTCATACATATCTGGAAGGGATACAGCTTGATTGATTATAGCGCATCAGTCATTCCCCAAATATATGCATGAATTCTGAAGTAAATATACCCAATTACATTCCTTAGACCATAACCCTGAAAAATAAAGACCTTCCTTAATGGGACAGAAAGCGACTATTATATGTTTGAATTCAAAATATCCAGAAAGAGTAAGTCGAATTGAACAACGAGAGGGCAAAAATTTAGAAAATAAACTGATATTGAGAGAAAAACACAGACTGTATAAAAAATGTATTTGGTAAAGTTTGAAAGGAAAAGGGAACACAGTCTGACAATTCTGGATTTTAATCATGGAGAACCCAGGAAATATGTAGTCCTGATGTTTATGGAGTATCTTTATGGTAAGTGCTTTCTTTAAAGTTATTTGTTTGTGACAGCAATTTTCAAGAGTGCTTTTTTATCATTAGTGCTTACAATAAAAATAACAATGAAAGGAAGAAACTTTAGAGGTAAATGTTTTGAAGAAACTTCAAAACAAGCACAATGAAGTGTGAAGTTTCCTCCATTAAGGTGTGACTTTATTCACTCAGAACAATTACATATGGCACAATTTATATTAGAAAAACAATTACAGGGGCGCCTGGGTGTCTTAGTCAGTTGAGCGTCCGACTTTGGCTCAGGTCATGATCTCACAGTTCATGAATTCAAGCCCCGCGGTGGACTCTGTGCTGACAGCTCAGAGCCTGGAGCCTGCTTCGGATTCTGTGTCTCCCTCTCTCTCTGCCCCTCCCCCTCTCATATTCTGTCTCAAAAATAAATAAACGATAATTTTTTAAATTTTTTATGTTTATTTATTATTGAGACAGAGAGAGACAGAGCACGAGTGGTGGAGGGGCAGAGAGAGATGGAGACACAGAACTGAAGCAGGCTCTGAGTTGTCAGCACAGAGCCCCATGCAGGGCTCAAACCCACAGACTGTGAGATCACGTCCAGAGCAGAAGTCAGATGCTGTGAGATCACGACCAGAGCAGAAGTCAGATGCTTAACCGACTGAGCCACCCAGGTGCCCCTTTCAACATGAATATCTAAGCACTGAGGATTCCAAGAGAAAGAACACAGGAAATCTAACTTCTAGTTGGAGGAAGGAGAAGCGGGATCACTGAACAGACTATTACAATCATATGTGGAAATGTTTGAATAAGCATATTGAAATGATAAGCTGCTAAAGAGAAGCCTAGAGCCCTTAATAACAAGTCTGAACTTTATTTTAAAAGATGTGTGGAGGGGCGCTTGGGTGGCTCAGTCGGTTAAGCGTCTGACTTCGGCTCAGGTCATGATCTCACAGTTCATGAGTTTGAGCCCCAAATCAGGCTCTTTGCTGACAGCTCAGAGCTTGGAGCCTTCTTTGGATTCTGTGTCTCCCTCTCTCTCTGCCCCTCACCCACTCATGTAGTCTCTCTCTCTCTCTCAAAAATAAATAAACATTAAACAATTTTTTAAAAAGGTGTGTGGAAAGCTAATATCAGATTTGCATTTTTGTAAAATCTTGCTATCAACCCTGGTGCTTGTGGGTTATAAAGGGGTTGGAAGATCCATTCAACATCATTATTTTGCCCAGTCTTGCCTATCATGACCTTTGAAAGGTGACCCCCAATCATTATTCAATGAGGGTGTGACACTCGGTTTCTTCAGTCTCTGATGGTGACCATCTGGTTGGCATGGTGTCAGGGGAAGGCATGGATTAGGCCAGATGCAGTGTCCACACAATTTAGGGTATACTTAGAATGCTTGTTCAGGGGGAGGGGACCAATATAATCCATTTGCAGTCCCTTGCCAGCTGGGAATTCTGGGGAACAGCCCCAGAATCTTCTGGCAGTTGCCTTGGGCACTGTCTAGAATACACAGCACATGCTGTTGCTGCATTAACCAAGTCACCGTACTTCAAGGGCAATCTAGCACTCCAGGCCACAGGCCAGCCTGGGGATCTGATGGCACTGTGACGGCCACTCTTCCTGTGCATCCAGTCTACTGTATTTCCTGAAGAGTCAGTAGCTAAGCGTCACTCCCGAGCTAAGGTATCAGAGTCCTGATTTCCAGGGGGTGTCAGTGCTTTCTGGGCTGGGACATGAAAAACAGTGAGGGCCACTTAGGCTTTTGCAGATGGACCCAAATGCCTTTCCACATATCCTGACCCCCTAAAGGCTTCTTCATAATCGTCCACCCCTTGGTTTCCCATTATCCAAGCCATAGGGCTCATCCCTTTAGAGCAGTACAGTTATTAATGCAGAGGGTTAACAGCCGGAGCACATGGTGACCACCATTCAGACCGCTCTGAGCTCAGCCCACTGGCTGCTACGGTTTGTCCCTGTTTGCATCCAGACGGGGTCCGTCATGGGGTGGAATAGCGACAGCAGTCCACGTGGACAGGTCTCCTTGACTAGACCCATCTACACACCAGACAGGTGAGACCTACCTGTGCCCCTCTTTGCAGGCTGCAGGGGTTGCCATAGAAATGGGGGCGGGGCACCTGGAGGATCGACATATCCCACAAGGCTTAGCAGTGCCCACCTTGCTGAAGACAGTGGGATGGCGGACAGGGTGCCCCTCCACTGCAAAGGGACGTGTCACTTATTCAAAGCAGCGGTCTGAGCCCTGGCCGAGGCGGGTCGATGGAACATGTTCGCAATCCACCCCGTAACACGTAGAGACGTTCTCACCACACCATGCTGTGCCTTCGCTGCCCGCCTTGGGAGGTGCCCAGAGCTTTCGTCTGTCCCACTGGGCCTGAGACTTCTCAAAGGCGGCTTGCTGCTCTGACCCCCAGTCCCACACGTGCCAGTCAGAATTAGGGATGAGGGCACCATGCAAGGTGAGGAATAGAGTCCTCCCAAATCCCCAAATCCCTACAAAGGCTTACACCTCTTTCACATTCTGAGGGGTTGGAAAGGCTTGCGTCTTATTGATCACAGCTTCTGGGACAACACGGTGTCGCCAGCTGGACCCCAAGACCTGACCTTTACTGCCCACCTGCTTGTACCCAGCAACCTTCATCCCACAGTCTCCTTTAAGCTCTTCCTTCCACTTTAGCTCTTAACTCAGGCGAATGGAAACCAAAACCATCCTTCAAGCAATGGTAACGCTCTGACCAGACCTCCAGCCAGCCCAGGCCACCCAGCCCAAGTCTGAGCGTAACCCCTCCAACTCATGCCTCGCAGATGGTCCACGGAGTGACCTCTAGAATGACCAACAATTACCTTTACCTCATTAAAATGCTAAAATCTCCTCCCAGGAGCATAAGCCTCGTCTACATAACATACAATGTGTGTGTAGGCATGTTTCCTTAAGAGCCATGCACAGCCTTACATCTGCCTCTACCGATGGTGACAAGGCGTCCCTATCGAAATATTCATCCTTGGGGTGTCTGGGGGGCTCAGTCGGTAAAGCATCCGACTTTGGCTTAGGTCATGATCTCGTGGTTTGTGAGTTCCAGTTGGGCTCTGTGCTGACAGCTCAGAGCCTGGAGCCTGTTTCAGATTCCGTGTCTCCCTCTCTCTCTGCCCCTCCCCCGCTCATGCTCTGTCTCTCTCTTACAAATAAATAGTAAACACTTTTAAAAAACTTTTTTAAATTCCCGACAAGGGAATTTCTACAACAGTCTGTATTTTAGAAAGGCCCCCGTACCCCGCCTTTTTTCCCTCTGTGGGCATTGTTTTGGTTACCTCTTGTGTGCTTACATTTAAAAGACATAAGATATGAGGGACAGAGAAAGACTGCAAGTCTTTTCCTAGCAGTTTTGGGGGTAATTGCTATTTACAATTTTCTTTCGTATTAGGGGTCTGGGGACAGTGGGGCATTTTGTCGGTTTGCTCATCCATTACCGTAACATCCTGCTTCTTGTCTCCAGCACTTTCTCAGGAATTCCACCTCTTAGCGTCCTAATCAGGCTTTGCCACTAATGCCCGGGTCTTAACCGGTGGCCACTTGCCCCCTCCCGGCTCTGCGCACAGCACGCCAAGGGCCCCGACCCACCATCCTGCTGTCTCCCACCCTGTCTGCCAGCTCCGCCGTCCACACGTCCTGCTCTAACCTCAGCTCCTCTAACTTTCTAACCCGAGTTCAGCCTCTGGCGCGGTGCCCACCACGTGCGTCCCCTCCTCCGCGGGGTGCTCCGTGCCGCTCCGCCGACAAGCGCGTTAGACCGGCTGGAATTTGGGGGGCTTCCCGTGCACGTGCTGCGGTCCACAAGCCTCTGCCGTGTAAGCCGCCCCTCCCCCACAGAGGTCGTTGGCCCCCTGGCCAAGGCTCGTTTCTTCCGCCTCCTGGCTGGCTGGCCAGGTGCGGGTTCGCAGCCCTCTCGGGAGCTTCGCAGGTGAGATCCGAACCTGCCTCCGCACCCCTCCACGTGGACGGCAGGGAGAGACCAAACAGGGAGGCAGGTTGCTAGCTGGCAGGTTTAATAAACAAAGGAATTCGTGCCCGAAGCTTGCCCTGGACGGCCGTGGACCGAACGGATCCCCCACCCACCGCCAAACCTTAGTGCAACGAGGCCTTAGCTGGCTTCGGCCTGTCGTCGATGTTCCCTGCACCATGTCACTCTCAGGGCCGCGTCCTTGGAGCGGCCTCTGGGAGCAGGAAAACCGAGTAGAGCCCATATTCTAAGGAAGGGGAGGGATGGGGAGGCTCCGGGTGCCTGGGTCCAGCACTCGGGACAATGGAGGTCACCTCTCTTCGAGGCCCTCTCCCAACTGCCATTTATCCCAGTGGCTGTAATCAGATTGACCAAGGGAAGGGACGTGCCTGTGGCCCTAGGCTCCTGTATCAGCCAGAATGTGCATTTTCACAGAGGCCCGAGCTTCCTGTAGGTCATTTCCCGAACTCCTTGCCTTGTGTGTGATCATCGTTGGGCTAACCACATAGGTAATCATCTTATTTAATCAATGTCAATACCACGTTTGCTTTGCTTTGGATTTATTGTTAATGTTTATATCTTTATTTACGTTTCATCAATCGTTGGGCATCAAAATTGAATTTTAAAAATCTCTACACCATCTGTGTATTGAAACTCCTTTTGATGTGATGAGATGCAAATCTGTACATATTATCAAAAATAAAATGCTACGGTAATAGCTTTGAAAAAGCTATTGAATTTGTATACAAAGTCGAATATCAAGCATTTCATTTAAAAATTATTTAACCAATAAAACATTAGTTAGGTAATGTTAAATAGTTATTAAAAAGTTCTTTATTTGGGGGTGTCTGGGTGGCTCAGTCAGCTGAGCGTCTGGCTTTTGGCTTCAGCTCACGTCCTGATCTGACAGTTTTGTGGGTTCGAGCCCCATCTCGGGGTCCGTGTTGATGGCTCAGAGCCTGCTTGGGGATTCTCTCTCTCTCTGCCCCTCCCCCACTCACACTTTCTCTCTCTCAGAATAAACTTTCAAACAATGTTTTTAAAAAGTGTTTTTTAGGGGTGCCTGGGTGACTTAGTTGGTTAAGCGTCCGACTTTCGCTTAGGTCATGATCTCACGGTTCGTGGGTTCGAGCCCCGCGTCAGGCTCTGTGCTGACTGCCAGCTCAGAGCCTGGAGCCTGTTTCAGAGTCTGTGACTCCCTCTCTCTCTGACCCTCCCCTGCTCACGCTGTCTCTCTCTCTGTCTCCTAGAAATAAATAAACATTTAAAAATAAATAAATAAAAAAAATAAAAAGTTTTTTTTTAATTTTTTATGGCTCCATATCTTGACTTTATTTCTTACATCTTAATGAAATGGAGCATGTCCTTTAACCTCTCCATCAGTTTACTCACCATTCAAACGAGATTAATAATAGGACCTCATTATTGATTGTTGTAATCACTGGAAGAGATTTGTGTAAACAGCTTAATACGGGGAGTGACATACGGGAAATAACAAGTAACTCGTATAGACAGAGGGCAGTCAGGGGAGATTTGTTACACTACTGTGTCTTTTTCCTGCTTGAATTACTATGATAACACCCTCATAAAGAGGTACCACCCATCCCGTCCACACGGCTGATGCTCTCTTAAATATTTGGGGAGACGTTACATAAGGACACAAACTAGCCAACCAGTGAGAAATAACTCCCGAAGACTTAATGCACAGCATAGAGATTATAGTCAACAATATTGTATTATAAACTTCAAAGTTGCTACCAAACTGAATCTTACTCATACTCACTGCAAAAAAGAAATAATTATGGGATGTGATAGAGCTGTTAGCTAACGTGACAGGGTTAATCATGTTGCAATGGATAAATGTATGAAATCAACATGCTGTCTACCTTTAACTTTTACAATGCTATATGTAAATTGTATCTCAAAAAAAATTTATGAATTCTTTACCTCCTTTGGGGAATTACAAATGTTAGAGGAGGTGCATTTTCCTCAGCTCTGCTTTGTACATTCAGAGAATAGGCTGTCAGAATTCAGTGACTGCTCTTTAACTCCAGGGTTGGTGGTCTTTTAATGCAGACAGTGTCAAGGCAACTTTATTTTCTCAACTGCCTTTGGGAGAAAGATGACTTGCTATAAGGAGGCAAACATGAAATAGGAAAAAAAAGCCCTAACCACTGAGACCTCAGATCTGGGTTTTAGACCTTGTTTTGCTACTCCATAGCTATACGATCCCCAACAAACAATATATCTGGTTTGGGACACAGTATCTTATTTGTGGATGAATATGTCAAATTAGCTCACTGAGTTGAGCTCTATCTAACATTCTCCTCCTCCCCATTCTCTGTGCATTTGTCTTTCTTTTTACAAATATCACAGAGCTCACATAGCAAATCTTCTCGAACGTGAAAGGCCACTGTTGACTATAAACTGAGAGAAAAGATAATAATTGAATTCATTATAGAAATGACACTATCCTTTATTGAGATGTGTGAGAAACACAAAACTGCTCTCTCTGGCAAAATGAATAAACATTTTAAAAATTGTTTAAAATAAAACAATTTTTAAAATCCGAAGCAGGCTCCAGGCTCTGAGCTGTCAGCACAGAGCCCAGTGCCGGGCCCAAACTCACAAACCTTGAGATTATGACCTGAGCCGAAACCAAGAGTCGGACGCTTAACCGACTAAGCCACCCAGGTGCCACTACCTAATACGGTTTCAATATTAAATCAAAGTGAGGGGAGCCTGGCTGGCTCAGTCAGTGAAGCATGCAACTTCTGATCTTGGGGTTGTGAGTTTGAGCCCCACATGGGGGTAGGCAGTACTTTAAAAAAAAAAATGAAATCTTTTTAAAGAATTGCAATGAAAATTGCTCTCAGACAAAATTTTATATTTATGTTTATGTCCCAGAATGTTATTCTGTGATGAAAGCTTAAGCCTAATATTGAATTTTTTAAAAACATTTGG
This sequence comes from Crocuta crocuta, assembly GCF_008692635.1. Taxonomy (NCBI): domain Eukaryota; kingdom Metazoa; phylum Chordata; class Mammalia; order Carnivora; family Hyaenidae; genus Crocuta; species Crocuta crocuta. The sequence goes on along the minus strand of NW_027529427.1, from coordinate 1,607,987 downwards.
GATGTATCAGTGAGCCAAAAATGTGCACTTGCAAATATGTATAAAGGGAGTCAGTACCTCATGCATTAGAGGAAAGAAAACTAGAAATTATTTGTGCCTGGCTTATAAATTATGGAAAAGTTTAAACAGCAGAGTTAAGAAAATAGGTACCCAAATACAATGATGAATATAAAAGTAATTTTTAAAACATGAAAGTATTGCAGGTATGATCTTATTTGAGAAAAAAATGAATAAAACTCTATTATATAAACTCCACTTATATAAGCTTGGAAAATGTCTCAAAGTATATATAAGAAATCATCAAAGGGGCGCCTGGGTAGCTCAGTCGGTTGAGCGGGCGACTTTGGCTCAGATCGTGATCTCACAGTCTGTGGGTCTGAACCCTGCATCGGGCTCTGTGCGGACAGCTCAGAGCCTGGAGCCTGTTTCAGATTCTGTGTCTCCCTCTCTCTCTCCCCTCCCCAGCTCATTCTCATCCTCACTCTGTCTCTCAAAAATAAATAAAAACGTTTAAAAAAATCATCAAGCATGGTTGACTTTAGAGAGACACACCAAGGACAGATGCAAGGTCTTTTATTTGCCATATTCTTCTCATATTGTTAACCATAAAAATATTACTTCTATAATTTGGAAAAAGTAATAAAACAAAGGATAAAAATATATACATATTTTGGCTGGTAAGATGCTAATCATTAACTTAATAGTCACAAATTGTGTATTCATAAAATTATAAACGTAATTGTTTATGGATATTGATTATTGCTGATCGATCATAATTAATAAATAACTGAATATAGTCATTATGATTCATCATTTAATAATTCATTTAACTCATCCATTATGTAATTTCTTTTTATAAGTCAAAAGTCATTTGCTGATAAGACACCTGC